>NC_139346.1:219947385-220072385 GCF_055883805.1 Amblyomma maculatum | reverse complement strand
CCATCCATCCATCCATCCATCCATCCATCCATCCATCCATCCATCCATCCATCCATCCATCCATCCATCCATCCATCCATCCATCCATCCATCCATCCATCCATCCATCCATCCATCCATCCATCCATCCATCCATCCATCCATCCATCCATCCATCCATCCATCCATCCATCCATCCATCCATCCATCCATCCATCCATCCATCCATCCATCCATCCATCCATCCATCCATCCATCCATCCATCCATCCATCCATCCATCCATCCATCCATCCATCCATCCATCCATCCATCCATCCATCCATCCATCCATCCATCCATCCATCCATCCATCCATCCATCCATCCATCCATCCATCCATCCATCCATCCATCCATCCATCCATCCATCCATCCATCCATCCATCCATCCATCCATCCATCCATCCATGCATGCATGCATGCATGCATGCATGCATGCATGCATGCATGCATGCAGGTGAACTGAACAGGGTACCAGGGTACAGGTGAACAGGGTACAGGTGAACAGGTGAACAGGGTACAGGTGAACAGGGAACCAGGTGAACTGAATCGACCATGCATGCATGCATGCATGCATGCATGGTCGATTCAGTTCACCTGGTTCCAGTCCCTCTTTTCCGGACGCGTCCGCACTGCTGGCCCGTCCGGTCCGCTCTGTGAGGTTCAAGGTTGCACACCACCACACACACCACACACGCACTCCCTCTCTCCAAAAAACCACACCCAGAGCGCGCGCTCTCTCCTTCGAGACCGGCCGTGACCCAGCCAACACATCGCGCTCTTTCCCTGCCACAGCAGTCGAAGGAGAGAGGAGGAAGGAGGCTGCCACGTGATGTAGAGAGGAGAGGCCACACCTCACCCTCGCCGCCGCGTCGTAGCCAGGAGGGGAAGTAGCGGCGATATGTTCCTTCCCACAATGTCGAGACCTTGCGGTGGAACCCACAGTTGACCGCGTCGAGTTATCGCTATAGCTTCGTTCCCACGTGTAGCGAACATCACCAATTTTTGCTGTGCACAGATAACAAACGATAGCACAGATTTCTTAAGATCAGCCAAAGAAAAAACTGAGCGCGAAGTCATGGAGGCATACTTAATTAGGAAAGCCGGTCAGGATTGCGTCAGCGTACCTTCTATCAACCTTCTTGAAAGCGAATTTGAATTCCTTGATGGCCACATGTAGGTTATAACCCTTTTTGATTTATTACCACAAGCAACCGGTTGCTGACTGATTTGAAACGAGTTATCGTCTGGAATTTCTTTTATTACTTCCCGGTTTCTGGTGTGTTTACTCCCCTGATTTTCTCATTCTTCATAATTGTTCTTCCACTCGCCCATCCTGATTATTCTTGCTTAGCACTTCAATGTTTTAGCGGGGAGCCTTCTACACTCCTGAGTCTGTTTTTAGTTTTGACTCTGCTTTTGCTTCCCACGTATCGTCTGATTTAGCTTATGACTCCGCTTTTGCTTGCCACGTTTCATATGTCTTTAGTTTTTGACTCTGCTTTTGCTTCGCACGTGTCATCTGTTTTTAGTAGTGACTCTGCTTTTGCTTCGCACGTTTTATCTGTTTTTAGTTCTGACTCTGCTTTTGCCTCTCACGTTTTTTATGATTTTGACCTATGACTGCTTTTACTTCCCTTGTTTTGAGCCCTTTTAGGCTCGCTTGTTGCTGTGGTTGGGTGGCACCGTCCCTTGGCCACGATGTTGTTCGCACCCCATCTGTTGTATTAAATTCACAATGAGTTTTATATAATCTGTTGATAATGCTTTCCGGCCCCCCTTGTTTCTTTTTTGGTTTCTCCGGGTCAAGATTGTCGGCCGCCCTTTGTCAAACTGTATTTGGTCGTAGTATAAAACCCCTTGATTGTCACGTGAGTTTTGACATAAATTGTGCTGCGGTTTTCCTCGAAAATAAAGTTGTCAGTTAGCGCCTGTCCTGTCAACATCTGTGTTGTCCCCGTCTTTTTTGCGCTATGTCTTCAAGAAACTGCTACCAACTAGCCCAAACCAAACATCTGTTGCAACAAACGGTGACCACGCCTTGCAGACTACTTTTTTTTTAGTGATAGAAAGGCAAATTTCCACTCTTTTACAATCATAAAATCGGAAATAAATCGGAGAGAATTGAACCTAATGTTCAAAAAGCAAAATGACTTGAAACAGCATCGCCGCAGAAGAAACTGCATAAATATTCGGAGCATCTGCCATTTTCTTGGTTTAGAGAAATTGCTTCAAGGGTCTATCAACTTGCATCTTGAACGTTCACGAGCATACTTCAGCCGACCGATTGGAAAGTCATTCTGAAGAGTTCTTGTGGGGACAAAAAAAGCTGGAGGATAAGGGTTAGGTGCAGCAAGTGGCAGTGAACCAGCTCTGCCATTGTTCAACTCTAATCCTGCTGAAAGGCTGCATGGCATACTGAAACAACAAAACATGGGGGTGAGGTCAACGAATTGCCACTATGATTGATCTCATGAGAGAGGAAGAGAGGACAGGGACTGGTCATTTTGGGGAAGGGCTAAAAATATACAGGCACAAGGGACAGGCAGAGCGCTTTGTCCTATGTCTGTCGACCAACCCTGCCTCTTTTTTGCGCTTTGTCAAAATGAGGAAACTCCACCAACTAGCCCAAGAAACAGCATTGCAGAGAGACAGTGTGCCTAAAGTTCACAACCACTTTTTGTAAGCCTTCAAAAGCTAGTAAATTCAGACTAGATTGACCAAAATTGACCACCATAATCTGGGCATGCACTGGGAAAATGTTATGTCTAACATGAAAATGAACACATTCTGATGCCTGTGCTGCTTAGCATTCTAGTCAAGTTTTTTGCTCGCAGTGTGGCGATTGAAGAAAGTATAAAGGCATACCACTTCCCCAAAGTAAATCCAAAATTGCGTCATGTTGGGGGTAGAGTGGCGTGGTGTGAAGGGAACTACTGGAATACATAAGCCCCGACTCCAAACACACACGCGTCATGCACTGCCGCGCCAACGTCGTCGCACGCGTCAGCCAAAACCGGTCTGCGCATGCGCGCAGCGCCTGCGTGCATCGCGAGCGCTGATGCTGCGATCTGTCTCTGCCAGATATTTGGCACGTGAGCAGCTAGCGAGGGGTTTAAAACAAATAAGTAGAGAGCGAATGGTGGCAGGAGCGCGCGCTGCCTTGGCTGCGGAGCTGGTTACGAGGGACAACGCAGACGGCGACGCGAAACGCAGGAACGGACGCCAAAGAGCTGTGCTCTAAAGAAAAAAAAAAAAGCTGTTCAGCACGCCAATTGGCCAAATCAGGGCAGCGCGAGGAAGTACATATCCGGACAAATTCTAGGGGCAGTAAGTAACCGAAGTGACGTCTTGCATTATTCTTTTGTTGCACATACAATGACAGAAACGAATCCTTTGACTCCAAAGAATGCCTCAGTGGCAGCCAGTTATGCATTTTACCGTGGTTAGCGTGAGTGATTGCCGTTCTATGATTGTTATGAAAGCAGGTGATGCTGGTAGTGAATAAATAAATATATAGAAAGTACACTTGATTCACAATGCAGCTAAGACGTACCTCTAGCCAATGAAGAGAACAAAGGAGATTCAAAGGGGAAGGGTCGAGAAGGAGCGGTCTAACGCGCTTGCGAAACTAACCCGCTTCTACTGGCGACGTTGCTCATAACTGCCTGCTACCCTTGCCTCTCCACTTTATTTCCCCCAAAATTTAGCCTGAATGCATTGCGGCAGCTGGGTGGTGCTTACCCTATTGATAGGTATTTCTCACCTATTTTGCAATGCCGACTCTCTTCTCTAAGGTAAAATTAAATTGGCCATCGCCCTTTTCTCAGCTCTCACTCGGTTACCAGCTCCAGTTTCTACGGTTAGAAAAGCCCGAACTAAAAAATAAAAAAAAAAGAAACTGATTGCTGTTGATTGAAACCGACTTTATTGCAATTTTATTATTTACAATAACGTTTGATAAAAGTAGTTCTGCGCCAGAGAGCTCGCAAGGATATACTATAATTGCTATAACTTCAAAAGTGATAACAGCTCAAAAGATGGGTATGAAAGGAAAGACAATACAGGTGTCGATTTCAGCCAGAGTTTATGCTTCGTCTCACAAAATGTTTTTAGTACTACGAAAGGCCGGGCGCCATGGACCAAGCGCACTTGGACACTAGCGCGCGAGCGAGGCGAACGCGTTTTTCTTTTTTTTTATGTACTTTGTAAATAATGTACAGAGCTCCCCTCTGCACTTCCCCTCGCTATCCTCTGCCCATCATTTTGCTTTCCCGCCGGCTGCAGCTCGGGCGCTTCAGATTTTAGATAGCAGTTGAAGGCAGCACTCTTTTCCTTCCTTTTGTTTGAATAACCACTATCCACACCACCTATAATAGGCACTTGTGCTCCCACTGTCGCCCTTGCCGATTCGAGGGGTGCGTCGGAGCACAATTACCTATTACAGTGCGCATTTGAATGGGCCAGGGAGCCCCTGCCTTTCGCAGTGGTGTGAGTCAAAGTATAGTATACAAGGACCACACAAATATTTTCCATCATATGGCACCTTTTCATTTTTGGTTTGCACTTGAGCTATCGTGAATGTATGACGACGATGTATCATCAACTCGCTCAAGCTTCCACTCTATCAAGAACAGTGAACAACAACGAAACGAGGTGACGATCAACCTACTTTTCATTTACGTTACACACACTGGTCATGGCCGAATCGAGCGGCGGCGGTGTGCGTCGCCGCTCAAGTTCAGCCGCGGTAAGCACCCCCGCAGTCCTGCTATCCGCTGTAGTCAAGCTAAGAACAGGTGAACGCTTCCCCCTGCGCACGGCGGGGAGAAAAATGGGGCTTTGAAAACCCACCCTCCAACAAAAGAAAGCTTCTCTACAAAGCGAAGGTTGGGTCGCTCGGCCAACTGGGGGCAAGGCCGGTATTCACTTTCTGAGTCCTGAATCAGTGGCGTAGCCTGGTGGCAGAATTTGAACTAAAACCAAGATGGCCACTGTGGGACCCCCGCCTTAAGGAGGAAAGGGGGGGAAGGGGGGGGGGGGGGGGGGCTCGAGGAGCCGTTAAGGAAAAAAGGAAAGATCTAAAGACGCCGATCAAAACAAGGCTCCGAGTGTACCGGGCTGCAAACCTGGTCCACTTCACCGAGCCCTTGAATTCTTTTTCCCAGCTGCTTTGGTATAAAAGGAAGAAAAATGCTTTAGCGGAGATGCCTCTAAAGAGTGTCTAAACATCATTACTAATCTTCCCTTGAAACTCGATGAAGAAATTTGGGCAAGTTGTCATGAATTGATAGGTTATAAGAGCGCAGCAACACGGACGAAAGGCTTCGGTTGTGTCTGTTTTATCCGTGGGCTTTAGCGGAGATGCCTCTAAAGAGTGTCTAAACATCATTACTAATCTTCCCTTGAAACTCGATGAAGAAATTTGGGCAAGTTGTCATGAATTGATAGGTTATAAGAGCGCAGCAACACGGACGAAAGGCTCTTGTAAGTTCTGAAACTTGCACCTTAACCGCAGCGTCGATAAACCACGTGGCAGTATAAAAGAAGTCAGCACAGGAGAGCGCTTCAGACAACCAAGGAAAAAAACAACAAAAAAACAACGCTACTCACAGCTATTGAACTAATTTCAGCCATGCTACATTTCATTACACCTTGCGCTAATGTTACTGCGTTTACGTGATGTTTGGTAGATCCAATTTCGGTAAATTTTTCGTACTTAAGGCAATGGTCACGTTATTCCAGAGATGTTTTTTTTTTTTCGTTTTTTTTTTCCCGGAGCCACCGCACCCGTTTTCAATTCACGCATTACGTAATATTGAGGATGTGTGTAATTTCCATCCCGATCGATATTTCCTCATCTATTTGTTCATCTCATTGATAGATAGACGGAGTGAAACGCTTAAGGTGCATTCAGATCCGCGTGTCGCAGACGGGACGAATTTCGATCGATTCTTGTTAGCCTTCAGAGCCTTTTGGGAAATCTCCTGTCCTTTCCGATGGGCACCGATCCGTAATGAATGTAGCAAAATCGGTGGCGTCCGCTACCAGCTGGTGGGAGTGTGATCTCACGCAGGGATTCCCGGGTGCAAGAGGTTCGAGCTAAGTTTACCCACCAAGTTTTTTTTCCAGCTCTGGCTTTCGCGATGTAGAAGGAATCATAATAGCATGCGGTGACTGATTGTTACGTATGCCTGCCAAGGGTGGCGTTTGTTCCGGACCTATTTTCATCTCTACTCTGAAATGAGGGTCTGCTTTCGTCCTTCCCTCTGGTGAGCAATTTTTTAAATTCTGTTTGGACGTCGTTTTTACGCGTGTTCAAAGACTGCCCGATACCTCGTAAGATTTCCGGATGGTTAACGCGCCGCGCAAAGTTCTCTTGTGTTTTTTTGGCGCCCGAGTTTTGTATGTTTGACGCCACTTCCCGCATATCTTCCCCCTTGCTGGTTTCCGCGCGAGAACCGAGCCGCTCTTTTGCGACCCTGGCGTCTTCATTACTCGCGCACCTAAGCACTGCAGCCGCCCGACGAGTAACGGAGGGAAACAAATGGCGCCTCCTTTCGCTCTCCACGGCGGTTGTTCGCTCGGCCGTTACCGCGATACGTCATCTCCCTCGCGGACCTTCGTGTGACCTCGCGCGCCGGAAACAGTGGCGAGGCACGAACGGTTCCTGGATCGCCGCCGATGCTCTTCTCCGGCGAGTGGGAAGGAGGAAAGAATGCGAACGCGCACGGAGCGGTTGTAGTACGGCCGGCCGAGAAAAGGGCACGTAGTGCTTGCTTGTTCTGGTCTTTGTTTTGATCCCTCCCGAGAGTTAAATGCTTATCCTTAGCGTTCGCGTTTTACTGCGCATAATGTTACAGGGCGGCAAGCCGATGAACACAGGAAAAGAGAACAGAAGGAAGATGACGATGCTAGCGCGAGCCCGCTTCTTCCTCGTCCGTAACAGTACCCGGGGCTGCCGAGAAATCGTCCCGATCTTGGACAAAGAACTGGATGAGTAAAGATCAGCCTCCTCCTATCGCGCGTCAATGCGTAGCCTTCATTCGGTGGCTTTTAAGCGGTTGAGGTGCTCAATAGCTTAACTAGCGATCAATTAGCGCCAAGGGCGGCCTTGCGACCCTGCTATTAGAGGGGGTCATTATCGCGATGCAAAGTGGAGTCGCACGTTAAAACTGTCCCACCAGCGAGCAAGCCTTTCCCTTCACTCTGAATAACGAGAGGGGGAGGAGGTTAAGATCTCCGGCTCTGCGGATTTCGCCATGGCCACATTTCTCAGCAGCTCTCGTGGCGAGCGTGCCGAGAGAGGGGGATGCAGATGTGGTCTTGGCGGGAGCAGGTGGACGCTAGAGGAAGTGCGTTTTTTCGCGCATTCCTCCCTCTAGGGCATTAGAGACCTAGCAGTGCGCACTGGTCGGAGGAGGCAGAAAAAGAGAAACGTGGAAAGGAGCGTGGCGGCGTCGCGGTCATCATGCAGGCCGTGCTGCGAGCGTGCGTTGGCGGAAGCTGCGGCGGTGGTCTCCAAAAGGGCACCCTTTTCTCTGTTTCTTGTCCTCCCAGGTGGCTCCGGCGCTCCACTTTTTGCGTGGCTGTGGCGATCGTCGGAGCAGGCATGTTTATTTACGATTCTTGTATAGCGGGGCTCTCAGTTCAGAGCTCCAGTGTGTCGAGCGGAGGCCGCCAAACATGAGGGAGGCAACGACCAAATAAACGATGTGGATGTCGCGGGAAGAGTGGTTTTCGGAAGGTGCGAAATCTCGTCTCATTACAGAGTGTCGGCTTTCGGCGAGGACGGCAGGATTCCTCGAGCATCCGCATTCCGAAAATGTAGCCTATAACGAAAGCAATGCTTCTAGGTATCATTTGCAAGGGACGAAAGAGTTTTGCAGCGCATCATCATTAACGTCGCGGTTATCGGAGGCGCCAGCGATGCACTCACGGCGCGACCGCTGGGGAAGCACTGTTCTCGGCACTTCCATATATACCCGTGGAGATGATCGGCGCTGCACTCCGAGCCAGCGTCGGTTTACATAAGGCTGCGACACTCCTTTCTCTTCGTGCGTACTCGTAACGAAATCCCGTGCGCGGCGTCTTATTCCGCGAGATGTGTTTTGTCTAGCCATTTGCAATCCCACACTTGAACGCGCGCCAAGGAACGCCACGCGACAGGAGCGATGGTGTCCAAACTCACAGTTTCTGCGCCTGTTCCGCTAAAAAGTGCAGCCGAAATGAATCGTACTTTGCTTTTATTATTAGAGAATGAGTCAGGCAGTTGAATCATTCACTATAGCACAAAGGAATTTCATACGAAACAAAATAGGCCTGACTAACGAGCAGCGCGCAGTCAGACCGCTGTCGTCCGCCGCGGGCGGCACCGCTCTGTTAAACTGGCGCCATAAGGTAAGCGTCGCGATTTTACCCACTTTTGGTGAAGCGGGACCTTTTTCGACGTTTCGCTCAAACCCTCTGCAAAGAGACGCGCTGTTGCTGCGGCGTATCTCGAAGGGTGTATTATAACAAGCGGGCACAATTTATACGCTGCCTATTTCATGTGTCGTTTAGTGTGAAAAATGCGTTGTTCAAGCGGACCCAGTTTTTTGCGGTATACGGCGACGGTGCCTAATGAAGTTCGCCCCTAGGTTGCTTAATTTTGCGACATTTTTATTTGAAGAATATTTCGCTGCGAGGAGAGTTTGCTGATCTTTGCAGAAGCACTAACTGTGTACTTGCTTGATCATCGCTGCGAGTTCCGTATGCCCACCTAGAGAATGGCGTTGTGTGCGATATTTCGGCCCCGAATTTAGACTTTGTTGGATGGATCTGCCTGGAAAACGACTTCCGATAGGTGTTACTCTGTATATATGATTAAAAACTGAGCCAAATATATCCACTTAAAGACGTGCACATATTTGACTTTACGTTGTCTGTGTGGTAGCGTCATTCGTGAGCCTCTCGACCGACTTTGCTGCATTGGTATTTATATCATGTATTCTTTACGCTCCTTGAATGTCACATCTAATTAGCTCAAAGTCATTTGACCAACAATACATCATAATTTCGTCTTGTTTGCGCGAACAGTGTAATCGCGTTTTCAGCCTCTCTTCTGATATTGCCAGCTGCGGACTGTGCCCTGGTTAATGCCTGCTTCGTTTGTTTTTTCCTCGCAGGTAAGTGGTTGTGCTGTGGTACCTCGCTCTCCCGGTGTGGCACTTAGTGCTCGGATACGCACCTCGTTCCTCGGCGCTTTGTCCCTGTAAGGCAAGTACGCAACCAATTATTTTTCAAGGTACTAAACATGAGACGGAGCTGAGCCATGGGATGGGCGTGAACAGTTTTTATCTCCTCTTATTTATTTGCTTTTCATCTCCCCCGTTTCAGTCCTCGAATCGATCAAAGTGCTGCTTCTCGCAAATTGCGCCTGGTTCGTCGTTGGTGAGCTGGAGTCGCTCCTCGTGCATCGCTCAAATTTGACACACGGACGACATTCGGCGCCATGTTTTGCGCGGAGCTTTTGTCGGGCAATCTATGACAATTAATGAAAAATGGCCGCCGTATATTCGGCGATGTCGGACGAATAAAAAAAGAAACTAAAAATCGCAATGCCATTTGGCGTTAGTCTGCCCTGTCGATCTGCCAGCCAAACCTAAACGTAGCGTGAAACAAAGCCAGTATGTTTGCACTAGAAAAGCCAGCGATGAAGTGACAAATCTTCCCTGATAACCCCCATCTTTTTATGCTTCCCAGAGCCCGCGTTGATGCCCTCCAGGTGACAGCGGCCAATTGGTATCGAATGGATGCAAGCGAGCTCAATCGCTTGCATGTGAACAAGTGCTCAAAGCCATCCATCGCCAAACGGGATAAAATTGAATAACGCTACCTTGAATGCGTTTTCCCCGCTTAGTCGCGGCAGTCCAAGACGCCGTCCCGACACAGTGATCGCTACCGACCACTGTGAGCCGTGCTGTTGGGAACAAAGAAGCTGCACGTGCTGACAGCAAACACCAGCTAGCAATCTACGCCTCCGCTAGGGCAGGGGATAAGCTCCGAGGCCGGACAGGGCGGGAAAAGTCGCGCAAGGCAAGGTTCGCCACTGCGAGTTCCGCGAGGATCCGTCCGCTCGCGACCTGCTACACTCCGGCTGCGCTCGACGCTGGCGCGTTCGGCGGCTTCCGACGAAGGCATCCCGAGGCCTCCCCCGCGTTCTAACCCGTGCAGAAGAGGTGCCGCTTCGGTGGATTGGAGTTGCGGTGGCCATAACACCTGCACTGACTCGAAAGTGGCCTGAGATTTGTATGCGCACCCTGCATATTAAGAGATACAGAAGCCGAAATTCACCACCTGCTGTGGGAATGCCCAGCGCTGAAGCCTCTCTCCCCGTAATCCGTCGTCGTATGCCGCTTGGCCCGAGGGATCACACTCCTCGACTTCATTACACCATTCTCTCATTTATGTGATCATACCCTTCATCCAACATTTTATGCCCCGAGACAATAAAAGAAAATCATGGCCGGAACAGTTCAGCGAATCGTCAGAATTAATTGGGCAAAAGGGAGGTTCCTTTAATACAGGCATTCAGAAATAAATTGGGGTTAAATTTAAATACAAGATCGATGGTCTCCAACTAATTGCAAATCAAACAACGAATAGTCCTTTCTTTACTTCTCGTTGATTTAGCCTTGTTAGATGGCAACGCAAATTTAGAGCGTGCTAATTATTAGTTGGTGATTGCGTACACGAGGGAGTTTCCATCGAAAGCAAATGCAGTTGAAAAGCAAAAAAAAGGCAAGTCGCTGGCATAAGCAGGTGGTAGCGAGAACGACAAGCGCGTTCCTCTCCGAAGGCGGAGATGAAGCTTCTCACAACCTTTTTGTTCTATTCGCTCTGCACAAGTTCCTCCTTTGTCGAAGCATGGACGCCAAGAAGCCATTCTGTAGCCAGATCAGCCTTCAAATCTCCCACGTCAGCTTGGGATCGGCGTTGAGCAAGTGTATCTACGTAACCGCGACCTTCGTTCCGACCGAGACATAGCTTATCTCCTACAGCTTCCTGCTTGCCGAATGCGATAAGGTTTTCCACTAAAAGCGTGCATCGGTTCGTGTAGCGGTTCCTCCTGTTAGGCTTTCCGAGGAAGCGGCAGTTATTACGCAGCGGTACAACAGAGCTACGGAGGCCGCTGTGGCACAAGTCCGCGTGAATCCACAACGGTGAAAAGCGATCCAACAGGGCGGCGCACCATTTTTTAGCGGGTTCGAATTTCTTGCCTGCATTAACCACTAAAACAGCAACCGAAACGTCTCGTCCGCAAAGGAGGGTACCTGCCCCACTGAGGAAGGCCTCGTGCTCTGCGCATTGTGGCAGCTTTGAGAGAGAAGACAAAACACGTCATGTCGAAACCTGAGGGAAGCCCTTGTTTATATTGCGCGCAGGGAACAAAAGAAGGCGGGCAGACAGAGCCGGAATTGACGCTGGAAACGTGCGACGACATTGGCCAAATTAAGATTGAAACGCAAGCCGCCATGCGGTCTACTTCCTCCTTGTGTGATTGCGAAAATGCGCCTGGCAGAAAAGCCTTCCTGACGGGCAGCGATGGGATAATTCCGCATCGCACCGACGGTGTCGAACATTCACTTTTCGCAGGAAAGGAGCTGCGTCGTTTCTCCCTCTCCGCGCTTTTAGTAGAGGTATACATGCGCTTTAGAGACGGCGAAACATGCCAGGGATCACTGCGATTAATTCCATTGCCTGTCAGTTGCTTTTTACTGTTGGCTGCTCCTTGTGTCGGGAGATACTCCTAGAGGTGTGCACGGGCCGAAAAGCCCGAGCTTGGCCCGACGCTACAGACCGGAACCCGGCCCGGCGCTTAAATTTAAGGCCCGGCCCCGGCACGTCAGGCTATAATTGCAGTTGAAGAGATGAAAGAGAAGAAAATAATTTCAGGATCATAAGTTTATCCAAGATCTTTAAATTGTTGAGTTCTCATTTTTGAAATGACAAATTTTCTGACTATATAGGGGACAGCGCGTGCGTAAAGTTAATTTATTGCACAAAAACAAGTTCTTCGTTGAACTGAGACATAATTGCGCCGCTCTGGGTAATGGACCCGGTAGCGCTTAGGTTTCTTTCAGTGCTATAGCAATGACTAACACGTTATTTGACAGGAGAACAAGTTTTCGATAAGCAGCTGGTTTTCTTCTCCAAATGCTATAAACCTAAAAGGGGTTAATTTTGTGGCCTCTGTGAACTCGCCTGGCTCACCGCGTGCCTTTCAAGTGAAAATTTCGGAACAAGAGTCAACTTTGCACCGCAGAAGCTTTTACCCGCTTCAAATGAGGCCATATCGAGGCAGGAGTGCGTCACATTAGAGGCGTGCGATTGGCGACAACATCGCGCGAAGTTTGAAACGGACACGTAAACATCAAACGGCTCCTCGCGGCGTGGAGGAAAGGCGAGTCGACGCCGGCAAATAACTCGGAAGCTCTCACGTGCTAGACGCCTATCGCACTATACGGCTATTTCGCCATTTCACAAATGTTGCATGTGTTCGTGATACGGACGTCCGGCCGGGCCCGGCCCGAACCCGGGCGAAAAGGCTTACGAGCGGCCCGAGCCCGTGCTCTAGACTCCAGCAGTGTGTGATTGGCTAGTTTATTTTTTGCCATTTCATACTCGGATTTGATCCACGTATCGCATCGTAGGAGTAGGTTATTTTTATTGCGTAAGCAATACTGCGCAAGTTTTCGAGCTGTCGCGTGTCTTTGACCTTAAGCCGCAGCGGCGTCGACACCTGAACCGCGTCGTAAGGGAAGGGAGGAGTATTAGCATTAGAATGAAAAAAAAAAAAAAAAAGAAATATATATGAAGGAAAAGTCCGCTGACGCTCCGCTCTCTCTCGTCCTCACGCACTTCTGGCGTTCACCGGGCCGCACTCAACGCATGCGATGCGAGCAAGGTCCGATGTTGCATGCGCGCGTCGAAATTCAGGCGTCAAAGCGGTGGTCGGGACGCGCCACTAGGCTCCAAGCGGTGGACGGCTGCCGCCCAGGGGAAGGAATGGCGCAGTAGTAAAAAGACGATCGCTAACAGGAGTGAAAGTGGAAAGAGAGAAATAGGCGTCGGGGTAAATCAGTTGTCTTGCAAGGAGAAGCCAAAAAACGGTAACGGGCTCAAGAGACTGCTAAAGAACGTGAACAACGGCGAGCGCAAAACGCTGCACCTCTCGACACTTGTACGTTTGGCTCCTTCATTGTGTATCGTGTCTTTAATCGTGGCTGAACACGTCAAGCTACACCCGCAGCTACACTACATGCCGAAGGGGTCATGCAATGCCTAAAATGGGGTAAAGCAAATCGATAGAGAGATAGGTACTCCCTCACACCGCAAGAAATTTTCAGCTAGCTTCATTAACACCGGATATATCGGCGATTAAAAATGACGCTCCTCCTCGCTCCCTTCAACTCAGCACTCGGAGACACCAGAAAAAAAACGAAGAAAACAGCTCGGGAACTCCGCCCCGCTAGCCCCGCCCACGAAGCGTCGACGGTTCTAGAACTTCTGGCTGCCGCGCCTGTTTTCCCGAGCGTCGCCCACGCATTCACGGTATCTGCCTTTCCCGTCCCGTCTGCGTTTGCATAGCTTTCAACCTTGTCTTCCCCGGCCGCCGGTTTCTTCAGTTTCTTGACCTCTCGGAATTGTGTGCGACAGCAGCCCAAAGAAGTCGGGTCGTTCCTGAGCGCATACCTGCAGGTGGGCAGGCTGCTGTCCACACACACCGGCGGCCGCCGCGGAGGAGCACTTTCCTTCATATCCCTGTCCCATTCAGCGCAAATTAGCGTGCACTCCTGCCGAGCACGGCTTTCTACAAATTGTCCTCTCATGCTGCCGGGGTCAGTCTCCCGTGGCAGTAGCTTTGGTACCGTCTTCGGCGGTTTGACCAACGGTGGCCGGTGACCCCTCGCGGAGTTGACGCGATAGCATCGACTCTGCATGGATGCTGGCAGACGATCGAGCGTGCAAGGAGCGCTTTCATTATGGTCGTCGAGAGACATCTCTTGTGCATAACGAATGGAATGTATACGCGTATCACTGACGAGGGCACGTACTGATGATCGCTACAGAGTTTGGATATCGGATATGACAGGTGACCACGAACTATTTGTCCGCGAATCTTAAGAATTGAGATTAACAAAAAGGATAGTGTAGCGTTTCTTTTTTCTTTTTTTGAAGTCCTTTCGCACATCGTTTAGGAAGTGCCAATGCGTAACGTGCACGCGTGTTTTATCTCATGTGTACGCATCGTCCGAGCCAGAATCGACGGCGCAAAACATCAGCAAAGAAGCTCGGCATATTCAGTTCGGCAGCGCAGGTTGTCACTGATTTTCGCAGCTACACGCAAGAATCACGCACAGGAGCATGCGAGCAGCTACGCTAAAGACACAGCGAAGCGGGCGATCCCAAAACGCCGTCCGCCGTGGCTTCGACGAAAATAAAAAAAGCGTAACGACGACCAGGGAGCAGCGCACGATCGGAGTGCCGTCGGCCGCAACGCCCGCGGACGGCATCTGGTGCTGCACTTAAGTGGTGTGAATTTGTGTACTTTCGCGATGAAGCCGAGCGCAGACCTTTTTTGACGCCCGTTCCATTTATCAACACGCCGCAAAAATGGTCGCTGCTGCAAAGACGAGACGGGCCTACAGTATGCTGCTGCGCCGGCGTAATGTGACGCATCGGCCGAGCCAGAATCGACGGCGCAAAACATCAGCAAAGCAGCTCGGTACATGCAGTTCGGCAGCGCAGGTTGTCACCGATTTCCGCAGCTACACGCAAGAATCGCACACAAGAGCGCGCGAGCGACTACGCTAGGGACTCAGCGAAGCGGGAGATTCCAAAACGCCGTCCGCCGTGGCTTCGACGGAAATAAACAAGGCCTAGCGACGACCAGGGAGCAGCGCACGATCGGAGTGCCGTCGGCCGTAGCTCCCGCGGACGGCATCTTTGCGGCAACCTGACGGCATCCGGTGCTGCACTTAAGCGGTGCGAATTTGTGTACTTTCGCGATGAAGTTGAGGGCAAACCTTTTTTGACGCACTGTCCATTTAATTATCAACACGCCGCACAAATGGTCGATGCGGCAAAGACGGGACTGGACACGGGACTACAGTACGCTGCAGCGCCGTCGGTCGCTACATGAAGGTTGATGCTGCCTATTTAATCGGTACGGTGTTGAATCGGACCAGCTGATGCTCTTTTCGCACTCCTGCACCGACGCGCACTTTCAGTCGGACGCCACCACCTCTTCGGTTAATGTCGCGAACCGAAGAGCCAAGCTCGGGTTCACGCATGCAACACTCGAGCAGACGACTTTCGCAGCTACCGGAAGTGTGTCCGTGACGTAGTGGCCGTCACACCTGCAGCCATTGGCAGCCTGTCGTGGCCTGTCACCAAACTTTTTGTCTGTCGTACGTTTTCCCATGCAGCTTCAAATTAGCTTTAAGGCCTTCTCTAGGTTGCTGCTTGAGGTCCATGCTTTGTAATGCATTTAAATTCTCCCGACTTTCTTTTGACGTAGGTAATCATAGCAGAATAGTTTCGAATTTTGCCGCCACGCGGAAATGGCGCAGCTCGCGAATTGAAAAAAAAAAAAAAAAAACGCTCTTTTTAAAAATTAATAATAAATCGCTGAATTTTTTCCAAGGAGTTTTACTTTGGACGAATGCTCGGAAGTATTTGTTCTACACATTGAAAACATTTGTCAGTGACCTTTCTAGCCGTTTCATGCCCCCTTTAAGCGCAACCATTGCAGTATTGCTTGCGCAATTTACCAGGTTTAACCAGAGCTATCCTGCTGCCAATTTTAGCTTTTTTTTTTCTTCGGGAGTTAGCGCCCACTGGATTTTCAGACGCGTGCCGAAAACGACTTTGGTTGGGCAGAATGTTGTACGGTCAGAGTTCGCGGTTGAGCTTTGTGTCAAAATCGTGGTGTCAAAACAGATGCTGCTGTATTTCTAGGCGGTTGGCAGTGCACGGAAGTAATATGATGCGCTTATTTTGTGGTAGCCGACTAACGAGCGGTCAGCGCCTGAAGACTTTTATTTATTGATATTATAGAACGCAACTTGTAAGCTAAACAGACTGTTCTTGTACATTAATAATCTAAAGCTGATTGGCATTAGCGGCTTTTAAGGGCAGTCCCCTTTGAGAGCATCTCGTGCACGCCCATCATTATTTTGTGGTTTCCCAACTCACTCCACGATTTCCATGCCTAAACGCATACATACATACATACATACATACATACATACATACATACATACATACATACATACATACATACATACATACATACATACATACATGCATGCATACATGCACATACATACATACGTACATACATACATACATACATACATACATGCATACATACATACATGCATACACATACATGCATACACATACATGCATACATACATGCATACACATACATGCATACACATACATGCATACACATACATGCATACATACATGCATACACATACATGCATACATACATGCATACATACATACATACATACATACATACATACATACATACATACATACATACATACATACATACATACATACATACATACATACATACATACATACATACATACATACATACATACATACATACATACATACATACATACATACATACATACATACATACATACATACATACATCAGTTCAGTCGTGTCCGACTCTTCGTGACCCTATGGACCATATCACGCCACGCTTTCCGGTCTCTCACTATCTTCTTAACATCACATAACTTCATCTGCAGCGCCTCGAGGATGCTATCCAGCCATCGCGTTCGCTGCCTACCCCTTCTCCGGTGGCCCTCAACCTTTCCCAACATCAAAGCTTTCTCCAGCGACTCCTCTTCTCATCAGATGACCAAAGTAGCTGAGCTTTAACTTTAGAATTTCACCCTCCAATGAGCAGTCAGGGTTTATGGTCGACAATATCGACTGATTTGATCTTCTGCAGTCCAAGGAACTCTCAAGAGTCTCCGCCAGCACCACATTTCAAACGCGTTAATTCTTCGGCGGCCAGCCTTCTTCACAGTCCAACTCTCGCATCCATATATTACAACTGGGAAGACCATTCAGTTCAGTTCAGTTCAGTCGTTCAGTCGTGTCCGACTCTTCGTGACCCTATGGACCATGTCACGCCACGCTTTCCGGTCTCTCACTATCTTCCCAACATCACATAACTTCAGTTATACGGATCTTGGTTGGCAGCTTAATGTCTCTGCTCTTTACAAGACGGTCAAGGCTAGCAATGGCTCTCTTTCCCAGAAGCAGGCGTCTCCTGATTTCGTGGCTGCAGTCTCCTTCCGGGGTAATCTTGGAGCCCAAGAAGAGGAAATCTGTCACAGCTTCCACTTTTTGTCCCTTTATGCTGCAGGACTTGATAGGGCAAGACGCCATGATCTTTGTCTTTTTAATGTTCAGTTTAAGCCCAAACTTCTCACTCTCTTCTTGTACGCGCATTAGAAGTTCCACTGCACTTTCTGCCATTAAAGTGGTATCATCCGCTTATCTAAGGTTGTTGATACGTTTTCCAGCAATCTTAACTCCAGCTGAAGACTCGTCCAGACCGACCTTCCTCATGATGCACTCAGCATATAGGTTAAATAGGCAGGGCGACAGTATGCAGCCTTGTCTCATTCATTTCTCAATCGGAAACCAATCAGTAAGACCACGCCCAGTTCTGACTGTGGCCTCTTGTCCTTCATACAGGTTCTTGAGGAGACAGATGAGGTGAATTGGAACTTCCATCTCTCGGAGAGCTTGCCACAATCTGCTGTGATCTACGCAGTCAAACGCTTTCGCCTAATCAATAAAGCAGAAGTAAATGGGTTTAGGGAACTCTCTTGCTTTTTCCATGATCGAGCGAAGGTTGGCAATTTGGTCTCTAGTTCCTCTTCCTTTGCGAAACCCAGCTTGTACGTCCGGAAGCTTCCGATCCACATACTGCTGCTGCCTATCTTAGAGGATTTTCAACATCACCTTGCTAGTATGCGAAATAAGTGATATCGTGCGGTAGTTGGAACAATCTTTGGCACTGTCTTTCTTTGGTATGGGGATGTAAACTCACCACCTCCAATCCTGTGGCCACTGCAGGGTTGTACAAATTTGCTTACATAATGTATACAGAACGTAAAAAACGTCATGGTCGAGGTTTTGAAGCAACTCAGCTGGAATGCCATCAGTTCCGCTAGCTTTGTTCTTTGCAAGGCTGGCTAAGGCCCATTCAACTTCACTCTTCAGGATGCCCGGCTCGAGATCAGTAATCACAACCGTCTTATGTTGGGTTTGCACATTCGGGTCCTTCTTGTACAGTTCGTCTGTGTATTCCTGCCACCTCTTCTTTATCTCTGAGGCTTTAGTGAGGTCCTTGCCTCGTTTGTCCTTTATCACGCCCAGCTTAGCACAGAAGCTTCCTTTGATATCTTTGATTGTGTTATACAGAGGTCTTGTGTTCCTCAATTGGCTGTTGTCCTCAACTGCTTGGCACTGTATGTTCAGGAAGGCATTCTTATCTCTCCTTGCTATTTTATGAAAATCCGCATTGAGAACCTTGTATCTTTCTCTTTCCCCCATAACTTTTGCCATCCTCCTTTCCTCAGCTATTTGCAAAGCCGCTTCAGATAACTAGTTTGCTTTCTTGCATTTCTTTTCCTTTGGAACTACCTTAGTAGCAAGTTCTTGTATATCACGAACATCATTCCACATCAGTCTTCTAGACCTAATTCTTGAAATCGATTCCTGACTTCCACAGCATATTCTGACGGAATTTGATCCAGATCATACCTGAAAGGCCTTCTAGTTTTCTGCGTTTTCCTCAATCGAAGCTTAAATTTGGCAACAAGATGCGGATGATCGATGCCACAATCGACCCCAGGCCTTGTTTTGACTGCTTGTATATAGCGCTTATCAATCTCTGCCGGCAAAGAATATAATCAATCTGATTCCTGTACAGACCGTCCGGTGAAGTCCATGTGTACAGGCGCCTCTTGTGCTGTTGTATTCGCTATGGTCAGGTTGTTTTCTTGACAAAACTATACTAGCCTCTGCCTAGCTTCATTTGGCTCACCGAGACCGAACTTGCCTGTAATTTCGGATATTTCTTCACTCCCCACCTTAGCATTCCAGTCTCCTATGAGAAAAAGGACGTCTGATGATTGACTGTGGTCTAAAAAGCATTGCAGGTCAGCATAAAATCTTTCAACATCAGCTTCTTCAGCAGTAGTGGTTGGATCAAACACTTGGATAACATACATACATACATACATACATACATACATACATACATACATACATACATACATACATACATACATACATACATACATGCATGCATGCATGCATGCATGCATGCATACATACATACATACATACATACATACATACATACATACATACATACATACATACATACATACATACATACATACATACATACATACATACATTGAGGACCTTGATTAGATTTCATTAGTTCTGAGAGAAAGATTCAAGGGTGCAAACAGAATAATTAATCGCTGCTCTGATATTCCCTGGTACTAAAAAAAATCCCGCCTCCCGATGATGTCTTATACCGTTTGTTTTCCCCTCTTGGTTATTTAGCCAAATTCACAGTACTCTCTCGTTTCCCTATGGTACATATACTCGATTATTTTTTTTTTTCCTGGATGTCAGCGAAGATATGTAGTTTTTGTCGTGGCTTAATCAGGGCGCTCCCTTACGCGGCCTTCGTCTCATGCTATGTAGGCCTTACCCTTATCGGTCGCCGTCATTGACACTTGAGTGTCACTGATTTGCTTCGAGCGTAATTGCTTTGGCGATGCCTGGCTCGGCCTCACTTCTTGACGAGATGTCTGGACTTGCTCGCGGTGCCACGCAGCCTCTGTCCTTGCCGTTTCTCTCTACTTTTTCGTTGGATGACGTTCAGGGTGATTTGTCTTCATTTTCGAGACGGCCTCACATTGGAGTATTTTCTTTACGCGTTGATCTTGCTTTCAATCTAGCCGTCACGGTGTTTTCGCCTTCCGACGGAAAGTTAGTCGAGGCAACTCGAGGCTTTGCGCAATAAGTACGTATAGTTCGAAGCTCTGTCTGCGTTATTTTCTTGGTTATCGTTTTGCGGACGTTCAGGGCAGGTCTCTCTCATTGTGATTGAATTCTTTGCTTGCATTATTTTTCCATAACACACGCGCGGGAATGTAGGCGTGTAATATTGGAGACTTCTCATTGCAGCTCGGCTCTGTTTTATCGGTGGTGACGGTGCATGCATGTTGTGTTCGCGAAAGCTGGTTATAAAAAGGTGGTTACGAGCGGAACTCAGCGCTGTGTGAAAGGAGCCGGTTGATCAGCGGGCCGTTGAACCGGGCGCTGCACGTGGGCTTGAAAGTCGCGACAAAGGGTACACAGCCCGTCAACCACCACCGAGTGGTCATTATCTGCACAAGGAACAAACGCAGAACAGTCCCTGAGCTGCGTGAAGGTTTGAAACCACGAGTCCGTTGTTTCTTGATTCGGTGTTGATGCAAGCAGTACTTATGTCACCAGCATTGCTATATAGCGAACGTTCGTTGACTTTGCGCGTTGTGGTAATCGCTTAGTGGATAAAACTGAGAGCTTGCAGGCTTTTTTTCTCCGTTCCGTCGCCGTTACGTACACGCGGCCAACATCCCTGCGTTCCCGATTGGATCGTCACCCAACAAACTTTGCCTAGACATGTGACACATTGCTCGGCTAATACATGCTGGTGTCATCTCAATGACAATTATCGTGCGCTACCATTGCTTATCCACCCCCGATTGCTGTGATGCTTCTCACTACATCGCTACGGTCACTGCCTCCCTCCCTCGCCTAGCAGTGGTCTTGCTTCCCGCTTCTTTGGACCGATTTTGACAGTGGAAATATGCTGGTGGCTTGTTGGTCGAGCGAGCGAGCGCGGAGACTGCGAAATGCACGGCACCCATGGCTTTGTACCACCTATAGTTTCAAAACGAATGGCATAGAAACAAGTGTTCGGGGGTCCCCTGCCCTCTAAACGTCGTAAATTCAGGCGGCGGATAAAAGTGACCGAAAAGGAGGGAGCCTCAAAGACCGTCAGGAAAAAGTGAAACGAGGACCGTCCATTGTGCGTTCATGCTTCGGCGAGGATCGAAGCGAGAAAAATATCGACGCGCGCTGCGACGTTGTGTCGTGAATGTTTCATATTTGGATTTATGTGGGGCCCCTGTTACGACGACGACTGCGCGTCGGCGGTAGATGGATTCGTACAAGGCGTACGAGAGGTATGTTTACCCGGCCGAGTTTTTCCGCGTTTCCCGATGTGCAGCTGTTAGTACGCGTCGTGATTTTTTTTTTTTATGTGTGTGTATGTGTGCGCATTTTGTTCCTGTTCGGGTTGAAGCGAAATGCGAGAGTGTTGAACCGAGTAACGCGAATCTGGCAGGGGAGCCAGACTTCGGCGTGGTGTACCGCTTTTCCTTTCTGCAGTAGTTGCTTTGGCAGAAATGTCGGGCTTGCTTATTACTACTCTGTTACGTGCCCTGTTTGTGCCGTTTGTTCCCCGTGGGCAGGAAGTAAAATGCGAAAAAGCAAAACGTCGTTTTAATTTCGCGGTCTCAGAGGCATGTCCTATTTCAATACCACCTCTCCGCTTCAGAATAGACCAAGCTTTAGGGGCCGTTCTGGCATGGAATTCGTCAGGTCAACCCCTTATGGAGGGCTCATGTCGGCTAACGACACCGTGCTCAAGTCTTGAATCCAGGTTGTTAGGACTTGCGCCACACGCGTACATCTTTCCAGGATTGAAGTAAACACTTGGCAACTTCCTTTTTTTTTCTTTTGCGTTCGCTCGGCATGTTGCTGTCAAAGCCACTCGTGGTGCGATGGCCGGCCTAACCAATTATAAAACGGAGTGCCATTACGCGGCGTAAACTCGTCTTTCAACGGAATAACTTAATTTTTTTTCAGCGGTTACGCCTTGGTTACCTTGTGTATATGCTATCTGCGACTAAGATCGATAAATTGCTTGTTCATCGATTTGGATATATTTGTATTTAAATGGCACCAGTGTGTATCGTTTCGTTTGGTTTATGGGGTTTAACGTCCAAAGCGTCTCAGTCTATGAGAGACGGCGTAGTAGAGGGCTACAGAGTAATTTCGACCACCTTTGGAAAATTTTGGAAAATTTCTTACGGCACACTGCCTTCCAGTCCCTGGCACTAAATATTATGGAGCTCCTCACATCCGCCCAACTGCAAGGCCATATGATAATGTTTCAACGGATATCTGCCCACTGCGGGCTCCGTGAAAATGAACAGGCCGATGTTGAAGCGAAAAGTGCACTCAGCAATGACCTCCAAACAGCTGTGCCTTTTTCAAGAGCGGATACAACGTGCCTTCTTGCGAACTGTATGAAGGATGCTACAGCGGCTTACTGGGCCCAGCCAGACGCCCGACACATTCGTCTAAACAGGTTCGATCGAACATTGACATTTTGTGTTCCGCGTGATATTCCGTGTCATCAGGCACGATTGTACACAAACTTCATTCAAACGTGGCTTTCACGCGCAGGTACTTACATTTAATTGTACGGGTGGACTCCCCGGAATGTTCAACTTGTGGCATCCCAGAGTGGACCATATATTATTGATGTGCCCAGTGTATGCGTACGAAAAAAGTGTGCTAGCCGCTTCCTTGAAGCGTTTGGACAGAGGCACTGCTACTGGGACAAGGGGAAGGGTGTCCAGGCAGTGCGGGCTCTTTGCCGTTTTTTGTGTGCCACTGGACTTGAATCGCGCTTGTAAAGCAAGCTGCCGTGCCTGTATATACTATATTTCATATGCCTTCTCCCACATCGTCACCCATCATGATCTTCTTTCTTCTCCCCTTCCCCAGTGCAGAGTATCAGGCCAGATTTTAATTATTCCGGCCAACCTCTCAGTTATATTCAAAAGGTGCGAAGGCGTGGGAATGGATGGACTTCCGGCAGGTATTTCTTCCTCCTATCTCCTGCCTTCGCTCGTACAGAGTGGTGTTGGTAACCACTGCTGTGTTCGTAGCTCAGCGACACATTGCGGTGCGGAGATTTGAACTTCTTTTTTCAGACTGTACATATTTATTTACACTGTTTACAACTTATTTACATTAACGTCGTCAGATGCGACATCAAAACATAGAGGGCTAACTACAGATGGGTAAACGATCGGAAGTCAGAGGCTAGCAGAATCGGGCCTTGGCCTTCTGCTACACATTAGGCCGGAGTCCCTTGAGACCTCCGTCAGCCTAGCCTCCCTCGTCGAACAACCCGTCTGCCCTCGACTCTCGTCCGGACCCCACTCTCCTCTGAGCCTAACTCTCCTCTCAGCCCAACTATCTCAACCCTCGCTTCCTTAGTGTTACCAAAATTCGAGTTTAGTCCGTTGACCAATCAACGACTAGTCACTCTGTGGCCAATAACATGCAGTGCTTCAAAACTGAGCTGGCCAATCACTACGCATGTCAAGTAAAACAAACACAAATCACGCACTCAGCGGCGAGTGGTTGCGCACGCAAACATCTGCGATTTACTCCCTCTCCGAAATGCTCCCACGCAAGGTGTGCCCAGCAGTCAGTGAGACAAACGGCGTCGACGGTTACACTTCCGAAAACACACACATATAAGCACACACGCGCAGACCTCAGGCCCAAACATTCCGATCGCTGGCCTTGGTCGGTTGCGCGGATTCAAAGGGACGTCCAGGCGTCTTCCCGGGATGACATGTCAACATCGGCTCCCTCTGCAGCTCATTCTCCCAGGCCCGTGTTCCGCCGCATTTCGGGATTTATGGCCTCCGCGCCCTCTCCGCTCAAACTGAGAGACACAGCAGTTAGCGCCGAACCCACAACCACTGTGCTTACGCTGTGCTTTCTAACTGCTCTGTTTTGCCTCCCTCGCGGCCCGGTCGAAGCGCGACTGTTCCGGGAAGCGGGACGGACTCCCATGTGTTTCTGGCACTACTTCCGAAAAGCAGCCGCCTGCGCGACCGTCATAAAGTAGCCAGCGTCAAGCTGCCCCTTGACCTTGGTCGCCAATTCGGAATCCCCCCGACAGTGTACCCGCGAAGCCCGCAACTTAACACTCTCTGCCTTTCTTTTCAATAAATGTTTATCTATGTCGACCACCTGACATCGTACTGGACACGGGCCGATCATTCCGACTTCCGAAAAACTATAGTTGACGAGCTCTTGTTTAATGTACCCCAAATAATTTTACCCGGAAGATGGTTACGTCTTCACCTTAGGGTGTTCCTTGGCATTCGAACCTCATTGAGTCAGTGCCGATCGAGTTGAATCGAAAAGCGCCGCGGGGCCGATCCCCATCGACTCGATGGAGCATGAAAGTGCCCGTGTGACAGGGGTATTACCCATATTTCTTCACTCGAGGCGCATAAAACTGGGAGTACGCTATAGTCACTACGGAAAAACCGTCAGGTCAGTTGCCCTCCTTTAATTTGCAGGTTCATCAAACACGCAGAAAAGCGCTATTTTGCTGCGCTTCAGCAGCTGTAAGCATGAATAATCATAGAGCGAAAGACGCGGCTTATATCGGCTTCAGGGCCTACCTTCGCTTGCACACCCATGCTCACTTGGAAACGTAGTCCGATAATCTTAAGCGCTTAGTTTTAAGAGCGTAAGCCGTTGCCGGTTTGTCGTTCGTTTCTATGTCAGCCTCAGATTCAAGGTGGCTACGAAGTGACGTCGTGATCATAGCTAAAACATTTCAAATAATTTCTTAGCTACCACGTGACCGAGCCCACCACCTGGTCCACTATGTGTGGCGTCGTGCTTCCCCACAGCCACGTGACCGGGGCACACCGCAGCATTACTTGGCATACCTTGTATACTCCACCTGGGTGTGTCGACACATACAATCGCCATTGGTGGCAAAATTGTGGTCCACCCGTTTGAGATACAGGATTCTTATCCGTATGGCGCACAGAATTGTTTTTCGAGCTGCTGTACCCTCAGAGCTGGCGAGCGCCGGCAAGCCAACGGAGCGTGCACTTCGGCCACTGTACGGCGCCACGCCGTTTAAGCAGTACTTAATTGGTAACAGTAGCGCTTCGGTGGCGATCAAAACCTAGACCTCGTTGTGGTTCCTCGCCGGAGATGTCGTTTGCTCGCCGTATTTCGATTCCCGCGCATCCTTTGCTGTTGCCAAGGGGAACTCCATGGTCGCCGCTTTGAGGTCATATTGCGAAAGATCGGCATGGGCGTTCTACCTATATATTTTTTTCTTATCTGTTTTGCCGTCGTACATGAATCCCCCTTTCTTGCTCACAGGCGGCCAGTGTGTCTCAACTCCCCCGTCTTCGCGTGTGCGCCGTGGCGAAGTCGAGTGCCCAGGTCTCAGTCGAGAAGCTATCGATTGGACTCCTCGCACGCGGTGGCTTCCGTGTCTGTTGCCCGTCTCCTGGCCTTGTGTACTTTTTTGCTTTCCTCGTCTTCGCTTCTTCTTGTCGGTCGGTCTTGGACGCTGCGTGATTGTCTTCCCTCAGTTCGCTTTCTCTCCATCTCCTCCTCTCGTTCGGCCGGAACGGACCGGTCGCCGCCGAAGCCTAATGGAGCGCAGCCTCTGTGTATAACGGGTTGTTGCCGCCGTCTGTTTATTTCTTTTCTGCCTGCCTTCCGGTAACCAAACGCGCGTGATTGACTCGTGTCGAGAATTCTGGCTCGTCGTGTTTTTGTATTTTCCTTTAGGGCTGCTAGTGTGATTTACCTCGGTGCTTCCTATCGTCGTACTTCCGAGGCCGTGTATCAACACTTACAAACATGAGGAATTGGCGGTGAGGCCACATATCTTCTCATAGCAGTGTTTACCGAACCAGGCGAGGCCGTTTATGCGCATAGTGATGACACACAAAGAAAGGAATATTTGCTGCTATCGCGGGGCTGCTTCATTTCTCGCTTAATTCATAAATGAAGGAGAGGTTGCAGCATATCGCTTCGCACGGCCGTCTCTAAACGCAGTGAATACTACTTGGCACATTCAGAACCGTCGTTCTTGCTCTCACGCAGGGTTTATTCTGAGCAAATTTCCAGTTGAGTGCTCTCGCCTTTCTTTCCCTAGTGGCGCTTTTTATTTTCTTTGCTGCCAGGAAGCTTGATTTTGTTGGCGAGGTTTAACGTCCAAAAGCGCCTCAAGCTACGGTAAAAGGCTTTCCGAACCCCCAGTGTTCTTCAACGTGCACGGGCGGCTTGCTTTTTCGCCTCCATCGAAAAGCGGCCGTCGTATATGAACCCGCGAAGAGCTTTCACTGGGCGCCAGTGCCCCATGGTTGGGGAGCAACATTTGCTGCCTGTTTTGTCTACTGACAATAACTCCATAAGGACTCTGGTCTGTCTCTAAGCGCCGAATGGATGTAAGGTTCAGCGTTGTTGGGTTTCTTCCCTCTAGTGTCTGTAAAGTGTTTCCCTAATCACGTGGCGGAGCTAATGTTCGGGCATTTGTGGTGGCCCAGCTCCCCTTTCACTTGTTTCCGATGAAAGGTGGGCCGCGCCACAATCTAGCATAGTGATAATCAGCCTGACTATACCCACTGCAGGGCGAAAGCCTCTCCCATATTTCTCCAATTAACCCGTTTCTGTGCTAGCTGCATCCATTTGACCCCTGCGAACTTCTTAACCTCATCCGCCCACCTAACTTTCTGCCGCCCCCTGCTACGCTTTCCTTCCCTTGGAATCCAGTTTGTTACCCTAAGCGACCATCGGTTATCCTCTCTTCGCACTACATGCCCATTTCTTCTTGATTTCCACTAGAATGTCAGTAACTGGGATCGCATAGGGATCGCTCGCCGCTAATGCAAGGGCTCCGCCGTACAATCGTTCAGGGCGCTGGCGCCTGGTTCTATCGTCTTGTTATTAGACTCCTCTTTATTATTATTATTTTTTTTCGTGCTTAAGCCGGGAAGTGGTGAGTCGCTTTGGCAAATCATTTTAAGAAGCACTGTAGCAGTCTCCTGCGTAAGATAATATGGCGATAGCTGTTATATTCACGTTCCCTTCCACCTGAAGTCATGTTTATATATGATTAAGTTATCGTGACTCCCGCGAGTGACTCTCACACACTCGTTGTCCAAGGCTGCGCTTATTCTCCCTCCTCCTGTGCATCCGCGTTGCGACAGCATTGTGCGGGCCTTGGCGTGGGGCGCAACTTCATTTTTGTCCCCACAAAGAGAGGAGCCGCAGCCTACGATTGGTCTAGAAAAGAAGTTACATCTGATTAGCTTTGTTGTTAAGTAAAGGAACGTAAGATCAAGGCGGGCTGCTTTCGCTGTGAGCTGGCTTAAGGCTGTTTCACGTGATGCGACGCGCACGAAAAATTTCGGTCCAGTGTCGTTGCGACGCCAATCGCAACAGCCCTTTCAGATGTTTGAGACGCCTGCGATTTCTGTCGGTGCGACACGAGCGGCATCGGCATAATTTAACAACAACAAAGTAGTACACGCTTATTATTGATGTGCCTTTTATTGAAATATGAAGGACTGTAGAAAAAAAAAAGTATATTTAAGTTTTTCGCCTTGTAAGCTACTAATTATGCTGTGGCTGAGTGTCGTTTTAGTGTGCTTTTCGATTACTTTCGCAAACGAATACACGCTTACACCTTGAACTTATCGAAAAAAAGTAAAAACAGAAACAGCTGCTAGAAGCGCGGGTCCGATGAGGTGCGGTTGGTTGCGATGGCATCAAGGAGCAGAGAAACGCCGTAAATGAATGCGTCCATTTCGAAGCACTGGCGGATGAGACCCATTCAACTCAACCGAAAACAGGAATCGGAGTTTGACGTGACGAGTTCGTACCGAACACGGCAGCAGCCATGGCAGCAGCGCCTCCAAACCGAGTGAAAATTTCATCTGATGCGGTTTCCGCAGTTTCCGCTACGTTGCTTCCTGTGATGTCACACCTCGGATTTCTGTTGGCTGATGGCCACTTCGTTCGCGACGGTCGCTGCGACAGTGCGGCGTGCGACCAACTCGGTGGAATTGTGCCGCAGCAGCTCTGCGACGGGAGCGGCGTGCCCTTCTGTCGCTGTGCGGCTGAAATCGCACTCTGCTGCGGCGAGCATCATGTGAAACGGCCTTTACGCGTCTGGGGCGTTGATCCCCTTTTGCCTTGCGCTTTATAGGTTATTAACAGCTCCATTCGAGTGCTGGTCGCGGTGTACTTGAATTATAGAGGTTATCGATCTATGACATCACTTTTCGTCTTTATTGTGTTCATGCTGGTTTGATGCTAATCGACGCGGGAACTTTCGTCTCCCACAACAAGCTTCTGAAAAGTTATTCCATCGTGAATGCGATCGTCGCTCAAGAGATTTTCATCATCTTGACGTCCACAGCGTGGTTCTCTTGATTCACACCGGGTAATAAACTGGGCGAGTTTTAAAACGTGGAATTTGTTCCCCGCCAGCTAAAAATTACTTCCGCGTCTTCGCAGTGAAATGTGTTTTCTTTATCCGGAAATCGCGCGCGTGCTTTCGAAAGTACCCGAAACGACGACACGATCGCGTACTAAACGAGCGCTCATCGTCCCCGCCGGAAGAATATGTCACGTCGAATATGATTCCCCGCACCAACTAAGTATATGCGCTGTTCGGTAGAGGCGAGTGCCGAACAAAGGAGAAATACGTGGAGATAAAAAATGAAAAATATCTAGGACTGCGGCGCTGCTTTTTTATAAGCACCCTGGAGAGAAGGCCGTCCTTTGTGCACGCCGCGAAAGCTTGACCGAATAAAAAGATCTTTGGTGATAAAGTATTACTGGGCGACCGTGAAAAATGATAATGAACGGGGGCTGCTAGAATATACGCGGCCATTGCGATGTACGAAGGCGGGAACCGTCGCCTGATTCGAACGGACATTTGGCAACTGGGCGGCGCGAACGATTTGGAGCGCCCTTTTAGGAAAAAAGAAAACGATGCCGATAAGCCTCATACCACCGCCGTTCGTGTTGGTATATCACTGTGGCTTGCTACCTTTCGCTGCATGAGGTCGTGGTTGTTAGTCACCTGGGGCGTGTATGGGTCTGATGTGCTTTCGGCCGCGCATGTTGCGCTGTCTGGGAGACGCGGCGGAAAAAGCGGCTGTTTGGATATCGGCAACGCTGTGTTCCTATCTCATCCGCAGGTGCAAGTAGAAAACTTGTAAAGCGTGCTTCAGGTTGTCATAACAGCTACACAAATATAGCCAGAAAGCTGACGAAAATCAAAGTTCTTGAACTCATACGGCGCGCAACAACGATTCAGGTTTCAATCTGTATTCATATCGCACGAAGGCTGACTAGCCACAATCGGCCGTCCTCGAAATTTGCTTGTGCCCTATAAGGATCGGTGAATACTTTTATTCAGTACAATAAATGTTTTTCACCAGCCGGACAGGCAAGCAAGCGTGCAATGCAGTGCCCGAAACCTAATTACTCACCCTGTGAACAAACGAGCCCCAAAATAATGTAACTGCCCATTATGGTGGTTAGGGCGGTCGACCCAAGGATCCGGGCCGCTTTTCGATGCAGGCGTAAAGCAAGGTGCTGGGCGATGTCAGTGCACGTTAAAGAACTCCAGGTGGTCGAAATTTCCGGGGGCTCGTTTTGGGATGGAACCCCATAAACGAAACCATTCGCGCACACCGCTCAACAAATTCTGTCCTTTCTAAAATATGCGTCAACATTTGCAATGGTCGGACCGAGGGAAAAGAAAAACGGGACCATATGTGTCGACAAGAGCGCCTAAAAGGGCCATATGCGAAACTATGTAACCACAAACCAAGCGTCCGTCGTGGAATCGCTCGAACTGCGCATCAACTGAGCCTTCAGAACCGCGCCAGTCAGCTGCCTAAAATGGTTTGCAAGCAGAAAGCATTTCTCACCTTTGCTGGAAGCTGGCCCATGATATGTGCACCGGCGCCTGTTCACGAGCTGCGCAATTCAAGGAGCCAGTCGGCGGGGTCAGCCTAAACTGCTCGAAATGCAACGTTTTAAGGCAAAATAACGTTCCTTGTCGTCCTGACAAGCTGTTCCGCTTCGAAGGCCAAGAAAGCCGTAAAACTACGCAGTCTGCGGCGCAATTTATTTGCAGGAGCTGAACTAACCTTATCAGTCATGCGTCATTTCCTGAGGCCAGATTTCGCCGAGTGCCCGCTTTTTACCAAATCCTTTTCTCAATGGCACTGTAGCCGGTCGCGATATGCTTGCTCAATTCCCGCGCGTGGCCGACGTCAGCCGCCTCAGGAAACGAAAGGCGGAGTCAGAAACATCACAGGCGCTGTCTGCCCTCTCAGGTTCTGTTTGTAGGTGGGTGCGAAATTCAGTTCCGTGCTGTCGGCGCTAATATTTTTCATAGTCTTATTGAAGAATGCCATTAGGTATATGGAGGCCGCTATTCATGAAACGGTATAAAAGATAATTTCAGCACTTTCGTGGGGTTATTTTTTTTTTAATGTTTGGTTATTGGTATTTGACAAGAATTATTCTTATAGTGATTATCGGGATAAAGAATAATAAACGCAAAGCGGAAGGAAAAACCACGCGCTGTGGTTTTTCCCTTTCGCTTTGCGTTTAATATTATTCCTGTGATTGTCGGAGACGAAGATCTAGTGCTGACAGCTCGGGCTGGCGTAAGCGCGCGCTCAAAGAAAAAAAAACAAAAACAAAAATAAAGGCCGGCCACCTTTATTGAAACTCTGCTCCCGTGCAAGTTCAGACCGCATCAGTTCCTTCCATGTCATGCAAATTTGCGCCTTGGTCGCATAGCCAGCCGTTTCGCATCCCCGAAATTGAAATTGGACCCCCTCTGGGCCGCAGAAAGGGCTAGTAATGCAAGCGCACAATAGATGTAGCTTAAGCAGAGAATTCCTAAACGGGAAGTACAAAGGAAGACTATCAACTGGCCTTTTATTGCATAGTCAGCTGTATTCCTCAAAAGTGTACAAGGAAACTCAGCAGGTGCCACCTATTGGAGCCGAAAGTTCTCTTAATGCAAATAAATAGACGGCGTGTTCGCACGTCCCGCCTTCCTTTGTGCGCCATTATTTCCCGCTTAAGCATAACAGATCACGTGGTAATTCTTAAAGTCGATCCTAAAAATGACTGAATTCATAAAACAGCCCGAGCAGCTCTGTTGCTTGTCGTCTCGATTGGGGTAACTGCAGTCTGTCGCTGTAATCCCAAATGTACATAATCGCTCCCCTATTCCCATCGTCTTGTCCGTTACAACTGGAGTGGTTGATAGTGCAGCGCCTTTCATAAGTATTTGGCGACGTGCGCTTATTCTCGTAGCCTCTCTCTCTATCCCGGTCTCGGCGGCCGCTTTTCGGTGGAGGCGCAAAGCAAGGCGTCCGTGTGCTGCGCGATGTCAGTGCACGTTAAGGTCTCACTCCAGCGCTGAATAGACATTTTTGCTGATATTCATGTGTCTACTGTGCCTCACTCGTTCACGGACGAATTTTGTCGGAAGCGTTTGGCGGTGAAAAATATTTCGCCACTGATCGGAGGTGCGTAAATTTTAAAAGGTGGCGCACCCTTCGGCAAACAAGAAATTTTGCATGACCGTTAACGGCCTATGTTCTTACTCCTTTTTATTCACGTGGAGGAGGTCGGCCGTGACATGCAGCGTGAATGTCAGCGCTTGGCATCGCTTGACGGCAGTCTTTGTTAGCGCGTTGCTTAGCGGTTATGTGCGTTCGGCTCTTCTTGCTCGTGGACCCCAAGATCCCGGATAGCCGGTCAATTGGCGTTTGCATTACACGTACTGGGGCTTAGTCGTTGTGTACGCAAGGGTCAGTTCGTTGTTGTGCAGTTCGCAGTTGGAGCTTGTAATGGGCGCTCCAGTGCTTGCTAGAAGTCGGGGTTCTGCCCGAACATTAATGGCGTCTTTACTCGTGTCAGCATTTGCTGTTTTCAGCGGGCGAGTCAATAAATTGGTTTGACGGAGCTTATGACCGCACTCCACAGCTGTTTTTAAATCGGATAGCCTGCTGCAGACAGTCTGCGAAACTCCTGGGCCCGCTTGCACAAAACAATCTTAAGACTGTCTTAGCTAAGTCCAGACTTAACTGGAGTCTAAAGAATAGGCCACTAGCATGGCGGCTTAAGACTGGAGTAAAGACTGGGCTTCAGTCCTGACTCGAATAAGTCGCTTGTATGATAACGATTCTAGTGCTGTCTTGGTTAAGACACAAGGACGCCAGGTGTCTAAGTAGAGAAATTAGGGAAATACAGGGATGCGCTGGCACTGTCCCTGCTGTAAGATGTACACATTCCGTCAATTTTGCGTTGTGTAAAATCCGTGCCATTGCTTTTTGCGGCTTAAGATTGTGTTACGAGGAAAAATGCCCCAAGTGGTTGCTGAGGCCGTTCTGGGAAGCCACTCTGGTGAACATGAACCCGAAGCGTTCGACGTTCGGAACACGAGCCGTCTTAAATAAGCTTGGTCTTTCTAAAGACACCATTTAAGTCTGGACTTAGCTCGGACTTTATCGTGCAAGCCGGCCCTGGTCTTTTGTTTTGATAATATATTTTTCGTGTCTGCTGACTTTCCCGTGCTGAGATCCATTGGCCACTCCATGCAAAAGCGATGTTAGCTGCGTCAAGAGTGGACCGGCGTGCGAGGAAGGTGTACTGAGGTGATGAGCGCGATATGCGCTCTCTGGGCGGGGTCGCTCACAGCAGGCATCGGAGCGCGGCCGCCCCGCTGCTAATGACCCCGTGCGGCCGAGATGCTGTCTGCTGTTTCCTCTCTCCACCTTTCGCCCATAGTGCCTCTCTACGGCTGACGGCCCGGTTAGCGCCTTGGGGGGATCTCCAGCGCGTGGCCTCACGGGCGGATATCGGCGAGTCACGGGATGATGAGGGAGTGACGATCAGAGAGGTGCCGCGTCGCAACCTCCCGTTTCACTCGAACCGGTAATTGGACATTTTCGTCAGCCACTTTGGAGGCCGTAGTTGTCGAGAAAATGAGGCGAGCAGATGTGAGCTCTACGACAGGCAACACCCGCGATATTTTGCCTCGTTCCGCTTCAAACTTCAAGGCGCATTGAAAGCACGGACAAAAGTATCAGAAAAAAAAAAGGCCTCTTTTGTTGGCGCTCGATATTATTACGGATCACTCGTGTGTTGAATGCTGATAAGGTATCCCCTTTTACTATACATCGGTGCGTGGGTCCGGATTTCCCTCTTCGTGAACGCATCTCCAATAACTTGCAGGTTATCGTCGTCGCGTTGATGTGCACTTAACTGAGCCATGCAGATAGCCGTCATTTTTGTGAATCGGAGCCTAGTGAACACGAAGAGAGCGCTATCGAGTTCCTTCCTATACAGTTCCTCTCAGCCAGATAGCTACAGCCTTCATAATTTCTCATTAGCCCCATGCACCTCCTAGAGAAAGACTACACAACGAAATGGACTTGTTCTCTCTCACTCATCCAATTATTCAAAGTAATTTGGTAGCTTTTCAACCTGATCTTAAGATCAGCATTTCCTAGCCATCTCAGCACATTAGTAGTGCCGCTTCGCAGCAATAAATGAACAAAAGTGTCCACTGCATTCCTACTGTGCATCTAGCGATATGGACAATGACCTGCTTATAGGTAGAACGGTGTGTGTGTGTGTGATGTCCCGGTTATTGGGCTCTTTTCGGGGTGGAGTGCAGGGTCACATCACGCGCGAAATAGGGCCAGTAAGATTTAACCAGAGCTGGATGCCCTCGCTCACCTGAAGGTCTTGAGGCTGTGTCTCGACGCCCCTGCGGTGATCCGGTGTTTGAGGTGGGAGATGATGGCCATAGCTTCAGGCAACGCGGATGGTGGTTTACACGGCGAGCTCAACAGAGACTTTTAGCTTACCGCGACCGTCTAACGCTACCGCGCGCCGTCGGCACAGCACGCGCTGATTGGTCTCTGCGTGCAGAGACCGCCGAAATTTTACAAGAACGTGACGCCATCTCTTGCCCACGGGGGGGGGGGGGGGGGGGGGGGGGGGGGGGGGATGTGCGCATGCGTACTGACGATCGCGCGGTAGCGGTAGACTGTAGCGGTAAGCGGTAGCGCTAAACTAAATGTATCTAATATACGCACCGCGAGGTCTAGCGAGCCGTCTTCGTATTTTCAGGCAGTCGTCCCTCGGGAGACGATGCTGGGTCGACCGGCTCTAGCGCGTCTCTCATTCCTCTCTGCCCCACCGTCCTTCTGCTGCTTTCCTTGTCAACTCGGGTCCATTCTTCCCGTTCCCGGAACCCTCGTCGTCCCCGCAACAGCGCACCTGTAGCCGTCAATAGAGACTTTTAGTTTAACGCTGCCGCTTACTGCGGCCGTCTACCGCTGTCGTGCACCATCAGCACAGCACGCGCTGATTGGTCCCCGCGAAATTTGTCAGGAACGTGGCGCCATCTGTCGCCATCGGGGGGATCTGCGCATGCGTACTGAAGCTTACGCGGTAGCGCTCAACTAGAAGTCTATTAATAATAATAATAACAATAATAATAATAATAACGTTTATTTTGCATCAAGTAGAACACACAAGATGCAGGGGCCTGTAGAAAAAGCTGTTAAAGACAGCTTGATGAGGCCGCAGGCCCCCTACACTGGTCATTTCACAGCGTTGCCAAAAACGGAAGGCCACAGAAGAAATCTAAAGTCATATTGATAAGCACTGAAGCATGAATAACATCAAGCATGAGGCATAATAAACATAAAGCATGAGAAAAAATCTGATCGAAACAGTGGTAAACTGCAAAGCACGTCAGTCAAATACAAAATTAAAGCTACGCATCAACAATAACAAAAACACTACGCAAAACTACATAGAACTTGATAATAGAGACTTAGTTTAGCGCTGCCGCTCACCGCGACCGTCTATCGCTACCGTCTACCGCTACCGCGGACCGTCAGCAGAGCGCACGCTGATTGGTCCCCGCGTGCGACGTCCGGCGAAATTTGACCGGAATGTGGCGCCATCTGTCGTCATCGGGGTGATCTGCGCAAGCGTACTGACGTTCGCGCGGTAGTTGTAAGCGGTAGCGCTTAACTAAGTCTCTAATAGAGACCTTTAGTTTAGCGCTACCGCGCGAGCGTCAGTACGCATGCGCACATCACCCCGATGGCGATAGATGGCACCACCTTCCTGTCAAATTTCGGCAGACGCCGCACGCGGGGACCAATCAGCGCGTGCTGTGCTGACGGTGCGCGGTAGCGGCAGACGGCCGCGGTAAGCGGCAGCGCTAAACGAAAAGCCTAAGGTTTAGTTTAGCTACAGCGTAGTTTGGCGCTACCGCTACCGCCTACTGCTACCGCGCAAGCATCAGTACGCATGCGCAGATCACCTCGAGAGCGACAGATGGCGCCACGACCCTGTAAAATTTCAGCGGACTCTGCACGCGCTGATTGGTGTCTGTGTACGGAGTCCCCTGATATTTGACAGGGACGTGGCGCCATCTGTCGCTCTCGGGGTTATCTGCACATGCGTGCTGACGCTCGCGCGGTAGCGGTAGGCGGTGGCGCTAAACTATGGCTAAACTAAAGTTGTCTCCGCATTCTAGCGTGTCGTTTAGCGACCCTTCATCGTATCCGGTTTTCGGATATAAGGCGACACGAGCAGGCAAAATTGTGGAGAGGTCGGTGGTTCCCGGATCCCCGCGCAACCCGTATCCCAAGTTCCGGCACAGAGAATTAGGCCATCGCATGTGTTCCTGACTTGTGCGTGGATGGCTTCAGACGCTCGCTGTCCGTTGTACCTGTTTCTCGAGAGAGGTCCGAGGTGCCTGAGTGACGGCAAAATGCCTCGGGAGTTTGTCGGCGGGCACGTGACGAGGAATGCGTGCTCTTCCCTTGCAAGCGATTGGGCCTCTCGGATGGCGTTTCCCGCTTCTCGTTGTGAGAGGAAGAGACGTTATGCGGATATTGAATTGCGTCAAAAGGCGGACAAAACAGACATGTGTCCGGGCTATTCATTCGTACCAGCCGGCACTTGCAGCTTGTCCATAAAAGTAGAACAATCGGCGTCTAATTGTTCGGTCGCTCTGTGTCAGTCCAGCGCGAATGCAGACAGGGAAGTAAGGAGGCTTCCTGAGGGGAGTCAGAGCCCTTGCCCATTTCTTCTCAGGTAATCACGAAAAGCAAAAGACCATTGTGAGCCATCGGGGGACAGAGCATGGCGTTTTCTCGCTTTGAGCGGTCCTTTGTGGCGCGCAGACAATGTGAATGGAAACGGTCCAGCTGAAGCGGTTTCCCACTGCGTTTGCGTGTCTCCCCTCTCCGGCTTTGATGGGTTGCTGTTGTCGCCTCCTTCAACATTTGAAAGCGTCAAGAGCTTTGTTCGATGCACGCGCAAGCAAGAACGTGCCTCGTGCAGCACCTGCGTGCGTTTCCGTATCGCGCTTGTTTTGTGTCATAGGGTCAGCTGCCGTTAAGCGAAATTTTGTTGGAGAGGGTTTAGGAGGATGAAAGGAGAAGAGGGAGGAACGCCGTCTCACCGAAAGGAAACGCGCAAGGGTGCGATGGGCCCCTGAAACAGGCCTGGCGTTTTTTGCAGGGTGTATCCGCCAGCTATCGCCTTTCTTTCTTATGGGGTCGTGTACTGCTCAGACGCTGCAGCGCCCTAGTTTCGCGATACAGCCTCCGCTGCGTGACCTCTTTCGAGGGCCGTTAATCGTAACGAGGCCCGTTCTTTCTTGCAGCGAGAGAGAACAAAATGGCCCCGTCTTTTTGATGTGGTCGCTTCGCTTGCTGCAACCGTAGTGCCCTCCTCGACAAGTGGCGGACTTGGGCGCTGAGCTTGTGTTGCGCATTCTCAAGCTACTTCTACAATGAAGAGATGGAGGCGCACACTCGGGATTTTTAAATAAAACAGCTGGCTCAGTTTTGCTTACCGTCACTGGGCTGCGTCGCGGCTCCGAAGAAGGCCATGTGGTGAAATGCTGCTGCCATCGTTCATCTGGCGGTGGGATGAGCGGCGAGGCGGTAAGAGTCAAATTTGATTTTTTAAAAGAAAAGACTAGCTTTAGCGCGATACAGTCCACACAGCCGAGAAATACGATGCGACATTGTGCATATACGGCACGAGAATACCGAAAGTGCGCCAATTTCGCGCGCTGTTGATTCCAGCTTAACCTGGTGAAAATGGTTTTGAACCCAGAAAACCAGGCAAATAGAATAAACCACTATTCGCAGCTTCGTGGCCGGGGAGAAATAACGCATAACATTTATAGGATCAACGTCACGCGTTCCTTGCACGCAGGGTGTCGAACCGGAACCGAACCCGAAGTTTCGCCTGGAACCGAATCCGAAATTTTTTCTCCATCTTGGATCTGAACCGGAACAAATCGGAGGAGCCGTTCCGAATCGGTTCGCAGTACGGTTCCGACCTGCTTTTTCTGGCAGCTTCACTATTTTTTTCTTTTATCGCTCCCGTTAAAGGCCCGCTGTCCACCCTCCGGTCGAAAATATTTTCTTCCCCGGTGACTGTGAGACATCGCCCCTAGAACGCAAGGCCGCAAAATGTTTTTGAAAAGAGTAACTAATAACGCAGTTACAGCCTTCGCAATCACCCGATTCTGTCATGCTTCTCTCCTTCCGTTCCCTCGCAAAGGTTTTTCACTCTCCTGCCCGAGGTCGTCTAGCCTCCGCAAGACAAATCCTCCGTGTTTGGCGGGAGGTGGGGCGTGGCACTCCGCGAGCGCGAAAAAAAGAAAAAAAAAAAAAGAAACGGCCGAGGGAGCGCGCGCCGCTGGATTCAGTCTGGCCGTGGCGAGGGAAAAGCGCGCAGCGAGCGGTAGACACCCATCCTTCTCCCGTCAGTCAGCGAGACGGACCAATGGGCGTCGTTCGCGGTACGTACGTCATTACTGTGGCCCGTCGGACCAGCGCAGGAAACGGGAAAGCTGGCTTCCCGAAGGAGAGCATGAGAGAGCTTTGAGTTGTATTTTCGATGCTTTGCGTGCACAGACTATCTCCGGTACCTGATCGAAACACTGGGCTCATTTGCTTAAAAGGGCCTTCCCTGGACAGTGGCCCTTTAAGCGGTTGTCTCGCTTATTTCCAAAGCGTCATTGCACATCGCAAGCATCACAACCATATTGGAAAATTGTCCATTTGCAAAAATATGAACAGAAGAAAGAAAAATGTTTTGCAACACGCAAGCACATATCTCTGGTGTCGGGATCCCGAACACGGGTGGCAAGGCGCCGCTCATGGAGAACGTTGCCTGATTTCGGAGCCTTCATAGGCAGTGAAGTAATATTTCGTAAGTTCAGTTACATATTTAAATACTTAAATAAAATAAAGAAGCTTGAAGGCGCTCGCTGGCCATGTTTTGCTGGCTTTTGGGTCTTGTTCTGTATGCTTTCGGGTGCAGCCGTTTGTGCAGCAGAGATAGCGTAATCAGAAACTTCGTAATGACTCATTACAAAAGTGGCTGCTTCAAATGCTATCACAGTCGCCAAGTGTGAGCCTGTACAATTTCTGCCGAATATAAAATGGGAAGATCGCAGTGCGACGAGTCCAGGAATTGACCTGCGGCCTATAATTTAAAATCGATTCACCTAAATTAAAGGGATACGGTTGCCACCGAGATTTCTAGCGCAGATGGTAGCTTCGCATTGAGAATCATGCATACCTGCCAACTTTTCCGAACTATCGTAAAATGTACGAGTTTTGACGATTGTACGAATCTTGCGGGAAATTTTACGAAAAATGTTTTATTTTCGAAAAAAAAAAAAAGTGCGGACATTTATTAATATTGTAAGCACTGTGAGTGACCTTCATCTTCATCTCAGCGTAATGATCATCGGTCATCGGGTCGTGCGAAGAAGACGAAGTGTTGCTAAGCTGTGACTAGTCGGTAGCTGCTGCTTCGGCCTACCTGAAGTAAAAAGGTGAATTTGCTGGTGCGTTCTTCTGCCTCACAAGTGGTGGAGGTGCTGGGTATCGATCCCAGTACCTCTCGCCCACTTGTGAGGCAGAAGAACGCACCAGCAAATTCACCTTTTTACTTCAGGTAGGCCGAAGCAGCAGCTACCGACTAGTCACAGCTTAGCAACACTTCGTCTTCTTCGCACGACCCGATGACCGATGATCATTACGCTGAGATGAAGATGAAGGTCACTCACAGTGCTTACAATATTATTATCATACCTTTCGCGGCCACGAGAGGGCAACACATATTCGGGATATCATCGTTAGCAACTGCAAACGTTGTAGTGGCTTAATTCGGTCGTCTACTCGGGAGGACACGAATCCTTATCCAAATTTCGATACCGCCTCCGCCAGGCTATTGGCTATAGTATCTGTATTCAGGCTGGTCAGGCCTCCAAGCGGCCTGTGCAAACATTTGTTCGCGTGTTTGTACGACTCTGGTTTTGGCCTCTGTTTTTGTTATCTGCATCCGACGCGGTGCGAATTCTGGTGTTTTAGCAGTAGCGGTTTTGCGGTGCAATGGCAGGCTCAGAGCCGCGACAGTACTTTCAAGTATTTTTGAAGTCGTCAGATTTTCCATGCTTCGTGCCGTCTAAGAAAGGAACACCACGTGTGCCTGTAACATTTCACATGGTTCGACATCAAGCTCCACATCGCTTCGAAAAAGCACCAAGTATACGTGTGAGCCGCGGACAGCCTGAAAGGTTTTGTACGCAGTGATAGCGACCTCGGTGTGATTCGTGCAGATTGCCCTTTCACGGCGTTTTTAGTTGAACACAACCTGCTGTCAGTGATCATTTAGCAGGCAAAGTCAGCAACCGTAAAAGCATTGCAAAAATAAATCGTGACACAACGTTTTCGCTCATTACTCTGCAGGACACGGATTTCGCTTGTGGCTGAGTGAGCAAGCGTATTGCTAAAAAAAGATTATTGGAAACAGAAAAATATGACGTTGCTGAGGGTAAATGTGACGACACAACCGGCGGTCGCTTACAAAACGTAAAATATACTGCCATCCGTTCAAAGCTAATCCGAATTATGGGTGTGTACTAGTGTGATCTTGTCTTGTGGTGCTTTCTTAATATTCCTGTTCAGTATACCTTTGAGGAAGTCCAGGAATTGAGCTGCGGCCTATAATTGAAAATTGAGCTAAGAACGATGTTCATTGCTGTAGGTAGCGTCCTATTTCTTCCCGTTGAACGCACTCATTAGTTAGTTATGTGCAGATGAAAATACGCATTATTTTCCCCCTTCCTGCTCTAATCGGCGTTCACAAACATATATCTGTGGTCTGTACAACCAAGTGGAGCCCCTCACATGTGACGACAAAAATAATAGGCGGACTACTGTATGAGTTGTCGTGACGCTGGGGCTACGTCGACCCGGCCTTCACTTGGTAGCGTGCAGAGACTCGGGGTTGAAGTAGGATTGAATCTTCGAAGTTGGTGAAATATGTACAAGCAGGTTTACTGGCACTTTGAGAAAACGTATTTACAAGAATATTTACATGAAGAAGAAGGGTACATCAGCAAAATGGCAAGCGTTAAGAGTTCATAGCGAGAAGCGACTGGATGAGCCGTTTACCCGGGGCCCAGAGCGACATTTCGTGCTCTGCAGCGTCCTTAAAAACCCCCTATGTCCAGCCCCTCTCTGAAGATGCTGACCAACCAAATCCAAGGCACGCCCCTCAGGTATCGGCATCCAATCGAACACATCACTGCACTGATGGTCTGAAGCACTGACTGGTCCGGCATTCATTCGTTGGGCGTGATCACTTGTTGGCGGGAAAAGCTTGGGAACGGCGAGGAGAGGAGGTACATTTCTATTCTTCAGCAAAGAAACCACAGGCTGGTTCTGACAAGGGGTTTTACTTCTCAGAAACCCGAGTGCACGTGGCGCCGCATAGGGCTCCCAACATGGTCCCTTTTCGACAATTGCAAATCTTTCCTGCATTCCCGGGAAATCACTTAATGGCCGTATGAGTCATGCTCCTTTCTTGTCCTGCACGTCAGCGGACATGTCACTCTGTCGTCTCCTTTGGATAGGAGGCATTCATCACTGGAGGATAGCACTTCTCGACTGGAAGGGTGAACAAAAGAAAGAAAGCACTTCCTGCTATTTCCCGCAGGGGGACGTTTCTTTGTGTTTTTCCAGACGTTCTCTTGACAGGGTCAATTTGGCATTTGCAGGTTGTCCACAAAGCAAAACATGCTTACAAAACAGGATTCCTGGAAACAGGCTCACTTAGAACCATTGGACCATCACCACATATTCACAAAACTTATCCATGCCCACAGGCGAACAATAGAGCGCGCAATTGCGGATGCTTGGTCGTAACAGCCTCCTCCCCCGCCAGAAGAGTCTCGGAGGGCAGCAGTCCCAGCTGCTGCATGAAGAGACGACTTAATGGCCTGCACGTGAACGCTTGAAGCTCGCTGTTGCTTGTCGCGTTGTCTTGATTGTCATAGGCCAAATTGCTCGAGCTGTCTGAAACTCAACCACATGTCGAAGCAAGCACTCGGCTCCCGTCTGAAGAGACCAGGTCAAAAGAAAACTGCCATTGTTGTTCGAGAAAAGCCCACTCTCAAGACGTTCAGGACCCACGTATTCCTAGAAAACCAAACGTGCTGCTTTACATAGTCACACATATACAAGCGCACGAAAAAAAAAAAAAAAACCTGATTATCAATTTGGATACATGGTGAGGAACATCTCGGACCGCTTAGAAAGAGCGGCTAAGCGCGTCCGCATTCCCATTTAACTTCCCCTTTTTGTATCTTATTTCAAAATTGTACTGCTGTAAAATCAAGCTCCACCTAAGAAGGCGACTGTTCTTCGATGTCGCAGTTTGCAGCCAAGCCAGGGGACAATGGTCCGTCTCTACGGTGAATTTGGCCCCTCCAAGATAGCACTGCAATTTTTGAATGGCCCATACAATGCAAGCGCACTCTTTCTCTGACGCGCAATAAGCCCTCTCTCTAGAACTCAGTTTTCTGCTCAAGTAGAGCACGGGGTGCTCATTACCGTCGTCATCTCTCTGGCAGAGAACAGCACCTAACCCTCGATCACTGGCATCACACTGGACCGTGAATTCTCGGCCATAGTCTGGAGCTCGCAATACCGGACGGCTAATCAGCACAGCCTTCAGGTTTACGAAGGAGGCTTCCTTTTGTTCGTCCCAGACTACATTTGTCGGTTCTGTCTTGCGGAGAGCGTCGGTCAGAGGGCTAGCCAAAGCTGAATAGTTAGGGATGTAGTGATTGTAGTACCCAGTCAGACCCAGGAATGCTCGAATTTCCGTCTTCGTGCTCGGCCGCGGGTAGTCTGCTACCGCAGAAATCTTAATCTCGCTGGGTTTCCTGAAACCTTGACCTACATTGTGACCCAAGTAGTCCACGGTCGCCCTTGCCAGGCAACATTTCTCGGCCTTTACGGTTAGTCCAGCTTGACGCAAAAGGCTCAGTACAGCTCTTAGATGTACCATATGGTCCGCCCATGAGTCGGAAAAAACCGCAATGTCGTCTAAATAAGGCACCGCGAATGTTTCACACCCCTTTAAAATCCTATCCATGAGTCGGGAAAAACAAAATGGAGCATTTTTGAGCCCGAAACTCATCATTGTTGGCTGGTAGCTGCCCGTCGGAGTGACGAAAGCCGCGTATCTGCTGGCGCGTTCAGTGAGCGGTACTTGCCAGTATCCTCGAGTAAGGTCCAGCGTAGTCACATATGCCGCTCTACTGACCTGTTCTACTCTCTCCTCAATATTCGGAATAGGATACACTTGATCCCTGGTGAGAGAATTTAGCTTTCGGTAGTCTACCACAGGCCTAGGGTCTTTACCTGGAGCTTCTACTAAGATCATAGGCGAAGCATAATCGCTTTCCGAGGGTTTTATTACTCCCAATTCCAGCATGCGAGTTACTTCCCTATCCAGAATTTCTCTTTGCCTTGGAGAAAATCGGCAGCACCTTGATCGCACTGGCACGTCTGAAGTCAGCTCAATATCGTGCTCAGTCAAATCAGTTCTGCCTGGCCTGTCCACGAAGCAGGCCTCAAACTCTGTTATTATCTCGCCCAGATCGGACAGCTGGGATTTCTTTAGTTCTCCTCTCTGCTCCGTCTTTTTGAGAAGCTCCTGAGCGTTGCTTCCTTTTCCGCTGAGGCAAATCAAGTTGTCCCCCATCTCCTCGGGAAGGTTTAACGTTAGATTTACCACGGCTTCCCTCTGCACATAAGGCTTCATAAGATTGCAATGATAAATGCGCACTTCTTTACGCCTACCGGGAATTTTCACTGCGTAGTTAGTGTTAGAAAGCTTTGCAACGACTTCAGCCGGTCCTTCCCACTGTACTTCGAGCCTATTCTGCCTTGAACTTCTCAGCAACATCACCTGGTCCCCGATACAAAACGTCCTTTGACGGGCTGTCTTATCATAGTACACCTTGGAACGAGCCTGGGCTGACTTCATGCTGGCCTCAACGAGTTCCTTAGTGTTATGTAAGCGATTCAAGAGGTTCAGAATGAATTCTACTACTGTTGGGTCTTCTCCGCGCCCCTCCCAGGCTTCGCGCACCATTCGCAAAGGTGAGCGCAGTGACCTTCCGTACACCAACTCGGCTGGGCTAAATCCAGTGGATTCGTGCGGCACTGACCGCAAAGCGAAAAGCGCTGCAGGCAGGCAGGTATCCCATTCGCGCTTGTTTTCATAGCACAGTCCCCTCAGGACTCGTTTGAGAACAGAGTGCCATCTTTCTACGCTGTTGCTCTGCGGATGATGGATCGAGCTATGCACTACCTTAATGCCGCATCGCTCGAGAAATGAGGTGGTGAGGACACTCGTGAAAACGCTACCCTGATCACTTTGGACCTCGGAAGGGAATCCAACTCGTGCAAACACTGACAGCAGCGAATCCACTACACTCTCGGACGTCACCTCGCGCAGCGGAACAGCCTCTGGAAATTTCGTGGCTGGGCATAACATAGTGAGGATATAACGGTACCCTGACTCTGTCACAGGAAGTGGCCCAACTACATCTATTACTAACCGGTGAAACGGCTCGGTAATGATTGGTACTAACACCATCGGAGCTTTCCACTTATCTTGCGCCTTTCCAACCCGCTGGCACGTGTCGCATGACCGTACAAAATTTTCCGTGTCCTTAAAACATCCAGGCCAATAGTATTCTTGCAACAGCCTCTGCTTTGTTTTCTTTATTCCAAGGTGACATGACCACGAGCTGCCATGGGAAAGTCGCAGTAAGTCTCCGCGATACTTTTGGGGAACGACTAATTGGTCCCGCTCTACTCCGCGCTTATCCTTGAATAAGCGATACAGCACTCCCTTTCTCATCTCGAAAGAAATATTGTTTGCTGTCTTAGTGGCGCGGTGGCGCTCCCTTATCTCCTGTATCTTGGGATCATTGGCTTGCTCTATAGCTAAGTCCTCTCGGGTTCCACTTAAAAGTCTCGTGAGATTACTAGACACTGGCGGCAAGAGGTTACTCTCAAGAACGTCCTCATTCCGCGTCTCATCAAGCTCCCTTTCAAGTTGACATATCTGAGATGCCTCGCTCTCAAAGTTTTCTGACCTGCTATCTTCCGCATTTACCACTGTTTTAACTGCCGTTTCCTCCGCTGTGGATTTTTCTGGAATGAGCAGTGTAGCTAGTTCTCGCGCCTTTGAACGTGTTAAGGCTTGCACAACTCTGTCTCCGAAAAGGATGCCCCTCTTTCGCAGCAGCATGTCCGATTTGTTGGAGAACAAATACGGATAGCACTTAGGAAGCTTTCCTGAAACGGCAGCCTCGGTTGTTAATTCGCCGAAAGGGCCCTCGATGACCACGTTCGCGATCGGCAAGCACACACTCTGTTCCTCAACTACCTGTCGGATCCATGCACACTGTCCTGTATAGTCGGAAGGCGATACATACGCCGGATGGACAACATCCATCGTTGCGGCCGAATCGCGCAGTACCTTGCAAGGCTTCCCGTTGACTACTAGGTCATGCAGGTAGGGTTCTAAAAGCTGCATATTTTCATCGCAGTCCCTGACATACGAGAAAGCAATCTTTTCTTTCCGGCAGTTGACGGCAATGTGACCCTGCTCATTACACCTAAAGCATGTGAGCGGCTTCCTAGCCTCAAGCTTATTCTTTGTGTTCTGCACGTTGGTCACTTCCCCACTTTTCTCACTGCCGTCCTTTCTAGGGAATTTGCCTGAAGAAACCTTCATTTCTTCGTTTCCAACTCTAGCAAAGTGCCTTTCCTGACGGTTTTTCACACTGAACTTGGGATTGCGGGGCCTATCCACTGCTGGGTTGCTGAATTGTCGGCGCGAAGCATACTCCTCAATGAGTTCGGCAGCTTCAGTTGCCGACTTAATTTCGCCTCGGTCCTGTAACCAATTTCTTTCTTTTTCTGGGAGGCAGTTATAGAACTGCTCCAAAAGAATTCGCTCGACTACAGCGTCCCTATCACTGTAGGAATCAGTGCTCTTTAGCCACTCGCCCAAATTAACTCTTAAATTGTACAGGAATTCAGGGTAACTCTCGTCCCTGGACTTAGTAGCGTTCCGAAAACGTTGTCTGAACGCCTCGGCGCTAAGCCTATACTTTCTCAGAAGGCAAGCTTTGACCTTCTCGTAGTTGTCCGCGTCCTCCTTGCTTAGCCGCGCGACAACCTCCGCTGCCTCGCAGGGCAGAACCGTCAATAATCTCTGAGACCAAGTGTCTCGCTGGAAGGACAGTTTTTCGCAGGTTCGCTCAAAGTTAGCCAGATACAGACCGATATCCCCTGATATCACATATGGCTGCATGTACTTTGACATCTTGAAATCTGCCTCCTTGTTGAGAAGAGGTACCGCTAGCTGGGGACAATCGCCCGACCTCTTGCTCAACTCTAGTTCTAATTTCCGGAGCTCAATTTCTTGGTCCAGCTTTTTTGCTTCTCTTTCACGCTTCTTTTCCTCTTTTTCCCACTCTTTCTGCTGTCTGAGCTGTTCCTTTTTTTGACCGATGAGGTTCCATGCTTCACTGAGCTCCTCATCATCGGTTCCCAGATCAGTGATTGCCTTTATAATCAAGGGTTTTCGTGCCAAACCAGTTGTATCAATTCCCAATTCCTCACACAATAGCAACAGGTCCGGTTTCTGCAGCTTTTGTAGGTCCATGATCGCTCCGAGTGTTGGCTACTTCCTAAACAACTGTGCAAACTACCAAACCTAAAGGCGTTTCAACACTTTTTACCAGTTCTAAAATCTAACCCTGTTCTAGAACCTGGTCCACATCAGAAGAAAAGCCAAGCACTCACCCACACATGCGATCGATGTTCCGAGCTGCTTTCTTGTTGGCCGATTGTTGCTCCTGCTTGTTGCTTGAGATGCCACCTCCGATCACCAGATGTTGTGGCTTGTAGATTCTGATCCACCTCGAATCACCAGATGTTGTAGCTTGTAGATGCAGATCCCAACGCTGGTCACCAGTCGTTGTGCTTGCAGATTCAGATCCCACCGCTGATCACCAGTTGTCGTGACGCTGGGGCTACGTCGACCCGGCCTTCACTTGGTAGCGTGCAGAGACTCGGGGTTGAAGTAGGATTGAATCTTCGAAGTTGGTGAAATATGTACAAGCAGGTTTACTGGCACTTTGAGAAAACGTATTTACAAGAATATTTACATGAAGAAGAAGGGTACATCAGCAAAATGGCAAGCGTTAAGAGTTCATAGCGAGAAGCGACTGGATGAGCCGTTTACCCGGGGCCCAGAGCGACATTTCGTGCTCTGCAGCGTCCTTAAAAACCCCCTATGTCCAGCCCCTCTCTGAAGATGCTGACCAACCAAATCCAAGGCACGCCCCTCAGGTATCGGCATCCAATCGAACACATCACTGCACTGATGGTCTGAAGCACTGACTGGTCCGGCATTCATTCGTTGGGCGTGATCACTTGTTGGCGGGAAAAGCTTGGGAACGGCGAGGAGAGGAGGTACATTTCTATTCTTCAGCAAAGAAACCACAGGCTGGTTCTGACAAGGGGTTTTACTTCTCAGAAACCCGAGTGCACGTGGCGCCGCATAGGGCTCCCAACATGGTCCCTTTTCGACAATTGCAAATCTTTCCTGCATTCCCGGGAAATCACTTAATGGCCGTATGAGTCATGCTCCTTTCTTGTCCTGCACGTCAGCGGACATGTCACTCTGTCGTCTCCTTTGGATAGGAGGCATTCATCACTGGAGGATAGCACTTCTCGACTGGAAGGGTGAACAAAAGAAAGAAAGCACTTCCTGCTATTTCCCGCAGGGGGACGTTTCTTTGTGTTTTTCCAGACGTTCTCTTGACAGGGTCAATTTGGCATTTGCAGGTTGTCCACAAAGCAAAACATGCTTACAAAACAGGATTCCTGGAAACAGGCTCACTTAGAACCATTGGACCATCACCACATATTCACAAAACTTATCCATGCCCACAGGCGAACAATAGAGCGCGCAATTGCGGATGCTTGGTCGTAACAGCCTCCTCCCCCGCCAGAAGAGTCTCGGAGGGCAGCAGTCCCAGCTGCTGCATGAAGAGACGACTTAATGGCCTGCACGTGAACGCTTGAAGCTCGCTGTTGCTTGTCGCGTTGTCTTGATTGTCATAGGCCAAATTGCTCGAGCTGTCTGAAACTCAACCACATGTCGAAGCAAGCACTCGGCTCCCGTCTGAAGAGACCAGGTCAAAAGAAAACTGCCATTGTTGTTCGAGAAAAGCCCACTCTCAAGACGTTCAGGACCCACGTATTCCTAGAAAACCAAACGTGCTGCTTTACATAGTCACACATATACAAGCGCACGAAAAAAAAAAAAAAAAACCTGATTATCAATTTGGATACATGGTGAGGAACATCTCGGACCGCTTAGAAAGAGCGGCTAAGCGCGTCCGCATTCCCATTTAACTTCCCCTTTTTGTATCTTATTTCAAAATTGTACTGCTGTAAAATCAAGCTCCACCTAAGAAGGCGACTGTTCTTCGATGTCGCAGTTTGCAGCCAAGCCAGGGGACAATGGTCCGTCTCTACGGTGAATTTGGCCCCTCCAAGATAGCACTGCAATTTTTGAATGGCCCATACAATGCAAGCGCACTCTTTCTCTGACGCGCAATAAGCCCTCTCTCTAGAACTCAGTTTTCTGCTCAAGTAGAGCACGGGGTGCTCATTACCGTCGTCATCTCTCTGGCAGAGAACAGCACCTAACCCTCGATCACTGGCATCACACTGGACCGTGAATTCTCGGCCATAGTCTGGAGCTCGCAATACCGGACGGCTAATCAGCACAGCCTTCAGGTTTACGAAGGAGGCTTCCTTTTGTTCGTCCCAGACTACATTTGTCGGTTCTGTCTTGCGGAGAGCGTCGGTCAGAGGGCTAGCCAAAGCTGAATAGTTAGGGATGTAGTGATTGTAGTACCCAGTCAGACCCAGGAATGCTCGAATTTCCGTCTTCGTGCTCGGCCGCGGGTAGTCTGCTACCGCAGAAATCTTAATCTCGCTGGGTTTCCTGAAACCTTGACCTACATTGTGACCCAAGTAGTCCACGGTCGCCCTTGCCAGGCAACATTTCTCGGCCTTTACGGTTAGTCCAGCTTGACGCAAAAGGCTCAGTACAGCTCTTAGATGTACCATATGGTCCGCCCATGAGTCGGAAAAAACCGCAATGTCGTCTAAATAAGGCACCGCGAATGTTTCACACCCCTTTAAAATCCTATCCATGAGTCGGGAAAAACAAAATGGAGCATTTTTGAGCCCGAAACTCATCATTGTTGGCTGGTAGCTGCCCGTCGGAGTGACGAAAGCCGCGTATCTGCTGGCGCGTTCAGTGAGCGGTACTTGCCAGTATCCTCGAGTAAGGTCCAGCGTAGTCACATATGCCGCTCTACTGACCTGTTCTACTCTCTCCTCAATATTCGGAATAGGATACACTTGATCCCTGGTGAGAGAATTTAGCTTTCGGTAGTCTACCACAGGCCTAGGGTCTTTACCTGGAGCTTCTACTAAGATCATAGGCGAAGCATAATCGCTTTCCGAGGGTTTTATTACTCCCAATTCCAGCATGCGAGTTACTTCCCTATCCAGAATTTCTCTTTGCCTTGGAGAAAATCGGCAGCACCTTGATCGCACTGGCACGTCTGAAGTCAGCTCAATATCGTGCTCAGTCAAATCAGTTCTGCCTGGCCTGTCCACGAAGCAGGCCTCAAACTCTGTTATTATCTCGCCCAGATCGGACAGCTGGGATTTCTTTAGTTCTCCTCTCTGCTCCGTCTTTTTGAGAAGCTCCTGAGCGTTGCTTCCTTTTCCGCTGAGGCAAATCAAGTTGTCCCCCATCTCCTCGGGAAGGTTTAACGTTAGATTTACCACGGCTTCCCTCTGCACATAAGGCTTCATAAGATTGCAATGATAAATGCGCACTTCTTTACGCCTACCGGGAATTTTCACTGCGTAGTTAGTGTTAGAAAGCTTTGCAACGACTTCAGCCGGTCCTTCCCACTGTACTTCGAGCCTATTCTGCCTTGAACTTCTCAGCAACATCACCTGGTCCCCGATACAAAACGTCCTTTGACGGGCTGTCTTATCATAGTACACCTTGGAACGAGCCTGGGCTGACTTCATGCTGGCCTCAACGAGTTCCTTAGTGTTATGTAAGCGATTCAAGAGGTTCAGAATGAATTCTACTACTGTTGGGTCTTCTCCGCGCCCCTCCCAGGCTTCGCGCACCATTCGCAAAGGTGAGCGCAGTGACCTTCCGTACACCAACTCGGCTGGGCTAAATCCAGTGGATTCGTGCGGCACTGACCGCAAAGCGAAAAGCGCTGCAGGCAGGCAGGTATCCCATTCGCGCTTGTTTTCATAGCACAGTCCCCTCAGGACTCGTTTGAGAACAGAGTGCCATCTTTCTACGCTGTTGCTCTGCGGATGATGGATCGAGCTATGCACTACCTTAATGCCGCATCGCTCGAGAAATGAGGTGGTGAGGACACTCGTGAAAACGCTACCCTGATCACTTTGGACCTCGGAAGGGAATCCAACTCGTGCAAACACTGACAGCAGCGAATCCACTACACTCTCGGACGTCACCTCGCGCAGCGGAACAGCCTCTGGAAATTTCGTGGCTGGGCATAACATAGTGAGGATATAACGGTACCCTGACTCTGTCACAGGAAGTGGCCCAACTACATCTATTACTAACCGGTGAAACGGCTCGGTAATGATTGGTACTAACACCATCGGAGCTTTCCACTTATCTTGCGCCTTTCCAACCCGCTGGCACGTGTCGCATGACCGTACAAAATTTTCCGTGTCCTTAAAACATCCAGGCCAATAGTATTCTTGCAACAGCCTCTGCTTTGTTTTCTTTATTCCAAGGTGACATGACCACGAGCTGCCATGGGAAAGTCGCAGTAAGTCTCCGCGATACTTTTGGGGAACGACTAATTGGTCCCGCTCTACTCCGCGCTTATCCTTGAATAAGCGATACAGCACTCCCTTTCTCATCTCGAAAGAAATATTGTTTGCTGTCTTAGTGGCGCGGTGGCGCTCCCTTATCTCCTGTATCTTGGGATCATTGGCTTGCTCTATAGCTAAGTCCTCTCGGGTTCCACTTAAAAGTCTCGTGAGATTACTAGACACTGGCGGCAAGAGGTTACTCTCAAGAACGTCCTCATTCCGCGTCTCATCAAGCTCCCTTTCAAGTTGACATATCTGAGATGCCTCGCTCTCAAAGTTTTCTGACCTGCTATCTTCCGCATTTACCACTGTTTTAACTGCCGTTTCCTCCGCTGTGGATTTTTCTGGAATGAGCAGTGTAGCTAGTTCTCGCGCCTTTGAACGTGTTAAGGCTTGCACAACTCTGTCTCCGAAAAGGATGCCCCTCTTTCGCAGCAGCATGTCCGATTTGTTGGAGAACAAATACGGATAGCACTTAGGAAGCTTTCCTGAAACGGCAGCCTCGGTTGTTAATTCGCCGAAAGGGCCCTCGATGACCACGTTCGCGATCGGCAAGCACACACTCTGTTCCTCAACTACCTGTCGGATCCATGCACACTGTCCTGTATAGTCGGAAGGCGATACATACGCCGGATGGACAACATCCATCGTTGCGGCCGAATCGCGCAGTACCTTGCAAGGCTTCCCGTTGACTACTAGGTCATGCAGGTAGGGTTCTAAAAGCTGCATATTTTCATCGCAGTCCCTGACATACGAGAAAGCAATCTTTTCTTTCCGGCAGTTGACGGCAATGTGACCCTGCTCATTACACCTAAAGCATGTGAGCGGCTTCCTAGCCTCAAGCTTATTCTTTGTGTTCTGCACGTTGGTCACTTCCCCACTTTTCTCACTGCCGTCCTTTCTAGGGAATTTGCCTGAAGAAACCTTCATTTCTTCGTTTCCAACTCTAGCAAAGTGCCTTTCCTGACGGTTTTTCACACTGAACTTGGGATTGCGGGGCCTATCCACTGCTGGGTTGCTGAATTGTCGGCGCGAAGCATACTCCTCAATGAGTTCGGCAGCTTCAGTTGCCGACTTAATTTCGCCTCGGTCCTGTAACCAATTTCTTTCTTTTTCTGGGAGGCAGTTATAGAACTGCTCCAAAAGAATTCGCTCGACTACAGCGTCCCTATCACTGTAGGAATCAGTGCTCTTTAGCCACTCGCCCAAATTAACTCTTAAATTGTACAGGAATTCAGGGTAACTCTCGTCCCTGGACTTAGTAGCGTTCCGAAAACGTTGTCTGAACGCCTCGGCGCTAAGCCTATACTTTCTCAGAAGGCAAGCTTTGACCTTCTCGTAGTTGTCCGCGTCCTCCTTGCTTAGCCGCGCGACAACCTCCGCTGCCTCGCAGGGCAGAACCGTCAATAATCTCTGAGACCAAGTGTCTCGCTGGAAGGACAGTTTTTCGCAGGTTCGCTCAAAGTTAGCCAGATACAGACCGATATCCCCTGATATCACATATGGCTGCATGTACTTTGACATCTTGAAATCTGCCTCCTTGTTGAGAAGAGGTACCGCTAGCTGGGGACAATCGCCCGACCTCTTGCTCAACTCTAGTTCTAATTTCCGGAGCTCAATTTCTTGGTCCAGCTTTTTTGCTTCTCTTTCACGCTTCTTTTCCTCTTTTTCCCACTCTTTCTGCTGTCTGAGCTGTTCCTTTTTTTGACCGATGAGGTTCCATGCTTCACTGAGCTCCTCATCATCGGTTCCCAGATCAGTGATTGCCTTTATAATCAAGGGTTTTCGTGCCAAACCAGTTGTATCAATTCCCAATTCCTCACACAATAGCAACAGGTCCGGTTTCTGCAGCTTTTGTAGGTCCATGATCGCTCCGAGTGTTGGCTACTTCCTAAACAACTGTGCAAACTACCAAACCTAAAGGCGTTTCAACACTTTTTACCAGTTCTAAAATCTAACCCTGTTCTAGAACCTGGTCCACATCAGAAGAAAAGCCAAGCACTCACCCACACATGCGATCGATGTTCCGAGCTGCTTTCTTGTTGGCCGATTGTTGCTCCTGCTTGTTGCTTGAGATGCCACCTCCGATCACCAGATGTTGTGGCTTGTAGATTCTGATCCACCTCGAATCACCAGATGTTGTAGCTTGTAGATGCAGATCCCAACGCTGGTCACCAGTCGTTGTGCTTGCAGATTCAGATCCCACCGCTGATCACCAGTTGTCGTGACGCTGGGGCTACGTCGACCCGGCCTTCACTTGGTAGCGTGCAGAGACTCGGGGTTGAAGTAGGATTGAATCTTCGAAGTTGGTGAAATATGTACAAGCAGGTTTACTGGCACTTTGAGAAAACGTATTTACAAGAATATTTACATGAAGAAGAAGGGTACATCAGCAAAATGGCAAGCGTTAAGAGTTCATAGCGAGAAGCGACTGGATGAGCCGTTTACCCGGGGCCCAGAGCGACATTTCGTGCTCTGCAGCGTCCTTAAAAACCCCCTATGTCCAGCCCCTCTCTGAAGATGCTGACCAACCAAATCCAAGGCACGCCCCTCAGGTATCGGCATCCAATCGAACACATCACTGCACTGATGGTCTGAAGCACTGACTGGTCCGGCATTCATTCGTTGGGCGTGATCACTTGTTGGCGGGAAAAGCTTGGGAACGGCGAGGAGAGGAGGTACATTTCTATTCTTCAGCAAAGAAACCACAGGCTGGTTCTGACAAGGGGTTTTACTTCTCAGAAACCCGAGTGCACGTGGCGCCGCATAGGGCTCCCAACATGGTCCCTTTTCGACAATTGCAAATCTTTCCTGCATTCCCGGGAAATCACTTAATGGCCGTATGAGTCATGCTCCTTTCTTGTCCTGCACGTCAGCGGACATGTCACTCTGTCGTCTCCTTTGGATAGGAGGCATTCATCACTGGAGGATAGCACTTCTCGACTGGAAGGGTGAACAAAAGAAAGAAAGCACTTCCTGCTATTTCCCGCAGGGGGACGTTTCTTTGTGTTTTTCCAGACGTTCTCTTGACAGGGTCAATTTGGCATTTGCAGGTTGTCCACAAAGCAAAACATGCTTACAAAACAGGATTCCTGGAAACAGGCTCACTTAGAACCATTGGACCATCACCACATATTCACAAAACTTATCCATGCCCACAGGCGAACAATAGAGCGCGCAATTGCGGATGCTTGGTCGTAACAGAGTTCTCAGTTTTGTTATTTATTCAGGCTACCCCTAAAGGCCCTCCAGAGGAGGGAATTACATAGGGAAGGGGGGGGGGGGGGGGATACAGTTGTAATAAACACGATACAATTATTAGCAATTACAACAAGAAACATTAACTAAATATTAGGCATAACATCAAAAGAGAGAAAGAAATACAACAGCAAAATATTCTACACATTTCCGTCACAGCGAAGTAGCTCTTGGAATTTTTTTGTCAGTTTCTGTAGCGATGTGTGGTGGCAAGTTGTTCCATTCAGTGATAGTGCGAGGAATGAATGGATTGGCATGAGATGATAAATGACACTTTGCCCGTTTAACTTTGAAAGCGTGATCAACTCATGGAAATATGACATCAGGTGACTGAAACAAATTACTGCGCAATAGTGGATGGTGATAAAGCTTATGGAAAAGTGTTAACCGAGCGTGCTTACGACGACATGATAAGTATTCCAGTTCAGCACGTTGTTTTAATGCTCCGACGCTTGTGAAAGGTGAGTAGTCTGAAAATATAAAACGCACAGCATGGTTCTGCAAGGATTGGATGTTGGCAATAACATAGGCTTGATTACGGTCCCAAATAGCCGCGCATATTCAATTTTAGGGCGTATTAGAGTGATATAAGCAGCTTTTTCAACATGTATAGGATCGTGTTTGAGAGTACGTTTAAGAAGACCAAGTGAACTGTTAGCAGCAGCTAGGGTGAGGTCGATATGGTGAAGTCATGTTAGATCAAAGTGAAAGTGCACCCCAAGGTATTTATTTGCTAGTTCTACAGCATTTTAATTGAGCATAAGTGGTTGAAATGCGAGCTGTACGACGAGTGAAATATCTGTTTTGTTATAGAAGCGTTTAAAGTCATTAACCAGAAGGAGTATAATGAGCTTACTACGTTCAGGGCAGATTGAATGAATTGGCGGTCACTGTCAATAATGTTACGGTGGAAGAGAAAAGAAAACTCGGTATTAAAAAATGGAATAAAAGAACTACACCAGTTTCTTTTTTTTTTCTGAACCCGTTTGAACCGGTTCGGGCAGGGTCGAACCGATTCGAACCGGAACGGAATGTGTCTCAGGATCCGAACCTGAAAGACGTGAACCCAAACTCCCGAACCCGAAAATATTCCGGTTCGACACCCGTGCATGCTTGAAGAAAGAAAAAAAAAAGCTGGGCGCTTAAACGAGAGCGCAGGTGCTCAAACATTATGACTAGCGGCTTACCGGTATCACTTAAGAGGAAAGTGTATAACAGGTGCAGCCTACCAGTACTCGCGTATGGGGCTGACACATCAAGGTCAAGTGGGTTCTACATAAGTAGAGGACAACGCAGATAGCTATGGAACGAGAAATAGTAGATGTAACGCTGAGAGAGACGAAGTGGGCCAGAGAAGTAACCCATGTTACTGACATTTTATTTGAACTCTAGAAGAAATGGACATGAGCTGAACATGTAGCGCGAGCAGAGGACGACCGCTAAGAGTAACTTGTTGGATTCAAATGTAAGCGTAGCAGAGGCGGCATAAAATGAGGTTAAGAAATTCGCAGGGGTAAAACTGGATGCACAGGACCGAGTTAATTGGGAGGAAAATGGGAGAGCCTTAGCCTTGCAGTGTGTATAGTCCGGCTGATGGCGATGAAAGAACGGGTCAAAACGTGAGTGTTCACTTGGCTTTTTCGCAAACCTCAGGTCCTCGGTGGGTAGACGGTTCGTGTGGATGTCACTGACCATTCAGGAAAACGTTTATTGGAGCGTGTGAAGTTCGCTGAATTTTCTTATACGCCATTCTGTCTCCAGCACAGAGTGTGTGGCAGCTACTCAATGTGCACCTGTCGCCGGCGATTAACAAATTGGTGGAACCGTGGACGCACGACGGAGGCTCGGTGCTGCCGCTGCATAGCGCTCGTTCCCGTCTTGCCTTCCTACCATAGACGTCTTCCCAGTGTTGAATGACCAGTGCACGTTTTTTTTTTGTTTTTTGTATGCCTTTTCGTTTGGCTACGTAAGCAGGTGTATACGGTGGCTGACCAGTGAGGCGCCAATGGGTCGTTTGAGCTGCCGGTGCTTGGAAGAGGCGCCAGTTAAGCTGTAGTTGGCACTGAGCGTTTTACCCCTCAACGACAGTGTTTTTTTTTGTTTTTTTTTGTATGCCTTTTCGTTTGGCTACGTAAGCAGGTGTATACGGTGGCTGACCAGTGAGGCGCCAATGGGTCGTTTGAGCTGCCGGTGCTTGGAAGAGGCGCCAGTTAAGCTGTAGTTGGCACTGAGCGTTTTACCCCTCAACGACAGTGTTTTTTTTTTGTTTTGTTTTTTGTATGCCTTTTCGTTTGGCTACGTAAGCAGGTGTATACGGTGGCTGACCAGTGAGGCGCCAATGGGTCGTTTGAGCTGCCGGTGCTTGGAAGAGGCGCCAGTTAAGCTGTAGTTGGCACTGAGCGTTTTACCCCTCAACGACAGTGTTTTTTTTGTTTTGTTTTTTGTATGCCTTTTCGTTTGGCTACGTAAGCAGGTGTATACGGTGGCTGACCAGTGAGGCGCCAATGGGTCGTTTGAGCTGCCGGTGCTTGGAAGAGGCGCCAGTTAAGCTGTAGTTGGCACTGAGCGTTTTACCCCTCAACGACAGTGTTTTTTTTTGTTTTGTTTTTTGTATGCCTTTTCGTTTGGCTACGTAAGCAGGTGTATACGGTGGCTGACCAGTGAGGCGCCAATGGGTCGTTTGAGCTGCCGGTGCTTGGAAGAGGCGCCAGTTAAGCTGTAGTTGGCACTGAGCGTTTTACCCCTCAACGACAGTGTTTTTTTTTGTTTTGTTTTTTGTATGCCTTTTCATTTGGCTACGTAAGCAGGTGTATACGGTGGCTGACCAGTGAGGCGCCAATGGGTCGTTTGAGCTGCCGGTGCTTGGAAGAGGCGCCAGTTAAGCTGTAGTTGGCACTGAGCGTTTTACCCCTCAACGACAGTGTTTTTTTTTTGTTTTGTTTTTTGTATGCCTTTTCCTTTGGCTACGTAAGCAGGTGTATACGGTGGCTGACCAGTGAGGCGCCAATGGGTCGTTTGAGCTGCCGGTGCTTGGAAGAGGCGCCAGTTAAGCTGTAGTTGGCACTGAGCGTTTTACCCCTCAACGACAGTGTTTTTTTTTGTTTTGTTTTTTGTATGCCTTTTCGTTTGGCTACGTAAGCAGGTGTATACGGTGGCTGACCAGTGAGGCGCCAATGGGTCATTTGAGCTGCCGGTGCTTGGAAGAGGCGCCAGTTAAGCTGTAGTTGGCACTGAGCGTTTTACCCCTCAACGACAGTGTTTTTTTTGTTTTGTTTTTTGTATGCCTTTTCATTTGGCTACGTAAGCAGGTGTATACGGTGGCTGACCAGTGAGGCGCCAATGGGTCGTTTGAGCTGCCGGTGCTTGGAAGAGGCGCCAGTTAAGCTGTAGTTGGCACTGAGCGTTTTACCCCTCAACGACAGTGTTTTTTTTTTGTTTTGTTTTTTGTATGCCTTTTCGTTTGGCTACGTAAGCAGGTGTATACGGTGGCTGACCAGTGAGGCGCCAATGGGTCGTTTGAGCTGCCGGTGCTTGGAAGAGGCGCCAGTTAAGCTGTAGTTGGCACTGAGCGTTTTACCCCTCAACGACAGTGTTTTTTTTTGTTTTGTTTTTTGTATGCCTTTTCATTTGGCTACGTAAGCAGGTGTATACGGTGGCTGACCAGTGAGGCGCCAATGGGTCGTTTGAGCTGCCGGTGCTTGGAAGAGGCGCCAGTTAAGCTGTAGTTGGCACTGAGCGTTTTACCCCTCAACGACAGTGTTTTTTTTTGTTTTGTTTTTTGTATGCCTTTTCGTTTGGCTACGTAAGCAGGTGTATACGGTGGCTGACCAGTGAGGCGCCAATGGGTCGTTTGAGCTGCCGGTGCTTGGAAGAGGCGCCAGTTAAGCTGTAGTTGGCACTGAGCGTTTTACCCCTCAACGACAGTGTTTTTTTTTGTTTTGTTTTTTGTATGCCTTTTCATTTGGCTACGTAAGCAGGTGTATACGGTGGCTGACCAGTGAGGCGCCAATGGGTCGTTTGAGCTGCCGGTGCTTGGAAGAGGCGCCAGTTAAGCTGTAGTTGGCACTGAGCGTTTTACCCCTCAACGACAGTGTTTTTTTTTGTTTTGTTTTTTGTATGCCTTTTCGTTTGGCTACGTAAGCAGGTGTATACGGTGGCTGACCAGTGAGGCGCCAATGGGTCGTTTGAGCTGCCGGTGCTTGGAAGAGGCGCCAGTTAAGCTGTAGTTGGCACTGAGCGTTTTACCCCTCAACGACAGTGTTTTTTTTTGTTTTGTTTTTTGTATGCCTTTTCGTTTGGCTACGTAAGCAGGTGTATACGGTGGCTGACCAGTGAGGCGCCAATGGGTCGTTTGAGCTGCCGGTGCTTGGAAGAGGCGCCAGTTAAGCTGTAGTTGGCACTGAGCGTTTTACCCCTCAACGACAGTGTTTTTTTTGTTTTGTTTTTTGTATGCCTTTTCGTTTGGCGACGTAAGCAGGTGTATACGGTGGCTGACCAGTGAGGCGCCAATGGGTCGTTTGAGCTGCCGGTGCTTGGAAGAGGCGCCAGTTAAGCTGTAGTTGGCACTGAGCGTTTTACCCCTCAACGACAGTGTTTTTTTTTTGTTTTGTTTTTTGTATGCCTTTTCATTTGGCTACGTAAGCAGGTGTATACGGTGGCTGACCAGTGAGGCGCCAATGGGTCGTTTGAGCTGCCGGTGCTTGGAAGAGGCGCCAGTTAAGCTGTAGTTGGCACTGAGCGTTTTACCCCTCAACGACAGTGTTTTTTTTTGTTTTTTTTTGTATGCCTTTTCGTTTGGCTACGTAAGCAGGTGTATACGGTGGCTGACCAGTGAGGCGCCAATGGGTCGTTTGAGCTGCCGGTGCTTGGAAGAGGCGCCAGTTAAGCTGTAGTTGGCACTGAGCGTTTTACCCCTCAACGACAGTGTTTTTTTTGTTTTGTTTTTTGTATGCCTTTTCGTTTGGCTACGTAAGCAGGTGTATACGGTGGCTGACCAGTGAGGCGCCAATGGGTCGTTTGAGCTGCCGGTGCTTGGAAGAGGCGCCAGTTAAGCTGTAGTTGGCACTGAGCGTTTTACCCCTCAACGACAGTGTTTTTTTTTGTTTTGTTTTTTGTATGCCTTTTCATTTGGCTACGTAAGCAGGTGTATACGGTGGCTGACCAGTGAGGCGCCAATGGGTCGTTTGAGCTGCCGGTGCTTGGAAGAGGCGCCAGTTAAGCTGTAGTTGGCACTGAGCGTTTTACCCCTCAACGACAGTGTTTTTTTTTTGTTTTGTTTTTTGTATGCCTTTTCCTTTGGCTACGTAAGCAGGTGTATACGGTGGCTGACCAGTGAGGCGCCAATGGGTCGTTTGAGCTGCCGGTGCTTGGAAGAGGCGCCAGTTAAGCTGTAGTTGGCACTGAGCGTTTTACCCCTCAACGACAGTGTTTTTTTTTGTTTTGTTTTTTGTATGCCTTTTCGTTTGGCTACGTAAGCAGGTGTATACGGTGGCTGACCAGTGAGGCGCCAATGGGTCGTTTGAGCTGCCGGTGCTTGGAAGAGGCGCCAGTTAAGCTGTAGTTGGCACTGAGCGTTTTACCCCTCAACGACAGTGTTTTTTTTTGTTTTGTTTTTTGTATGCCTTTTCATTTGGCTACGTAAGCAGATGTATACGGTGGCTGACCAGTGAGGCGCCAATGGGTCGTTTGAGCTGCCGGTGCTTGGAAGAGGCGCCAGTTAAGCTGTAGTTGGCACTGAGCGTTTTACCCCTCAACGACAGTGTTTTTTTTTTGTTTTGTTTTTTGTATGCCTTTTCGTTTGGCTACGTAAGCAGGTGTATACGGTGGCTGACCAGTGAGGCGCCAATGGGTCGTTTGAGCTGCCGGTGCTTGGAAGAGGCGCCAGTTAAGCTGTAGTTGGCACTGAGCGTTTTACCCCTCAACGACAGTGTTTTTTTTTGTTTTGTTTTTTGTATGCCTTTTCATTTGGCTACGTAAGCAGGTGTATACGGTGGCTGACCAGTGAGGCGCCAATGGGTCGTTTGAGCTGCCGGTGCTTGGAAGAGGCGCCAGTTAAGCTGTAGTTGGCACTGAGCGTTTTACCCCTCAACGACAGTGTTTTTTTTTGTTTTGTTTTTTGTATGCCTTTTCGTTTGGCTACGTAAGCAGGTGTATACGGTGGCTGACCAGTGAGGCGCCAATGGGTCGTTTGAGCTGCCGGTGCTTGGAAGAGGCGCCAGTTAAGCTGTAGTTGGCACTGAGCGTTTTACCCCTCAACGACAGTGTTTTTTTTTGTTTTGTTTTTTGTATGCCTTTTCATTTGGCTACGTAAGCAGGTGTATACGGTGGCTGACCAGTGAGGCGCCAATGGGTCGTTTGAGCTGCCGGTGCTTGGAAGAGGCGCCAGTTAAGCTGTAGTTGGCACTGAGCGTTTTACCCCTCAACGACAGTGTTTTTTTTTGTTTTGTTTTTTGTATGCCTTTTCGTTTGGCTACGTAAGCAGGTGTATACGGTGGCTGACCAGTGAGGCGCCAATGGGTCGTTTGAGCTGCCGGTGCTTGGAAGAGGCGCCAGTTAAGCTGTAGTTGGCACTGAGCGTTTTACCCCTCAACGACAGTGTTTTTTTTTTGTTTTGTTTTTTGTATGCCTTTTCGTTTGGCTACGTAAGCAGGTGTATACGGTGGCTGACCAGTGAGGCGCCAATGGGTCGTTTGAGCTGCCGGTGCTTGGAAGAGGCGCCAGTTAAGCTGTAGTTGGCACTGAGCGTTTTACCCCTCAACGACAGTGTTTTTTTTGTTTTGTTTTTTGTATGCCTTTTCGTTTGGCGACGTAAGCAGGTGTATACGGTGGCTGACCAGTGAGGCGCCAATGGGTCGTTTGAGCTGCCGGTGCTTGGAAGAGGCGCCAGTTAAGCTGTAGTTGGCACTGAGCGTTTTACCCCTCAACGACAGTGTTTTTTTTTTGTTTTGTTTTTTGTATGCCTTTTCATTTGGCTACGTAAGCAGGTGTATACGGTGGCTGACCAGTGAGGCGCCAATGGGTCGTTTGAGCTGCCGGTGCTTGGAAGAGGCGCCAGTTAAGCTGTAGTTGGCACTGAGCGTTTTACCCCTCAACGACAGTGTTTTTTTTTGTTTTTTTTTGTATGCCTTTTCGTTTGGCTACGTAAGCAGGTGTATACGGTGGCTGACCAGTGAGGCGCCAATGGGTCGTTTGAGCTGCCGGTGCTTGGAAGAGGCGCCAGTTAAGCTGTAGTTGGCACTGAGCGTTTTACCCCTCAACGACAGTGTTTTTTTTTGTTTTGTTTTTTGTATGCCTTTTCGTTTGGCTACGTAAGCAGGTGTATACGGTGGCTGACCAGTGAGGCGCCAACGGGTCGTTTGAGCTGCCGGTGCTTGGAAGAGGCGCCAGTTAAGCTGTAGTTGGCACTGAGCGTTTTACCCCTCAACGACAGTGTTTTTTTTTGTTTTGTTTTTTGTATGCCTTTTCGTTTGGCTACGTAAGCAGGTGTATACGGTGGCTGACCAGTGAGGCGCCAATGGGTCGTTTGAGCTGCCGGTGCTTGGAAGAGGCGCCAGTTAAGCTGTAGTTGGCACTGAGCGTTTTACCCCTCAACGACAGTGTTTTTTTTTGTTTTTTTTTGTATGCCTTTTCGTTTGGCTACGTAAGCAGGTGTATACGGTGGCTGACCAGTGAGGCGCCAATGGGTCGTTTGAGCTGCCGGTGCTTGGAAGAGGCGCCAGTTAAGCTGTAGTTGGCACTGAGCGTTTTACCCCTCAACGACAGTGTTTTTTTTTTTGTTTTTTGTATGCCTTTTCGTTTGGCTACGTAAGCAGGTGTATACGGTGGCTGACCAGTGAGGCGCCAATGGGTCGTTTGAGCTGCCGGTGCTTGGAAGAGGCGCCAGTTAAGCTGTAGTTGGCACTGAGCGTTTTACCCCTCAACGACAGTGTTTTTTTTTTGTTTTTTGTATGCCTTTTCGTTTGGCTACGTAAGCAGGTGTATACGGTGGCTGACCAGTGAGGCGCCAATGGGTCGTTTGAGCTGCCGGTGCTTGGAAGAGGCGCCAGTTAAGCTGTAGTTGGCACTGAGCGTTTTACCCCTCAACGACAGTGTTTTTTTTTTTGTTTTTTGTATGCCTTTTCGTTTGGCTACGTAAGCAGGTGTATACGGTGGCTGACCAGTGAGGCGCCAATGGGTCGTTTGAGCTGCCGGTGCTTGGAAGAGGCGCCAGTTAAGCTGTAGTTGGCACTGAGCGTTTTACCCCTCAACGACAGTGTTTTTTTTTGTTTGTTTTTTGTATGCCTTTTCGTTTGGCTACGTAAGCAGGTGTATACGGTGGCTGACCAGTGAGGCGCCAATGGGTCGTTTGAGCTGCCGGTGCTTGGAAGAGGCGCCAGTTAAGCTGTAGTTGGCACTGAGCGTTTTACCCCTCAACGACAGTGTTTTTTTTTTGTTTTTTGTATGCCTTTTCGTTTGGCTACGTAAGCAGGTGTATACGGTGGCTGACCAGTGAGGCGCCAATGGGTCGTTTGAGCTGCCGGTGCTTGGAAGAGGCGCCAGTTAAGCTGTAGTTGGCACTGAGCGTTTTACCCCTCAACGACAGTGTTTTTTTTTTTTTGTTTTTTGTATGCCTTTTCGTTTGGCTACGTAAGCAGGTGTATACGGTGGCTGACCAGTGAGGCGCCAATGGGTCGTTTGAGCTGCCGGTGCTTGGAAGAGGCGCCAGTTAAGCTGTAGTTGGCACTGAGCGTTTTACCCCTCAACGACAGTGTTTTTTTTTTGTTTTTTGTATGCCTTTTCGTTTGGCTACGTAAGCAGGTGTATACGGTGGCTGACCAGTGAGGCGCCAATGGGTCGTTTGAGCTGCCGGTGCTTGGAAGAGGCGCCAGTTAAGCTGTAGTTGGCACTGAGCGTTTTACCCCTCAACGACAGTGTTTTTTTTGTTTTGTTTTTTGTATGCCTTTTCGTTTGGCTACGTAAGCAGGTGTATACGGTGGCTGACCAGTGAGGCGCCAATGGGTCGTTTGAGCTGCCGGTGCTTGGAAGAGGCGCCAGTTAAGCTGTAGTTGGCACTGAGCGTTTTACCCCTCAACGACAGTGTTTTTTTTGTTTTGTTTTTTGTATGCCTTTTCGTTTGGCTACGTAAGCAGGTGTATACGGTGGCTGACCAGTGAGGCGCCAATGGGTCGTTTGAGCTGCCGGTGCTTGGAAGAGGCGCCAGTTAAGCTGTAGTTGGCACTGAGCGTTTTACCCCTCAACGACAGTGTTTTTTTTTTTTTGTTTTTTGTATGCCTTTTCGTTTGGCTACGTAAGCAGGTGTATACGGTGGCTGACCAGTGAGGCGCCAATGGGTCGTTTGAGCTGCCGGTGCTTGGAAGAGGCGCCAGTTAAGCTGTAGTTGGCACTGAGCGTTTTACCCCTCAACGACAGTGTTTTTTTTTGTTTTGTTTTTTGTATGCCTTTTCGTTTGGCTACGTAAGCAGGTGTATACGGTGGCTGACCAGTGAGGCGCCAATGGGTCGTTTGAGCTGCCGGTGCTTGGAAGAGGCGCCAGTTAAGCTGTAGTTGGCACTGAGCGTTTTACCCCTCAACGACAGTGTTTTTTTTGTTTTGTTTTTTGTATGCCTTTTCGTTTGGCTACGTAAGCAGGTGTATACGGTGGCTGACCAGTGAGGCGCCAATGGGTCGTTTGAGCTGCCGGTGCTTGGAAGAGGCGCCAGTTAAGCTGTAGTTGGCACTGAGCGTTTTACCCCTCAACGACAGTGTTTTTTTTGTTTTGTTTTTTGTATGCCTTTTCGTTTGGCTACGTAAGCAGGTGTATACGGTGGCTGACCAGTGAGGCGCCAATGGGTCGTTTGAGCTGCCGGTGCTTGGAAGAGGCGCCAGTTAAGCTGTAGTTGGCACTGAGCGTTTTACCCCTCAACGACAGTGTTTCTTTTTTTTTTGTTTTTTGTATGCCTTTTCGTTTGGCTACGTAAGCAGGTGTATACGGTGGCTGACCAGTGAGGCGCCAATGGGTCGTTTGAGCTGCCGGTGCTTGGAAGAGGCGCCAGTTAAGCTGTAGTTGGCACTGAGCGTTTTACCCCTCAACGACAGTGTTTTTTTTTTGTTTTGTTTTTTGTATGCCTTTTCGTTTGGCTACGTAAGCAGGTGTATACGGTGGCTGACCAGTGAGGCGCCAATGGGTCGTTTGAGCTGCCGGTGCTTGGAAGAGGCGCCAGTTAAGCTGTAGTTGGCACTGAGCGTTTTACCCCTCAACGACAGTGTTTTTTTTTTTTGTTTTTTGTATGCCTTTTCGTTTGGCTACGTAAGCAGGTGTATACGGTGGCTGACCAGTGAGGCGCCAATGGGTCGTTTGAGCTGCCGGTGCTTGGAAGAGGCGCCAGTTAAGCTGTAGTTGGCACTGAGCGTTTTACCCCTCAACGACAGTGTTTTTTTTTGTTTTTTGTATGCCTTTTCGTTTGGCTACGTAAGCAGGTGTATACGGTGGCTGACCAGTGAGGCGCCAATGGGTCGTTTGAGCTGCCGGTGCTTGGAAGAGGCGCCAGTTAAGCTGTAGTTGGCACTGAGCGTTTTACCCCTCAACGACAGTGTTTTTTTTTGTTTTTTGTATGCCTTTTCGTTTGGCTACGTAAGCAGGTGTATACGGTGGCTGACCAGTGAGGCGCCAATGGGTCGTTTGAGCTGCCGGTGCTTGGAAGAGGCGCCAGTTAAGCTGTAGTTGGCACTGAGCGTTTTACCCCTCAACGACAGTGTTTTTTTTTTGTTTTTTGTATGCCTTTTCGTTTGGCTACGTAAGCAGGTGTATACGGTGGCTGACCAGTGAGGCGCCAATGGGTCGTTTGAGCTGCCGGTGCTTGGAAGAGGCGCCAGTTAAGCTGTAGTTGGCACTGAGCGTTTTACCCCTCAACGACAGTGTTTTTTTGTTTGTTTTTTGTATGCCTTTTCGTTTGGCTACGTAAGCAGGTGTATACGGTGGCTGACCAGTGAGGCGCCAATGGGTCGTTTGAGCTGCCGGTGCTTGGAAGAGGCGCCAGTTAAGCTGTAGTTGGCACTGAGCGTTTTACCCCTCAACGACAGTGTTTTTTTTTTTTTTTGTATGCCTTTTCGTTTGGCTACGTAAGCAGGTGTATACGGTGGCTGACCAGTGAGGCGCCAATGGGTCGTTTGAGCTGCCGGTGCTTGGAAGAGGCGCCAGTTAAGCTGTAGTTGGCACTGAGCGTTTTACCCCTCAACGACAGTGTTTTTTTTTTGTTTTTTGTATGCCTTTTCGTTTGGCTACGTAAGCAGGTGTATACGGTGGCTGACCAGTGAGGCGCCAATGGGTCGTTTGAGCTGCCGGTGCTTGGAAGAGGCGCCAGTTAAGCTGTAGTTGGCACTGAGCGTTTTACCCCTCAACGACAGTGTTTTTTTTTTGTTTTTTGTATGCCTTTTCGTTTGGCTACGTAAGCAGGTGTATACGGTGGCTGACCAGTGAGGCGCCAATGGGTCGTTTGAGCTGCCGGTGCTTGGAAGAGGCGCCAGTTAAGCTGTAGTTGGCACTGAGCGTTTTACCCCTCAACGACAGTGTTTTTTTTTGTTTTGTTTTTTGTATGCCTTTTCGTTTGGCTACGTAAGCAGGTGTATACGGTGGCTGACCAGTGAGGCGCCAATGGGTCGTTTGAGCTGCCGGTGCTTGGAAGAGGCGCCAGTTAAGCTGTAGTTGGCACTGATCGTTTTACCCCTCAACGACAGTGTTTTTTTTTTGTTTTGTTTTTTGTATGCCTTTTCATTTGGCTACGTAAGCAGGTGTATACGGTGGCTGACCAGTGAGGCGCCAATGGGTCGTTTGAGCTGCCGGTGCTTGGAAGAGGCGCCAGTTAAGCTGTAGTTGGCACTGAGCGTTTTACCCCTCAACGACAGTGTTTTTTTTTGTTTTGTTTTTTGTATGCCTTTTCATTTGGCTACGTAAGCAGGTGTATACGGTGGCTGACCAGTGAGGCGCCAATGGGTCGTTTGAGCTGCCGGTGCTTGGAAGAGGCGCCAGTTAAGCTGTAGTTGGCACTGAGCGTTTTACCCCTCAACGACAGTGTTTTTTTTTTGTTTTGTTTTTTGTATGCCTTTTCGTTTGGCTACGTAAGCAGGTGTATACGGTGGCTGACCAGTGAGGCGCCAATGGGTCGTTTGAGCTGCCGGTGCTTGGAAGAGGCGCCAGTTAAGCTGTAGTTGGCACTGAGCGTTTTACCCCTCAACGACAGTGTTTTTTTTTTGTTTTGTTTTTTGTATGCCTTTTCATTTGGCTACGTAAGCAGGTGTATACGGTGGCTGACCAGTGAGGCGCCAATGGGTCGTTTGAGCTGCCGGTGCTTGGAAGAGGCGCCAGTTAAGCTGTAGTTGGCACTGAGCGTTTTACCCCTCAACGACAGTGTTTTTTTTTTTTTGTTTTTTGTATGCCTTTTCGTTTGGCTACGTAAGCAGGTGTATACGGTGGCTGACCAGTGAGGCGCCAATGGGTCGTTTGAGCTGCCGGTGCTTGGAAGAGGCGCCAGTTAAGCTGTAGTTGGCACTGAGCGTTTTACCCCTCAACGACAGTGTTTTTTTTTTGTTTTGTTTTTTGTATGCCTTTTCGTTTGGCTACGTAAGCAGGTGTATACGGTGGCTGACCAGTGAGGCGCCAATGGGTCGTTTGAGCTGCCGGTGCTTGGAAGAGGCGCCAGTTAAGCTGTAGTTGGCACTGAGCGTTTTACCCCTCAACGACAGTGTTTTTTTTTGTTTTGTTTTTTGTATGCCTTTTCATTTGGCTACGTAAGCAGGTGTATACGGTGGCTGACCAGTGAGGCGCCAATGGGTCGTTTGAGCTGCCGGTGCTTGGAAGAGGCGCCAGTTAAGCTGTAGTTGGCACTGAGCGTTTTACCCCTCAACGACAGTGTTTTTTTTTTGTTTTGTTTTTTGTATGCCTTTTCATTTGGCTACGTAAGCAGGTGTATACGGTGGCTGACCAGTGAGGCGCCAATGGGTCGTTTGAGCTGCCGGTGCTTGGAAGAGGCGCCAGTTAAGCTGTAGTTGGCACTGAGCGTTTTACCCCTCAACGACAGTGTTTTTTTTTGTTTTGTTTTTTGTATGCCTTTTCGTTTGGCTACGTAAGCAGGTGTATACGGTGGCTGACCAGTGAGGCGCCAATGGGTCGTTTGAGCTGCCGGTGCTTGGAAGAGGCGCCAGTTAAGCTGTAGTTGGCACTGAGCGTTTTACCCCTCAACGACAGTGTTTTTTTTTTGTTTTGTTTTTTGTATGCCTTTTCATTTGGCTACGTAAGCAGGTGTATACGGTGGCTGACCAGTGAGGCGCCAATGGGTCGTTTGAGCTGCCGGTGCTTGGAAGAGGCGCCAGTTAAGCTGTAGTTGGCACTGAGCGTTTTACCCCTCAACGACAGTGTTTTTTTTTTGTTTTGTTTTTTGTATGCCTTTTCATTTGGCTACGTAAGCAGGTGTATACGGTGGCTGACCAGTGAGGCGCCAATGGGTCGTTTGAGCTGCCGGTGCTTGGAAGAGGCGCCAGTTAAGCTGTAGTTGGCACTGAGCGTTTTACCCCTCAACGACAGTGTTTTTTTTTTGTTTTGTTTTTTGTATGCCTTTTCATTTGGCTACGTAAGCAGGTGTATACGGTGGCTGACCAGTGAGGCGCCAATGGGTCGTTTGAGCTGCCGGTGCTTGGAAGAGGCGCCTGTTAAGCTGTAGTTGGCACTGAGCGTTTTACCCCTCAACGACAGTGTTTTTTTTTGTTTTGTTTTTTGTATGCCTTTTCGTTTGGCTACGTAAGCAGGTGTATACGGTGGCTGACCAGTGAGGCGCCAATGGGTCGTTTGAGCTGCCGGTGCTTGGAAGAGGCGCCAGTTAAGCTGTAGTTGGCACTGAGCGTTTTACCCCTCAACGACAGTGTTTTTTTTTTGTTTTGTTTTTTGTATGCCTTTTCATTTGGCTACGTAAGCAGGTGTATACGGTGGCTGACCAGTGAGGCGCCAATGGGTCGTTTGAGCTGCCGGTGCTTGGAAGAGGCGCCAGTTAAGCTGTAGTTGGCACTGAGCGTTTTACCCCTCAACGACAGTGTTTTTTTTTTGTTTTGTTTTTTGTATGCCTTTTCGTTTGGCTACGTAAGCAGGTGTATACGGTGGCTGACCAGTGAGGCGCCAATGGGTCGTTTGAGCTGCCGGTGCTTGGAAGAGGCGCCAGTTAAGCTGTAGTTGGCACTGAGCGTTTTACCCCTCAACGACAGTGTTTTTTTTTGTTTTGTTTTTTGTATGCCTTTTCATTTGGCTACGTAAGCAGGTGTATAGGTGGCTGACCAGTGAGGCGCCAATGGGTCGTTTGAGCTGCCGGTGCTTGGAAGAGGCGCCAGTTAAGCTGTAGTTGGCACTGAGCGTTTTACCCCTCAACGACAGTGTTTTTTTTTTGTTTTGTTTTTTGTATGCCTTTTCGTTTGGCTACGTAAGCAGGTGTATACGGTGGCTGACCAGTGAGGCGCCAATGGGTCGTTTGAGCTGCCGGTGCTTGGAAGAGGCGCCAGTTAAGCTGTAGTTGGCACTGAGCGTTTTACCCCTCAACGACAGTGTTTTTTTTTGTTTTGTTTTTTGTATGCCTTTTCGTTTGGCTACGTAAGCAGGTGTATACGGTGGCTGACCAGTGAGGCGCCAATGGGTCGTTTGAGCTGCCGGTGCTTGGAAGAGGCGCCAGTTAAGCTGTAGTTGGCACTGAGCGTTTTACCCCTCAACGACAGTGTTTTTTTTTGTTTTGTTTTTTGTATGCCTTTTCGTTTGGCTACGTAAGCAGGTGTATACGGTGGCTGACCAGTGAGGCGCCAATGGGTCGTTTGAGCTGCCGGTGCTTGGAAGAGGCGCCAGTTAAGCTGTAGTTGGCACTGAGCGTTTTACCCCTCAACGACAGTGTTTTTTTGTTTTTGTTTTGTTTTTGTATGCCTTTTCATTTGGCTACGTAAGCAGGTGTATACGGTGGCTGACCAGTGAGGCGCCAATGGGTCGTTTGAGCTGCCGGTGCTTGGAAGAGGCGCCAGTTAAGCTGTAGTTGGCACTGAGCGTTTTACCCCTCAACGACAGTGTTTTTTTGTTTTTTTCTGTAATGGACCTTAGCGATTGTTCCCACAGTATTTGTCCCGTATGCAGGTGTGCGGAGAGGAGACGCAGGGGAAGGCAGAATTTCGGATTGCAGTCACTTCAGTGCTATTTGTATATCTGCTTCGGACCTCTCCTTTCTCAAGTATTTGATTAGCTGATATCATTTCCCCAAGCTTTGGTTAGCTCACGGAAATATTATTTCCCTTTCTTTAGCCATCGATTGGCGGAAAGTGTTGCCTAATTTCTTAGTGATTGCCGTCCCCGCCAAGGGCGAAGACAGATGGCTTAAATCTAAGCGCTCTGGGTTATACCAGGGCTGATTTCGTCTAATCAAAGGTTGTCATGTAAATAGTTTATTCCTTGTTGCTTCTTCTTGTTTTATTTATGTATAAATAAATAGTTAATCTTCTTTACCTGCCGTCGATTAATGTGAATGTTTGCGAGTCCGAACCATCAATCCATCAAGAAACTCCGATTTCATCATCATCATCATCATCATCATCATCATCAAGTTTTATCCCAACATGGCCATCTGAAGGGGAAACCCAATTGTGCGAGTCTGCGAGTTCCCTTAAAATTTGCAATGACCGTGGCACGCTGGGGCTCCCGAGTTACGCGCTAGCATCGCGTGCGTTCCAGGTATTCGTTAAAGCGTTTCTGCCGTTCTCTGTATTTTTTGGTTCACGGCCGAGCTCAGAGCGAGGGACCTCCAAGCACAGGAGAAGGAAGCTGGGAAGCACAGGCACACCTCATGGATCTGTCATCTCGCCGGTGCTTTTCAATCTCGTGATGATAGGAGTGGCTGAAAGGCTCAGGAACATCAAGGAAGTCCGACATATGATATACGCGGACGACATAATGCTGTGGGTGGAAGGAGGCAGCGATGCCCACGCTACGCTTCTGATACGGTTCTTTTTCTTTTCTTGCGGACTACTTGCGTAGCTTTCGCTGCGTTGCACCTGATGTATGAAACGGAGTATAATGGGGCACACTCGCTGTCATGCGCTGCATGCAGGGCACGGTAGCCCGGAATACCTTAAGAGCACGCGATTCTTGAATGAGAATGACTTGAGGCTGTGAGGGTAAAGTCAGGAGCCATTGTACAAAGAGTGTTCGATTGGTACTCAGGTTTCTGCTATTCCAGTGTACAATGTGTATGTTATTGTCTACAGCCATTCTTAAGCTACGTTAGCACGCTTCTCGGGAGGGACGGAAGAGGATGCAGCAGTTGCTTCAGTGGATGTAAATGAATGGGGCCGTTTGAGAGAATGAGTTAGGAATTCCATGCGTTCGTCATCTTCAAGGAGGTTGCTAAGGAAGGTATGCATTAGTTCGAATTCTTGGCGAATGGCGGAAATTTCTTCGGCAAGGTACCAGATAATAGGATCATTCCGATCTTTTATGTGGCGCATATAATTCTCAGATGTGATAACTGGTGTGGAATCTGGATATGTGTAAGAGAAAGGTGTGGGAGGGAAAATGGGAAGTGGCGGGCTCGGCTTACCCGGTGGTGGGAGCGTAGATGGCTTGAGAAGCGGACGTGGGGTAGCTGGCTGTTCCTGAACTTCTCGATGCCATACATTGCTCGGGGGAGGGGGGGGGGGGGGGTCGTGCAGTCTCCTGATTTGCCGGTGATATAGGGGGGGGGGGAAGTCCTCGCGACTTGGAAGATGGTGGGGTTGTGTATTCTTTTTGCCAGGGTGGACTAGTCAATGTATGCCTCGTAGTCAATTGTCGCTTTTTAGTGAGATGCCGGGAATTAGATGGGTTTTGCTGTTCTTGGTCTGAAGGTTCAAGCTGTTCCCCAAGACTCTTCCTTCGGTCATATGCAGCTTTGTGGCTCTTTTCGTCTTGTTGTTTCTGTACAGGACAGGTGTAGTCAAAAGTTGGGTGGGTTCCACCGCAGTGGAGAGTGCAGCGGTGGCGTAGCGGTAGAACATCCGCCTCGCATGCAAGAGGACCGGGGTTCAAATCCCGGTGCCGCGCAATTCTCCACCGGATGAAAAAAAAAAAAAAATCCGAGTGTCGATGGAATTGCATAAAAACAGGTTTGAAGTGCGACCTGATGCCGGTGAATACCTCCGGCAACGCACTCCCTCACCAGAACAGGAGTTGGCCACCCTGGTGCAGTAATTGGCCACAACCTCCTATGATAAGCTCCATAAAACCCCGGCCCTCAGTCACCAGCGGCTGCGGAACAACTGACCACGGCGGCGGTCAGACCTGTGACGCAGCAGGGGGTGCTAAGAAAGCCTGGCTCCGCTGGACAGGCCGCCATTGGAAACTGACCCTGGCAACGTTTAATGCTAGAACCCTTGCTAGTGAAGCTAGTTTAGCAGTGCTGTTAGAGGAACTAGAGGGCATGAAATGGGATGTCATAGGGCTTAGTGAGGTTAGGAGGCCGAATGAGGCATATACTGTACTGAAGGATGGGCATGTCCTGTGTTATCGAGGTTTACCAGAGAGGCGACAACTAGGAGTAGGTTTCCTTGTCAATAAGTATATAGCGGGTAATATAGATGAATTCTATAGTATTAATGAGAGGGTTGCAGGCATCGTAATTAGGCTTAATAAGCGGTATAAACTGAAGGTTGTACAGGCCTATGCACCTACAAGTAGTTATGATGACCAGGCAGTTGAAAGCTTCTATGAAGATGTAGAATCGGCAATGCGAAAAGTAAAGACGCAGTATACTGTACTAATGGGCGACTTCAATGCCAAGGTAGGGAAAAAACAGGCAGGAGACAAGGCAGTAGGTGACTATGGCGTTGGTTCTAGGAATAGCAGGGGGGAGTTACTAGTTGAGTTTGCAGAGCGCAGTAACTTACGAATCATGAATACGTTCTTCAGCAAACGGAAGAACCGGAAATGGACATGGAAAAGTCCTAACGGAGAGACTAAAAATGAAATTGACTTCATAATGTGTTCAACCCCCGCCATTGTGCAGGATGTAGAGGTAATCGGGAAAGTGCGATGCAGTGACCACAGGATGGTGAGGTCCCGAATTAGCCTAAATCTGAAGAAGGAACGCAACAGATTAGTAAGAAAGAAACCCATCAACGAATTAGCGGTGAGGGGGAGGGCAGAAGAGTTCAGGATCTCGCTACAGAATAGGTACTCAGCTCTAACTGAGGATGGCGACATTACCCTAGAGGCAAGGAACAATAATTTCAGAGATATCATTACTGAGTGCGCGGTAGAAGTAGGCGGTAGGATAGTTAGAGAGGATACCGGTAAGCTGTCTAAGGAGACGAAAGATTTGATTAAGAAACGCCAGAGTATGAAAGCTTCCAATCCAACAGACCAGATCGAATTGGCCGAGATATCAAAGCTAATCAATAAGCGCAAGGTGGCCGATATAAGGAAGTATAACATGGAGAAAATTGAGCATGCTGTAAAGAACGAGGGAAGCCTTAAAGCGGTAAAGAAGAAATTGGGCATAGGCAAAAACCAGATGTATGCGATAAGGGACAAGGCGGGCAACGTCATCACTAATATGGACAAGATAGTCAAAGTAGCCGAGGAGTTCTATACAGATCTCTACAGCAGCCAAAGTAGTCAGGACCGTAATGAGTTTGACGGTAGGGAAAAACAGTCAGACGTTCCACCAGTGACGAAAGACGAGGTCAAGAAAGCATTAGAAACTATGAAAAGGGGGAAATCAGCTGGAGAGGATCAGATAACTACAGATTTGCTGAAGGACGGGGGGGATATCGTGCTAGAAAAACTGGCCACCCTGTATACGCAGTGCCTGTTGTCATCGACGGTACCGGAACCATGGAAGAATGCAAACATTATCCTCATTCACAAGAAAGGGGACACTAAGGACCTTAAAAATTACAGACCAATCAGCTTACTGTCTGTTACGTATAAGGTATTTACTAAGGTAATCGCTAATAGAATCAGGACAACCTTAGACTGCAATCAATCAAAGGATCAAGCAGGGTTTCGGAAACGGTACTCTACTATCGATCATATCCATACCATCAACCAGGTGATAGAAAAATGCTCGGAATATAACCAGCCCTTATACATAGCATTCATTGATTACGAAAAAGCATTTGACTCAGTTGAAACCTCGGCGGTGATGCAGGCATTGCGAAATCAGGGGGTAGACGAGCCGTACGTGAAAGTGCTGGAAGATATATATAGTGGCTGCACAGCAACCATAGTTCTGCATAAAGAAAGTAACAAAATTCCCATAAAGAAAGGTGTTAGGCAAGGAGACACAATCTCCCCAGTACTATTCACAGCTTGTTTAGAGGAAGTATTCAGAGACTTGGAATGGGAGCAGTTAGGGATAAGGGTAGATGGAGAATACCTCAGTAATCTGCGATTTGCTGATGACATTGCCTTGCTAAGCAACTCGGGGGATGAACTGCAAATAATGATTGATGACCTAGATAGAAAAAGTAGAAAGGTAGGCTTGAAAATCAATATGCAGAAGACTAAGGTAATGTTCAACAGCCTCGGGAAGGAACAGCAGTTTACATTAGGTAGCGAAATACTGGAAGTAGTAGGCGAATATGTCTACTTAGGACAGGTAGTAACCGCAGATCCGGACCATGAAAAGGAAATAACAAGAAGAATAAGATTGGGATGGTGCGCATTTGGCAAGCACTCGCAGATTATGACTAGCAGCTTACCGGTATCGCTCAAGAGGAAAGTATACAACAGTTGCATCTTGCCTGTACTCACCTATGGGGCTGAAACGTGGAGGCTAACCAAGAGAGTTCTACTTAAGTTGAGGACAACCCAGAGGGCTATGGAACGAAAAATGGTAGGGGTAACATTAAGAGATAGAAAGCGTGCAGAGTGGGTCAGAGAAATAACTCAAGTTACCGACATTCTAGTGGAAATTAAGAAGAAGAAATGGACATGGGCAGGACATGTAGGGCGAAGAGAGGATAACCGATGGTCGCTGAGGGTAACAAACTGGATTCCAAGGGAAGGAAAGCGCAGCAGGGGGCGGCAGAAAGTTAGGTGGGCGGATGAGATTAAGAAGTTCGCAGGGGTCAAGTGGATGCAGCTAGCACAGAACCGGGTTAAGTGGAGAAATATGGGAGAGGCCTTCGCCCTGCAGTGGGTATAATCAGGCTGATGATGATGATGATGATGATGATGACCGCAGTGGAAGCAATAGGCGGAGCAACGATGTGGTTCATCTTGTTGGTCGAGCTGGACTGAGCAGGTGGGGCAGCGTTGATATGTCGAAGGGTGAGGGCAGTTCAGCAGATGATGTCCATATTCACGGCACCTGCTGCACTTCAAAGCATTGGGTCTTACAGGCTTGCATCTGTACAAGACGCGACGGAACAGAATTTGCCGAGGTATATGGGTGCCTTCAAAAGACATTAGCACTGACTCGGTCTTTCCCATCATACGAGCGGATAGGATCGTCGCATGGCACGATTCAAGGTTTTCTAAAAGTTCAGCTTCTGAAAGACCTTTCTAGATTCCATGGGTAACCCCCCCCCCCCCCCCCCCCCCCTTCCGTCACGAAGCAACCGGTGCCGTCACGTAAGATTGGACGTTATTAGTTTTGGCTTGGATGGATAACATGGTAAGTGCTGCTACCTTTCGTGCAGTGAATTCGTTGGTGGTCATTAGAAGGATTACATTCTGGTGGTACTTGATTTGCAGAGTCAGACTCTGTCGCTCATGCGGCGCCAAGTCTGCTGTTGAGGCAGTGTCGTTAAGAGTTTCGTAGGGTTTAACCTGGGAGATATTCAGCGTACTTAGTGCCCTGATTACGACGGTTTTCAACGTTGCCAAAGGTGTTGCCAGAATTCTTTGTTTGGCTTTCCTCTTTGTGTTAATCAAGTCAGACGCATCGAAATCCTCAGAGGTATGAGCGCGTGCTTTGCTGGCGTCGGAGGCGTGTTTCTCCGGGAAATTCATCGATGGCACATGGCGGCGGTGGTGCCGTTGCCATGGTAACAGAATCAAAGTCCGTGGCAAGGCTTAGCGAGCCTCGGGCATCATCAGAACCTACACATAGTCGGTTCTTAGAAAACAAACAAACAAAAAACAAATGAAATTCGGCACATGAGGAGTCACAAGAGTCCTTTCTTATTGTTCAAGTGCTCTGCAGTTTTAGCCGACTTTTATTAAGCGGTGATGTAGAAGAAAACCCAGAGCCGCATAAGAATATGTCTACTCGTTCCAAAACGAATGCTGCGGTCTCCGCACTTGATGACTCTGCTGGTTCGCTTTCACAGAGCCCTGAAAACGCTAGTGCCCAGTCTATGTTTTCTGAATTACTTAACAGTCAGAAGCAAATAGCACAGGACATTGCTGACATAAAGCTGCAGTTTTGTGCACGTTTTGAGCCCTTAGAGTTACGTGTGTCCGCCCTCGAATCAGCTCATGGTCGTGAGCCCAGTTCAGGCCGTGAAGACCTACGTTCCCTTCAACGGCTGGGGTTGTATTAGAATCATTGAATAAGATTGACGACTTGCAAAACCGATCGCGGCGCAACAACATTATCTTGTATGGTCTAACTGATGACGATGAGGAAAACAGAGACTCCCTGTTAGCTAAAGTCTCTCAACTATTTGTTGACAAGCTGCAGATTCCATGTCCTCAAATTCAACGGTGTCATAGGCTAAGCAGAGGTCGCAACGGACAACCGCGTCCTGTTATTCTTAAGCTTTTAGATTTCCGCGAGAAAATGACTGTGATGAAGAAGGTCTCGAAACTGAAAAATTCAGACTTTTTTTTATTAAGGAAGACTTTTCCTTTAAAGTTCGCTCTATAAAGCGTGGCTCGCACGGAGCATTTTTCGCACGCGAAAACGTGTCGCATGCACGACGCCCGCGCCGGCGTTGACTATTTCACTCCCGCATAATCAGCAGCCGAGCGGTGTTTTTTTGCCGCCCAGTTGCGTGACACACGTGCCCCTTGCGCGCATCTTGTTTTCCCTGTCGCTGCGAGCTTCAAGTTGTGGTTTTCTCTCTTTCTTCTGGGTCAGGTGTGCCAAGAAAATAGGCACAGGCGTCACTTCCAACAGCTATGGATCCAAATACAGAAGCCATAGCACAAGGGAGGTATCTGAGGTCCGCTGGCAGCTCATACACAACCTCCGAGCTCAGCGTAAGCACTCGCACGTGGCCCCAGCGGTCGGTCCACCTTCACCGAACTCTTCCTCCTGCAACAAACTTGTGCAACCGCGACTTGAAAATGCCATAGAACTGACCCATCGACAATGCGTCGAGGGCGCGATGCACTGTTCTCCGGCCCTTAATATAGAAAACAAAAACAGGGCACAATATCACACACCAACAAAACTACTCGTCGCTTTATCTAGCTAACCTAAAAGAAAAAAAAAGGAAATGCGCAGTGCCTGATGCCCGAACCTTTTTGTCGTCGCCTCGTGCGCGGAGTTACTTCGAAAGACAACATGCTGCTCGGCCATTTCGGCCGAGAAACCCTCGGCGCCGTCGGAGCGCCAAACCCCCCATCTTTCTTTCCGCTCTAGCGAGCGAGTCTCTCTTGGCCGGCGTGGCTTCGACCGGAAACACGTGACGGCTGCTCCTGCTCTCATTGGCCCTCTGCCACTGCCCACTTCCGGCGTCGGTGCGTCGTCGGCATTTTTTTTTCTTTTTTTTTCTTTTTTTTTTCCAGCCAGATCCCGACGATCGTCCTCTCCGGCGGGATGAAAACGCTGTGCTGCCGTCGACGCCGACGCATCGCCCGGAAAAACGTCCATGCTGGCCCCGCTTAAAGGCCCACTGTCCACCCTCCGGTCGAAAATATTTTCTTCCCCGGTGACTGTGAGACTTCGCCCCTAGAACGCAAGGCCGCAAAATGTTTTTGAAAAGAGTAACTAATAACGCAGTTACAGCCACCGCAATCACCCGATTCTATCCTGCCTCTCTCCTTCTGTTCCCTCGCAAAGGTTTTTCACTCTCCTGCCCGAGGTCGTCTAGCCTCCGCAATACAAATTCCCCTTCCTCCTCCGCGTTTGGCGGGAGGTGGGGCGTGGCTCTCCGCGAGCGCGAAAAAAAAAAAAAAAAAAAAAAAAAAAACGGTCGAGGGAGCGCGCGCCGCTGGATTCAGTCTGGCCGTGGCGAGGGAAAAGCGCGCTGCGAGCGGTAGACACCCATCCTTCTCCCGTCAGTCAGCGAGACGGACCAATGGACGCCGTTCCCGATACGTACGTCATTACTGTGGCCCGTCGGGCCAGCGCAGGAAGCGGTGAAGCTGGCTTCTCAAAGGAGAGCATGAGGGAGCTTTGAATTGTATTTTCGATGCTTTGCGGCGCGCGTGTCGCTGTAGAATTTTGCACAGACTATCTCCGGTACCTGATCGAAACACTGGGCTCCTTTTCTTAAAAGGGCCTTCCCTGGACAGTGGCCCTTTAAGACAGAAACTTTGGAAGGCATCGGCCGCTTTCCGCGATAATGAGTCTACTGTTCGTCTACACTATGGTCATTCCGTCATTGACAGCCTAAGGTTCAACTGGGATGATCAGTCCAACTCTTTAGTTAGGGCAGATCCCGCTACAGCTAACCATGCTCGTACAGCTCCGCTGTCTTCTACCGTTGATTCGCCTACTCATGATCACCACCAGTCTTCGTCCAGCGCTGACTGAGTGTGAATTCCATTGAGCATCTCACCCTCCTAAATGTCAACGCAAGAGGCATTGTTAATAAATCTGCAGATCTATTTGCTCTCATTTCTGTTTATTCTCCTCACGTGGTCTGCATTACCGAAACCTGGTTGTGCCCCGCCGGGGTGGCGCAGTGGTTATGGCGCTCGACTACTGTGCCCAAGGAGGCGGGATCGAATCCCGGCCTCGGCGGCTGCGTTTCGCCGTGTGCTGTGCGATGTCAGTGCACGGCAAAGAACCCCAGGTTGTCGAAATTTCCGGAGTCCTCCACTGCGGCGTCTCTCATAGCCTGAGTCGCTTTGGGACGTTAAACCCCACAAACCAAATCAAACCAAGCCAAACCGAAACCTGGTTGCATGAGGGGGTTCTAGACGCAGAATTCAGTCCACCCGGTTATGTCACATTTAGAGCCGGTATACAAAGTTGCAAAGGCGGCGGCGTTGCCTTAGTTATCCGAGCTGACCTAAGTAACCCCTTTACATATACCTGATAATACCGAGTCTGTCTGGTGCAGTCTCATTTTGGCTAAATTTTCTGTAGTAATATGTGCATTTATCGACCTCCTGTTTCCAGTATTGATAACATATACAGCCTCAATCAATTCATGTTTGAGAATAACTTGGGTTGGTCTCATTTAATCTGCATGGGCGATTTTAATGCACCGAACATTCACTGGCCATCTGTGCAGTTTTGTGGCAAAGAAACTAGCGTTTGTAGGGAGCTACTGAACTTTTCGTTAACATTCGGGCTTACCCAAGTTATCAGTGATGCTACTAGGAGTGATGCTATTTTAAACTTGGTGTTCTTGTCTTCTGATTTATTTAGAAAAGGTTACAAATATGAAATTATCGACGCCATCTCTGATCATAAAGCCATTCTTGTCTCAATTACGTGTGAAGTTAATAAACCGCAGTATCATCTTACATCTTTTCGTTGTTTTAACAACGCAGATGACATTTCAATCACCGACTATATGGCTGATTGCTTTGATAAATTCTTGACAATGAGTGCTGCTAACGATGTTGATGCCCTTTTCAATTCCTTCGCGAAAATCGTTAAAACATGTATCGATTAAAACAAAAAAGAAAAATCCAAAGTTACCTTGGATAAATCGTGATATTTTACACTTGTCCCGTCGTGTGAGAAGACTTAGGCGTAAAAAATTGTTAAACAATCTAGAAAGTATGATTCGTTTTAGTAAAGCAAAGCTTGAACTTAGGGCCGCAACAGTCTGCGAAAGACTTCTTTTTTCGTGTTGAACTAAAAAATCTTTTATTTTCAAATCCCAGAAAGTTTTGGTCTGCAGTTTTGCCCAAGTCTACTCTATCTAATATATTCCTGAACAATAATGAAGTAGTTCAGTGCCCTAATAAAATTTCTAACGCCTTCACACTTTTTTTCAGTCAGTTTTTACGAATGATAATCAGATTTTACCATCGTTTGTTAGCACTTGCTCTCCAATCGCTAATGTCGATGTTTCTGTAGAAGTTGTCCTGAATCTTATACTAGGCTTGGATATTAAGAAGTCTGCTGGTCCTGATGACATTCCAAATGTGTTTCTAGTCCGATATTCTGAATGGACAGCTCGCTACTTACATATTATATTCAGTAAATCTCTCAATTTTAGTACTGTTCCTGCCTCTTAGAAGCTGGCGAAAGTGCTTCCTTTATTCAAATCTGGGGACAAGCATCTTCTTTGCAATTACAGGCCCATTTCGCTAACTTCATCATCGTGCAAAATGTTAGAACATATTATTTACAAGCATGTTACAGAGTTTCTGGAAACTAATAACATCTTATCTAACGTTCAGCATGGATTCGACGGGGTTTTAGCAGGTTAACACAATTATCTGAATTTGTGCATGACATTTCTTCTAGCCTAGATTCTGATAACCAAATTGATGCTATATTTATTGACTTCTCTAAAGCTTTTGACACCTTGATCCATTCAAAGCTCCTGCACAACCTAAACCTTGTGTTAAAAAAGTCCAACCTTGGTTAACTGGATATCTTTCTTTCTGGCCGCTCTCAGTATGCAGCATACAATTCTAGTGAGTCCAGTGTCGTCCCAGTCTCTTCTGGCGTGCCACAAGGACCCGTCTTAGGCCCCTTACTTTTCTTGCTTTATATTAACGACCTTCCGAATAACGTCAAATCTAAAATCCGCATGTATGCCGACGATTGTGTCCTATACAGCACCATCCATTCCTTTGAGGATCATTATCGTCTTAACGAATCGCTTGTATTTTGTGAATGGTGCGAAAAATGGCAAATGCGTATCAATATTCGTAAGTCTGTATTAATGACATTTTGTAACAGTTCATCGCCCTCCGTTTTTGCCTATTCAGTTAACAGCATATCACTAGAAATCGTCTCTGAATATAAGTATCTGGTTATTTCTTTCACTACTAACTTATCTTGGTCGAAACATATCGATTTAATTTCCTGTAAAGCCCTTAGGAAATTAGGTTACCTGGACGTAACTTAGCTTAAGCTCCATGGGACGTAAAGTTATCGATGTACAAATCGTTAATCCTTCCCATACTTGATTATGCTTGCGTTATATGGAATGCTCATAAACTAACTGATATCTCCCAGATCGAAAGTGTTAAAAAAAGCTGTTCGTTTCATTTGTCACCAGTATCACCGAAAGTCTTCGCCCACTTCGGCCCTTCCGTCATTTCAGCTAACAACGTTGCCAAGCTGAATCCTTGAAATTTATTTACTGCATCGTACATGGTCATTCTCGGCTGTCGTCTGCCAGTTATATTAATCCAGCGCATCGTACATCCACAAGGAATTATCAAACCTTAGCACCTACTTGGCCAGAAGCGATACATTTAAACACAGTGTTTTAGTGCGTAGCACTACTAGCCGCAATCACGGGTTTCGCCGGTGTCTGTCCGAAGCCGTGGGTCCACTGTCGCGGGGGGGATTCCGAAGGGGCGGCCAAGTTTATTTATGACGGTCGCACTTCGGAAGTGATGTAGGAACACATGGAAACGGGCGACGCCAGCGATTCGGTCCGTTCCGATTCTCGGAAAAGTCGCGCTTCGACCGTGCCGCGAAGGAGGCAAGCCAGAGCAGTTAAAAAGCTGGTGGGTTCGGCGCTGACTGCTGTCTCTCGGTTTGAGGGGAAAGGGCACGGAAGCCATAAATCGTAGCGAAACACGGGCTGGGGAGAATGCGCGGCCGAGGGAGATGCTGTCGGTGTCTTCTCGGGAAGACGCCTGGACATACGTCCCTTTGAAACCGCCGCCCGCGTGCAACCGACCAAGGGCAGCGATCGGAATGTTTGGGCCTTAGGTTTGTGAGTTGTTCGTTTTGGAAGCGCAACCGTCGGCGCTGTTTTTCTTTGTGACAGCTGGCCACCTCTTGCGTGAGCTGAGGGAAGATATTGGACAGAGAGTGTAAATTGAAGATGTGTGTGGTAATGCACGAAAGCTGTAACGGTGATAAGCGGTTCTACGCACCTACTTCGTATTTGATTAACTATTCAAATCGGCCATTTCTTTTTTTTTTTTCCTCGTACGATCGAGGCATATGGAACAGAATACCCGGATCACATCGTTCCCTCCCATTGCATGAATTTGTTAGGGCAAACAGCCACTGTTAATCACTGCCTTTATAACCTAAATTCAATGATTAGTTTGTTTCGGCGTTTGTTTGATTGTTTGCTGATATTGTACTGTATGATTACCTTACATTTTTCTCTTCCTTTTGTTATTTCTTAAAATATGCACTCCCCCACCACACTCCTGGTATAACTCCAGATTGAGCTGCAGTAGGTACAAATAAAAATAAATAAAATGATCCTGGGTACTTGCCGAATAACGTGAGCTGGGCGATTGATGTCCCAGGGTCGATGATCTGGCACAAAGACGATAGCTTCCGGAGCTTGGTGTTCCGCCGTCTTTCTTAGGCGACGCCACCTAGCACAAAAAATCTTGTGCGGGCCTCAAGCAACCTACTGTATTATAGTGCACATACCTTTGATTTTTTGTGTTTATTTTTCACTCACAGTGTTTTGCGAGTTTGGGTCTTTTTCTGCATTCAGTCCGCTTGGTGGAGAAGCTGTTTTGAGCCCGATGAATTACTGGTTTCGTTTAAAACATTAATTTTTACGTGCTCGCTTTTCAAGCGTTCTTGACGATTTTTTTTTCTTTTGGTGCATCAATTGGTGTATGAGGATCTAAGGAAGCAGTGCATTTTCATCTTTTGTGTTCGCTCTGTACCATTGCTCTCTAACTTTTTTACATTTTTTCTCATTGCAGTTGACATTTCCGTTTTGTTCAATGGCTGGCGTGCAATTTCAGTTTTCGAACGAGCGGCGTTCGCTTCGCGTGCTTCCTCAGTTTGAAAAAATGTTTTCGAGCTGTGAAATGTATTTGATTGCATTGTGCCATTGGGTCGGCTGAGCTTTGTCCATAAAGCTGTTGTTGATGGCTCGCGTAGCTGGACGCGCAAAACGAGCACTTCCTTTGGTAGCGCGGCGAAAGTCCCTCCTCCGGCTTCGCTCTGCTCGCTGGATGAATTAACTGCACCGTTTTCTCGGCCCTCGGCTGTCTTTTGTTGGGCTCGGCTTTTCTTTTCAACCCCTTCTGTTGAACATATGATGCGTGCTCCGTTTCACGCAGCTCTCCGAGCCATCAAGTGGGAGACTGCCCGCAGGGATAGGAAGAGGCTGAGTCGCGGTTAAGTGGGGAGGGGGTGGAGAGGTATCTGCATTTTGCGTCTGTCTCGGCTGCTTGTCTCTTTCGCTTGCCTCTTTTTCACTGCCGCACTCGCTCCTGGTGTTTCGGCCGTTCTCTCGCCCGTGCGTGTTGAAATGCGTGTCTCTTCTCGGCGTATTCCAGTAGCGCCGCTCGACAACTCTCGTGCAGATTTTATTACGGCGAACGCGCGAGCGCGCGCCAGAAGGATAAAGATCTCGTTCATTCCCGACCCTCGAGTTTCCGGTCTCGCTGCGACGGAGCGTCGTTTAAATGCTGTCGCGCCGAGTAGCCAGGTTACACCCGGCTCCCGTTTCCCCCATCTGTTCTCTTTAACTAGCATTTTTTATTGCTTTCTGTTACAAGTTCTTGGGAGTGGCCACAGCTAATAACGGTTTTTCTTCTTCCTGGCAGGTGTGGAGTCATGAAGTGCACTATGGTGATATATTTCCTTTTAGCCCTTCTGCCATTTGTCGTTGCGTGTGTGCTATTTAAAAACGGCGCTCAAAGAGACCGACTAGATTATGTTGGCGATCAGTGCCTCGATTTGTCTAGACTTCCGCGAAGTCACATTCCAGGTGCAGCATCTCGGTTCCACGTGTTTAAGATATCGACCAATACCGTGTTTACAAACAAAGGGGGCGCTCGCGGCGTCGCAGCGGACTGAGGGTGAAAAATAGGGTTAACGCCCATAGGAATACATGGAACCGAAATATTTCTAAGAAGTTTTGTATTTTCACGAGACACCTATGATGTCCTGCTTCGGTGCAGAGTAACCGTGAACAGATCGTGAAAGTATGAAATCTCATGACTGAGGCGAAGTATTTTTAAAACACCGCGAAACGTAGGGGGGTGCAAGTTGGGAGGGTGACCCATAAAAACACAAGTAAACGCAACTTACCGTAACATTTTTCTCGTTTCGCAGAGCACCAGAAGTGATAGCTGGTCATTAAACATTGGCCAGCGCTTTGAAGAAGTATGCTGCGTCATTAAAGAGGCGGTCTACTTTTAAACCTCCCCGAATAATCTATGTTGTGAATCCGGACACCCCCAAAATGCTCATGTAGCGAAACACCTAGTTTTGTTTACAGTCTGATATGCTGCCGCGTGGTGTAAATTAGCTTGATAATACAGAATTACATTTAAAAGGCAGTTGTCAAACGCCATACGACAATACGGACCGAACGAGAGTCGCGCATTGCAGCAGACGACAGCGCAGCTGGCGGTGCCCACCGCGGCCGCCTCCAGCTCCTCCAGCTCCGGAGCGTCTGCTAGTGACAGCGCCGCGCCGGTGGTGCATTGCCGTCTGTAAGTGTGCGCGGTCGGTTTATTGTGCTGTGAACGGACCCACAAGTCGTCAGACTTGCAGTACTTGCGAGGGAATGTAGTGTGTCATGCAATACAAGACGTTCACCAGAAAATGAAAAGGGTTCAACGCTGCTGAACCGAGTAAAACGTTGCGGTAAGTTGTGTTTACGTGTGTTTCTATGGGTCGCCCTCCCAACTCGCACCCGCATACGTTTCGCGGTATTTTAAAAATACTTCTCGTTAAAGGCCCACTGTCCACCCTCCGGTCGAAAATATTTTCTTCCCTGGTGACTGTCAGGGGGTTTACATGAGACCGACAAAGTCGGGTCGGGGAGGCCTGTCGGGCTAAAAACCGGCTATCGGGCTCATGTATACGCTAGGGGGTCGAGCTAAAGGACCGTCGCGTCGGGTCCCGCCAGCCCGACTGCAGGGGGTGGGTTGGCTCGACCCTACCCGATGGGCGAGGGGCATGTATACTCTGACGCGTCGGGCAGGCACCTCCTCTCTTGCCTCCTTGCTGGTCGGGGACGGGACCGTGAGCTGTTCGTCTGAGCATTCCTCCTTTTCCTCCTCTCCTGCCTGCGCCTGGTTCTCTTGCTCGACGCACGGTGTAGCAGCGATCTTTGCCCGACAGAATCGAGCTCATGTAAACCCGGGCGGGTCGGGCTGGCTAAGCTCGACAACCGGCTCCCCCCTACCCGACCCGCTTGCGTCGGGCTCATGTATACAAGGCTTGTGAGACTTCGCCCCAGAACGCAAGGCCGAAAAGAGTAGCTAATAACGCAGTTACAGCCACCCCAATCACCCGATTCTGTCGTGTTTCTCTCCTTCCGTTCCCTCGCAAAGGTTTTTCACTCTCCTACCCGGTCGTCTAGCCTCCGCAAGACAAATTCCCCTTCCTCCTCCGCGTTTGGCGGGAGGTGGGGCGTGGCACTGCGCCTGCGCGAAAAAAAAAAAAAAGAAAACAGGCGAGGGAGCGCGTGCCTCTGGATTCACTCGGGCCGTGGCGAGGGAAAAGCGCGCAGCGAGCGGTAGCACCCATCCTTCACCCTCAGACAGCGAGACGGACCAATTGACGTCGTTCGCGGGAAGGACGTCATTACTGTGGCTCGACGGGCCAGCGCAGGAAACGGGGAAGCTGGCTTCCCGAAGGAGAGCATGAGAGAGCTTTGATTTGTATTTCCGTTGCTTTGCGGCGCGCGTGTCACTGTAGCATTTTGCACAGACTATCTCCGATACCTGATCGAAACACTGGGCTCCTTCGCCTAAAAGGTCCTTCCCTGGACAGTGGCCCTTTAATGAGATTTCATATTTTCGTCATCTGTTCTAGGATGTTCATGGTTGCTCTGTATACTGAATAACGAGATCATAGGTGCTCCGTGAAATTAGAAAATTGCTTCGAAATTTTTCGGGTCCATGTATTCCTATGAGCGCTAAGCCTATAGTTGTCACCCCCAACCGGCCCAGCCTGGCGACAAAAGCGCCACCGCATCGCGCTTACGTCACAGATCGGTGTTGGTCTATAGCGTGTTCCGCGCGCGTGAAGAAGCGCGAAAGAGCGGCTCGTCGTAAAAGATAGACCGCTGTGTGTCTGGGTGACACGTTTTTTTTTTTTCTTTTTGCCGGGTCCAATCCTCGCGCAGTTTACCCTTGTACTTGCCGAGGGAGGTCCGCGCATCTTTCTTCCAGACTGTGACCGCATTTATTCCTTTCACGTGAAGCCTTTTCGAAATGCCAACGTGGAGTAAACGAAAAGGAATGACTGCACGATGCATTATTCATGACTCCGCGGTTTCACTCATTCTTTCTATGCGCGTTTGTCGGAGTAGGGAAAGAAAGAGAGAGAGAAAAAAAAAAGGTTTTCCGTTCATTTCTCTGGACGAACCTGCAATGTTTCTCTGCCCTCTGGTTCTTTTCCCTTCGAACGCGAACAGCCGCGGCTTTTGCGAAATTCCGGTGGCAGTGCGACGACACTTGTTTCCATTCAGCTACCTTCCGAATCGCACCCCTGCGTTTCCGTTTCCGCACGTACAGGGTCATCCACTTGAAACGATAACATGCTCATGGCTTTCACAGCAGCATTGCGTCCGACGCAGGTACATATCGAAGCAGAACTATAGCAAAACGATAGAATTAAGCACACAGGGACTCACAGGGGATGCTTCTAGCTCATGACTTAGTTTTATTGCATGGCTGTGCCTTGACGCTTTGTGACCGTGTTATGGCGAGAAGTGGACGGCCCACGTTTGCCTCCTGACACCTTCTACGCACATGCCTTGTCCGCTAAACCGGCCTTCGTTAACACATTAGAGAGATTTCGCAGAGGGGAGACGTTTTATCATAGGTGTTTACCGGAAGCCTTCTGCGCATGTACAGGATTGCGGGCAATCACGACCATTGCGCCTGCGTAAGAGGGGTCCAGTAAACCGGTATATGAATCTCCATCTTCGCCGCTATGCTAAATCTCTCTATTAGCGTATCAACAGGCGTAAGCCACTGCACCTTCCTTTGCACCCCACGAAGCTTTTTCTGCGGTTCTTCGTTTCCTCGATGCAGCTGGCCAGCTTTCGGCCGATGATGCGGCGCGGTGGAACTTGGCCTCCATTCCTGTCCCTCCTGGCGTCCACTCAAGTCATATCTTTATTTTAGCCATTAAGGGTCGGATGAAGAGGGGCAGCTTCCTTTCTTTCGCTTTGTTCTGTTCTTGATTGCCTTGCTTTTGCGCCCCAGTGTGGTTCTCCCCTCTCCTGGGATGGGATTAAGTACACGCGGGATGTGCCATTATTAGGGAGAATGACCCTGTTTACATGGACCCGACAGCGGAGGGCTGAGTTTTGAGCGGAGTCGACACGTTTACATGAACCCGACGAGCGTCGAGACGAACAACTAGTAGACGGCACCCGATTTCGGTTTTTATTGCGAATGCCAGGTCTAACCGCGTGGACGCCCCTGCTAGAAGAACGCTCGGTCACCGGCAGCTTTCGCTCCATATTCGGTTCAGCAGCGTTGAACCCTTCTCATTTTAGCGAGGTCCGAGGACTCGATTCGTCACGGAGACCGAACAATATCCCAGCAATTGTTCGGATCTCTCCCTCCATGACAAATCCGTCGCGTGACGTTCGACCGTGCCACGACTCAGCTCGATCGCGTTTACATGCTTTCTGTGGTGGCGTCGAGCCGACTCATCCCCTCTTTTCTCGACCCGACAGCGTTTACATGAACCCTGTAACCGGTTTTCGACCCGACAACTGAACTTCCATGTAAACGCCGCTATTCACGAGCTGCTGGTCAGGGCGAGCTTAATCTGACATTTTGCTGGAGGGTGGGGAATCCGTCTTTGCTTTTGGTCTTCCTACATCTGTATAATGGCTTCGTTCGTTTACGCGTGAGAAATGGGAATCAATGAGAACGCCAACGGACGAGTTTGAGCGCCTAAATAGTCGCTAGCATAGTTTACGCCTCTTGCATCTGACATGCGCCTTCTTATTTTTCTAGAAATGTTACGCAGAAGAGATTGCGGTTAATTTTCTCTGAAAAGCAGCCGCATATGTCGATGAATGGTGTTCTTTTGTTGTGTTTGGAGCATGGTTCTTGAACTGCTCCGGATTACCGTAGACGCCCCGTAATGTATTTGCGGCTTACAAGTGTCGAGCCGAATAGTTCATTCAGCCTTTACTCCTTTCCTTGTGCCGCGGCAACGAAATTAGCGACTGTCGGTGAGGCGCGTCGTTTTTCATTCGCCGCGTGGTGGTCGTCGCTGTATGCTCTGCCACTCGCGCATGTCGCACCTGGCGCGTGGCGTACGCCGTGCTTTGCTCTTTTTTTTTTTTTTTTCGGCATGTAGCGCGGGCAAGCGCGACGCTTGCAGCGCTCGTTGCGTCCTGCGCTCCAGTGCGGTCGGGCCCCCTCGATCACTTTACAGTCTTTTTATTCGTTCGTGCTTCCAAATTATAAATTACTGCGTCGGTTGTGCCTTCTATCCGTGTGTTTGTGTTTTTTTTTTATTACTCGGCCTGCTCTGCTGCCTGTCTTTCTTTCTTTCTTTTTTTTTTTTCCCCCTGTTTTGTTTGGGAGCACAGTCTCTAGAAGCTCGGCGTGGTACATTAGTTTGTGTTTTTGCGATGGAGTCGACCGTGTGCTCTGTATCCTTTTCTGGGTCTTTCTCCGAGAGTTTCGGTTATTGAGCGCGTCGGGTGGAAAGCGCGTGGCGCGTCTATAAAAAGGGTCTTAGTCACATTTTAGGCGTTTTGACGCGATGACGCCGACCCATCGATCCGGAGACGCTAACGCTGCGTAACCATATAGTCATGGCCCTGTATACACAGACTGGAGAGCTCCGGGTCGAGTCAGCGTCGAGTAAGCGTGGTCACCCTTGCTCAGGCCGCTTGGCGTCTACATGAACTCGCTTCTAACGAATAGGTTAGCAGCTGCATCGAGATTCGAAGTTATTTTTTTTTTTGCTCGTGTTTGATTCCGTTGCCATCTTACTGTCGAGAGACTCGGTAGCTATTTTTTATCGTTGATGAGAGCACTAAACTTCGCTTACGCATTTAGCTGCGCCGGAAGCTTTTTAAATAAATATCCTCAAAGATATATGGACAGAGGAGCTGTAGAAAAAGCTGTAAAAATACAGCTTGACAAAGCCCCCATTTTACAGGCAACAGCAGAAGACAAACAACGACTCAACTTCTGGTGTCGTATAAACGAAACAAAAGAACAAAAATGTAATGTTATACACCGCAAGAGCACTTCAAGCGTACTGAGTAAACACAGGGATAAAAAGATTGTTATTACATATCACACTCTCATACATAAAATATAAGATACAGAAGCAAAGACTTATTTTGGCACAACTGAGGATGAAAATTGTTCGGAGCTACCTTCTATATACATCCTACGCAATTCGCAACTTTCACGTACAGTGCCGCCGCCACGCGGCCGCTTCCGGTACCACCCTTGGGGGGATTCTCTGAGGACGGCTCGGGCTCCTCCAGCTTGCTGCTGCGTCTCCCGCGAAAATTCGTTACGTGGAGCTCGGTACTGCAGCTCCTGTAGTGTGGAACTGCTTTTCGAGTTGACTTTGGCTCGCAGTTATGACAATAGATTAATAATATAACTTCTATTTTGGTGTCTGGGGCACGTAGTACGAGAAGAAAACATAAAGGCAGTCGAATCTTCCATACACCGATGTGTTCTGACTGCACGGTCAAAGGCGGGATAAACTTGCACATGTTACCTCCAGGTTATATGCCCCGAGGATAATTAAGTTAATTAAGGTCTCGGTAAGATCAAGTCGGTTACTTTATCGGGAAAAGCATCGCGATAAATCCTGGTCGACGAAGAAACACCCCCTTAGTGACAGTATGAGCGGCGTAGCTATCTCATTTCTGGGGTTATGCATGGGTTTTGTTTTTCCTTGCCGCTCTAAACTCTGAGCAGAATCAAGTTTCGCAAAAAAAAAAAAAAAAAAAAAGACTGCGATAAAGCTATGACGGTTTTCGGTGCTCATTTCTGATGTGAGAAGTTAGACTGGCGTAAGTTGCGAGCCACACGTGATAACATTTTTGACTGCCGACCAATTCATGGCCCACACATGTTTGAGAAATTAAGAATGTTTCCTACCCGGTTGAGTGAATGCAGTGTTTGCAATCAGCAGCTGCTGGATGAACGCTAGATTAGGAGCTTGTATTGAACGTTACGGAGCACACACTCGCACTCCATATTCGTACTGTTCTCAAAGCCGGCGCTCTAGCTGTCTTGCTTTTCAAGTAACTGTTCCCGAAAAAATGTCTGTCAGCACTGGGTCATCACTTACGAAATTCAAAATCACTGCCTGTCAGAGGTGCTGCAAAAAAAAAAAAAAAGGAAAAACAAGTTGTTAAAGTGATCACAGTAGACCATCATTATTACCTTGTAGTGATGTTTTCTTGTGCCCAAACAAGGTAGTAGGTACCTCTATGCGACGGCGTATATTTTGAAGTGAAAGAAAAAATTTGGCCACATAAAATGCGGGGTTGGCCGTTCGGCATGCCTGTGCTACGCGCCTGAATACACAGCACGACATCTTGAAATGCTGCAGTTCGCGAGTGTCCGTGAGGCCTGGATAAAAGTTGAAAGTTTTATCTATATTCATGTTTATTCTGTCTCCGTCGAACGTTTCTCTGTAGTACTTAGTGGCGCGATTAGAGTCGCCTGGGAACCTGTCGTACTTGCGCACAACACAGTCAGCAGTAGGATGTTTCACATACCTGACCAGCCACACTCGATGGGTCCTTTGTATCGCACCCCTGCAACGCATGCTCACAAAGGGCTTGCATACGCTGGCTGACAATACCGTGCATACCTTCCCACCACAGAACACTCGCGCGAATATTTTATTTCAGCTTCAGGAAACGTAGCCCAGCGGCCCAGCACAACCCACTTGAAGCGTGAACGCCGTACGCCGTATCCCCTCAAGGGCAGCCATATTGGATTTCCAGTGGCGCCGCCTATAGCCCGTGAAAGTTGCGAATACCTTATGATACAAGTGAATAAGTCAAAATGTGCAGATGCGTTCAGAAGGGAAGGGAATCGCAAACGTTCTTGCCCGGAGTGCTGTTGGCACCATTCATTGTTCGGGTTGTCTGAAAGGGTAATTTGTGGCTGTCTCTTGCAAGTTTGCCAATCGTCGAATATGGTTTGTACCATTTTTTATTTCTGTTTTGTAAGAAATGCTCAACCGGTATCGATATAATTCATAGATTTGGACCACACCGGCTGCAAGAAAGAGACCTTTGCTGGGTGACCCATAGCTAACATTGAAGGCGTAGCGAAGGACCCTTTTCTGCAACATGTGTATTTTGTGAAGACAGGAATTTGTTGCAGTCCATACAAGCTGACAATAATTTACATGAGAATAAAAAAGTGCGTTATAAAGAGTTAGTTTGAGTGACGTCGGAAGAATGTGCCGTCTGCAACCAATCATGCCCACTACTCTAGCCAGTTGTTTGACAACGTGATTTACAGGGTGTTCCCATGACATGGTTGAACATTTAAAATGATTAACTATTTCTATAGGTCGAGAATTATATAGAATACAACTGTGAGTAGAAACCGGCTTGTTTTTCGGGCGAAATATTGCGGCTTTTGTCTTCTTTTCATTCACGCGCATATCATTAGATTTCGACCATTTTTCCAGCGTGACCATTGTTGTATTGCAAGACACTATTAGATCCTGAATGTTTTTCCCAGCAAAAAATATACTCGTGTCGTCAGAGTATATGATGAATTTAGCATTTTTGTTAATCTTAACAATGTCATTAAGGAATATATTGAAAAGAAGTGGGCCTCCCCGTGTTTCCCATAAATCGACTCCCCTGACTCGACAGGGTCTACACGCTTAGTCAAGCAGGTCAAGCGAGTTAACTCGACCCGCTTCGCCGCCTAGTTTACTCGGCCCCACTGTGTCGAGTTCAAGTGTACAGGTCTGTCGAATGCGGTCGTCGTAAGTTTGGCTCGTTTCCTTTCTTTCTTTCTTTATCCAATACTGCGGACCTTGTACAGGGTTGTAACATGGCAACAAAACAATAATAACAAAGGTAATAAACATCAAAGTGTGGAGAAAGGCAATAATGAATCATTCCAGTCGGTTACTGTGCGAGGAAAAAAAAAGAAAATTTGAATAAATCAGTTCGTGGGAAATACGGCGTCAGCGAGTTAGGATGATGGTGGCGCGTATGCATCGATGATAAAAGCGACAGATATGGTGAAGGGTTAATAGCTAGGTCTCGATTCCAAAGCGCGGAAAGAAATTGCAAGCGCAAATTTTTTCTTCGTTGTTCAAGACATTCAATACCATTGACCTGCATTAATTCAGAGGGTGAGTCATACGGAGAAAATTTAGAGTAAATAAATCTCACAGCTTTTCTTTGTACTTTTTCTAAACGGGTGATATTGTGTTTAGTAAACGGGTCCCAAACAACGCGATGTATATTCAAGTTTCGGTCTAATTAGTGAATTGTAAGCAAGTAGTTTTACGCTCAAGGGAGATTTTTTTAAGCTTATGTCTTAAAAAGTATAGTTTACGTAAAGCGGAAGAGCAGATGTTATCTACAGACATGGGCATTCTCACGAGGGTGAACCCTCATGAGGACGTCCTAACCCTCACCTCGTGAGGATCTGACTCGCTGAGGTGAGGGCGAGGGAGGATGGGCGCTGAAAAATTCGTGAGGACGAGGGTGAGGGAGGGAACAATGCAGAGTTTGAAAGGCTAGGGCAAATGTTTCACGAAAGGCGTAGTTTCTGCAGTAAGAAAAAACACGTGGCAACCCGAAAGGCATGAGTGACAGCACACGTTCTCCTCCACTGGGCATGTCTTGTATAGAAAACAGATGTAATGAAATGGGACACAAGCGTTGCAGCTATAGGCTTCCAAAGCACCGTCGAGCGGCGCTGCTGCTCCTGACAGGGAGCGCCATCTCTGACAGAAAAATAGAAACTGGGGATAAACGCGGCGGCACCACCTAGGCATTTCGTGCAAGTTTTCTCCTTTCGCTCGCTCCCTTCTGCGTACGTGCAGACGTCTCGCGCTGCTTTGTCGCGCGGGCACTCACTGGACGCCGCCGGCTCGCTCGCTGCCTCCACGGCGTGCGCCGTGCGCTTTCTCTCGCACGAGCACGCGCATTGACGCGCCCCCGCAGGTGCACCGCGACATGCAACCCACATTCCGTCTTGATTGGGCAACCTGACGCGTACTTCCATGAAGAATACTTTATTATAAGCGGGAAACTTTTTATTCACGTCTGCTCTGTAGAGCAGACGGCAGACGGGGATGAGTAAATATTGATTGTGAATGCGTCCCACGTTAGCAAAAAGGTAGGAATGCATCTGGAGGTAAGTTCGCTATGTAATTATATTGTCGTACATAATATCTTTAAAAGCTGCTAAGTATCATCCGTACTGTGGAATAAAGTGGCCCGCTCGTTGACCATCGTTTTGGCCTGTAGCATGCGATCTATATACGGATTTGTTTTTTTATTATTACGACGTTACCAAAGGAAATTTCGCAGTAGAAGAATAAGTATATAGTCCGAAGGAGGTGTTTCTTCAAAGACAAGAACGCTAGCAATCTCATAAGCACATGCGTGCTCCGTGCGCTACACGCGATATAATCGGCTCGCTGGCTCGGAAGGCAGGTGAAATCCAAGCTTGTACTACACAGTGTTTTATTTCGGTTCTTATTAAATGGTTGCGCTTCATTTATGATAATATTTGGTTTGCACTCACGAACCCTGTGACGCGAATGGGGTGCTCCGTGCGAGTAGTGTTAGTCGAACCATAGCTAGGATCACTTTTGTACTGCACTTCCGACATATCTTCGTTAATAATAGTAATAATAATAATAATAATAATAATAATAATAATTGGTTCACGTATTGGCCAATTTGCGAAAATCTGTAAAAGCGTCTCAGCAAGGCATGTTTTCCAACGCCGCCCCCACCCCCGAAAAAAAAAAAGGCCTCGTTCCTAGATATTTTCTTGGTCAATCTAAAAATGAAAAGGCAGCTGTGGACACTTAGGGCACATTCACACATCAGTCTCGATTGCGGACGTCACATCTGTTGATTTGGTTGCTTTCAGAGCGCTCACAAAGCAGGGAGAGAGCACAAAAAATCGGCAAAACTAGACACGCGGGGAGCGACGAGCAGGATAATCTTTCATCCTCTTCACTTTTTATGCATGTTGTTTAACCACTGCACTTTTTTGATGGCTCTCCAAGCTGTCTTTGTCAACTGTCAACCTTTCTGAGTTTACGAAGAAAGGGGAAATTGGCTCTTTTCGTTTCCACAAAGAACGCGAGACTTCTCAGAACGCTGTCATGGGGTTGGAAAACAGGTCTTGCGGACACGCTTCCAAAGGAATCTGCAAAGTTTCACACGCGAGCCTCGAATTTTGGTGCTTCGCCTACTATTGTGACTTCCCATGGCACAATGCTACTTAGTACATCCGTTCCGCATCAGCGGATGTGTTTTTGTATCGCCAAATAACTGCCAGGCACAACGCGATCGCCGCGCGTGCCCAGGAATCTAGCGGAGCGTCTGCTCCGGCGAAGCCCCATCGTTTCACATTTCGCCACCACGCCAGGAATGCGGCGCTGCCGTCGCGCGGCGAAACTTGAGCTTGGGTTCCCTATAGAGGAAGCAGGAACGAAAGCCACAAAATTGCCCCGGCGCTCGTGGTGAAGAAAAGTCTAAAAACGACCCTAGGGAGCTGCAGGGAGTCACCGAGAGTGAAGTCGCTGTTTCCAGCCTCAAAGAACGCGACGGGACCAGCAAGGTACACAGGACCACCGTTTCTAACTGCTAACGTTTCTTTGCCATTTAGGGAAAAACACGCCCAGAAAAAGAAGCGCGTCCAAAATAGAGGGGACGCGCAGAGAAACGAACACAAAAGACGGAGGTGGGGTGATCTTATCTGCTGGGACACTGCCACATGTTTCTTTTTTCTCGTCCGGATAGCTTGCACGAGTAGCCGACGCATGCGAAGTGTTTCTTGACTGTTATTGAGGTTTTACATCAAAATTTCATAAGTTCTGTAAATTACAATTCGCAACAACACCAAAGGAAAACAAACAAACAAACAGCAGTGAATTTGTGCTGATAACAGCTGCAATAAAATAAACCGCAGTTCAATATCCGTTGCAATCTTTGTCATGTGTTTGCAGAAACAAGAAGTATTTTCTTATTTCTTTTACCATTTTTCGCTTTGTTGTAAATTAGCAAAATTGTCAAATCGTGCATTAATATGTGCGGCTCGCAATTGCAGCGCATTGTTCTTTCTGCAATTTCTATAGCATTAAGTTTTACTTTTTCTATTTTCTTAAAACAGTTTTCTTCAGATGGGTTTTAACATAACATCGATTTGAAAGTAATAAATACAGCGCGTGAGCATTGAACAGAATTTCACGAAAGAGTTGTTTCATTTCCTTCTCTTGAATTCGTGCCCACAATAAAAGACATAATGGTCGCCGGAGTTAAATTCTCCCATTCCGGTCCACTTGAGCTCGCTGATACCCAAGATATCAATGTTCAATCTGTCCATTTCTCGCTTGACGACATCCAGTTTACCTTGCGTCATAGATCGTACATTCCATGTTGCTATGTGATATATCTCCTTGCAACATCGGACTTTCCGGTCGCTTCCCGACACATCCACACTGAGCGTCCTTTTGGCTTTAGCCCAGCCGCTTCATTCGTCCTGGAGCTACTAGGAATCGCCCTTTGTTCATCCCCAGTAATATGTGGGACGCCTTCCAACCTGGGGGGCTCATCTTTAGAAAGGACGTTATGCGCATCTAAAAATTCATTAATCTGGTTGGCAATAGTATGTTCGATTTGTTTGCAATATGACGATGTAAGTGATGTCGGACGGTAATTCTGAATAACGCGCGGTCACCTTTTTTTGGTATACTGGCACAACCCTGGCTACCTTCCAGTCGCTCGGTAGATGTCCATGAAGTAATGAAATACGAAAGCTGCTTCCGTGTAAAAAGCTCGAGCGGTGCTCTTTACATTTAATCAAACATGTTTTGATTGTGATGCTTGAAAACGCTCAAGACTGGCATCGCCTTCGTGTCTCTCGGTCACGTGCCGCATCGGCCGTCCTCCTCCCTCTTCTCAGTGCTTCTCTGGGACATATTGGCTTGACATGTGCTCTGAAGAAGCTGCTCGTAAGAAAAATGGTTGCTCTTACCAGGAACCTTGTGTGTTCGTCCACATATACCAGGCAGCGCTCATAAAGCGTCCTGTGCTTTTTTCGCAGAGCACCATCAAGAGCCGGGAGCCCGAGACGCGGCCGTCGTCGCCGGAGCCCCTACTGAACTCCAAGATAAACTGCAACGACAAGCCTGCCTCCTCACCGCCCAGGACCAAGACCAAGCCTGCCAGGACGAGCCTCAGCAAGGTGAGTTTTACCGCGGTGCCAGCTTCTCATCAGGCGACACGCGTGGTGGGCTGCCAAAGCATTGCCGCTCGGGTTCTGGGTTTTTAGATTTTCGCCTGGAAGCAGCCCACGAGGCAGCCAATCGAAGAAGGCTACGAAACTTCCGGATTTTTTTGCGAGTCAAGTTTGTTTTGCGCTCGCTTCATCTAGTCCAGTTCAGTAAAAGCTTGGCAGGGTAATAAAGAAAGGCTAATGGGGCTAGATATTAATTTTCGAAAGGAATGGGAGACTTCTCGAAAGTCTGCATCGCAGTGTAGTTGGCGCACCGCTTCGCTGTGTCCCTCAGAAACGCCATGTGTTACAAGAATTTTCATCATTGCGCTTATGATGGTAGTTCATAATTTAGTGTTACAAACGGGATACCAGCGTAAGGGCATCGCAGTGTAGTTTGGCGCACCACTTCTCTGTGTCCCCCAGAAACGCGATGTGTTACGAGAATTTTCATCGCTTAAAGGCCCACTGTCCACCCTCCGGTCGAAAATATTTTCTTCCCCGATGACTGTGAGACTTCGCCCCCAGAACGCAAGGCCGCAAAATGTTTTTGAAGAGAGTAACTAATAACGCAGTGACAGCCACCCCAATCACCCGATTCTGTCCTGTTTCTCTCCTTCCGTACCCTCGCAAAGGTTTTGCACTCTCCTACCCGGTCGTCTAGCCTCCGCAAGACAAATTCCCCTTCCTCCTCCGCGTTTGGCGGGAGGTGGGGCGTGGCACTCCGCCTGCGCGAAAAAAAAAAAAAAAAAAGAAAACGGGCGAGGGAGCGCGCGCCTCTGGATTCAGTGTGGCCGTGGCGAGGGAAAAGCGCGCAGAGAGTGGTAGACACCCATCCTTCACCCTCAGACAGCGAGACGGGCCAGCGCAGGAAACGGGGAAGCTGGCTTCCCGAAGGAGAGCATGAGAGAGCTTTGATTTGTATTTTCGTTGCTTTTGCGGCGCGCGTGTCACTGTAGCATTTTGCACAGACTATCTCCAGTACCTGATCGAAACACTGGGCTCCTTCGCCGAATAGGGCCTTCCCTGGACAGTGGCCCTTTAAAGGCAGGTGGGTGGTGGGAAACCCTCGTCTCCCGATGAGGAATTCGTGGGAAAGCGCTCATCTTTATCCGTGAATCGCCATTTCTTCGATGCCTGACGATAGTTTTTCTGCTCGTAAATGTAAACAGTCGTGCTTTTTTTGTAACTGGTCGAGAGCTTTACATCGGATTATTTTCGCGGACACAAGCCGCGGTGCATCTTAGTTTTGTGCTATCAGATTTTCGATCAGGTCTTGCTAGTGGCGGCATTCGGAAATGTGTTGACACAGGCGCATGAGGGCAGCTTGGGTCCTGAAAATATAAACTGAGCTTTTACTTCGCGCTTGTTTTTCTGTTTTGTAAAATAACTTTTCATACCGCATTTCCTGATTTCATTCCTTCCCGAGCGGCGTGCTGAAGGGCGGAACGTTACTTAACCTAGTAGAATCTGTCTGTTGGAATACGTCTGATTGCAGTAATCATTGTGTCCGCTGACGCGACCATTAGCGCTCATCTTGGGTCCGATTGTAACGTCTCATTTGCGTTGCCCCCTGCTTCATGTGCCCGCCTCTCAAGGGCTGTCGACGGCGCAGAGCCGCTGCTCATCATAACGACGCGGTCAGACTCGAATTAGTAGGCGAGTGAAGCTTGTAGGAATAGAGCGAAGCAAACAGTTTTCCTATGTGCCGGGGTTAGAAGAGAATCAGTGCTCTCATTTCCGAGCAACAGTCTCAATTTTCCTGTGGTAGCGCTAAAACAAAAGAGCCTGTGGTTGAGGGAAGACGTAGTTTGCTGTTTAGCGAAGAGAAGAGTTCGTTTGCGGAAGCTTCGTTCCGCACCCGCGTTTTTCTCCTCTTTGCTAGCCACTCCCTCCAGCGGGTCACTACGCACGGCGGGAGCAAAGAAAAGGGAATGCGAGGAAGGGACGTAGGGAAAGCGTACCCGTGGAGTCCATCTCGGTTGGAGAAAAGGAGCGGGGCTGGCGTGTGGACGGCCTTGTTTCGGAGCAGTTTAGGGAGCTCGGGAAGAGGGTTCTGTGGGGGATGTGTGGCGGATCGATGTCCGGGCTTTGTGTGGAGGAATCTACCCCATCTGCCGGTCGAGCCGGCAAGCTCTCCAGGTTGTCCTCGATCGACGTGGAAGAGGAGAGAGCGGTCGCTCTCGTGGGCGCGCTCATTGCTCTGCTTGCGGCATTGTCTCCCTTTTGTATCGGTGCGCTGGAAACGCGCGTCAGAACGCCTCTGTTTGTTGCCGCTAGTCTGCTTGCGTGGTCTTGGCTGTCATTGTTTTCACGCGTAAGGCGGTTGCGATCCTCTGCAGCAAGAAAAAAAAAAAAGGGACACGAAGCTGTCGGGGGAAAGAAAGCGCGGCGTTGTCTATGCTGCTGTCTCGCCGGAGTTAGCGGTGTGGAAATAAGCGTCTTCCTGGCTTCAGGTGCAAAAGCGACTTCTTTCTTCTTGCTTGTTGCCAAAAGGCGATCGCACTTTAGCGGTGCAAAGTGCCCTCTAGAATTTATTTTTCGCTGGCCGAAAAATAACAGATCAAAATGAAGTTTCTTCCTCTTCGCTTACCGACGTCGCTTGCGACGCCCTCACGGTTGGTGTGGTGCACTCTTCTTATGATTTCGCGGTCATGCACTATTTCAGACTAATGCCTGCGCTTTTGGCGTGGATTTTTTTTTGTTTGTTTGTTTGTTTCTCGCCCAGCGGAACGCGGCCTTTATTGCCTGGTGCATTTCGCGTCTTGCCCGGCGGGGATGGAGCGAAAGTTTCTTTTCGTTTGAGAGATCTTAGCGAGCACCGCTTAGAAAGCGTCAAGGCGGAAGAAAGCAGTGGAGTCCATGTACATCTGCACACCCGGAGGTCCTGCTGTTCTGCGCCTTGAATTTTTTTCTGAACGACTCCTCTATATACTGCTGCATATACTTCGATATACTGTTGGCAGGGAGGGTGTGTCGCGCTGTCCCCGCACTGTCTGCATGCAGAGGTCCTTTTCTGAGAAGCTGCTCTGGGACGGTTGGAAAGAGCGGTGAACAGGTTCGGGGTGTCGCGCTGAAATGGGTCTCACACTTCGCCGATGGCCAGCTGAACTGAGACGCTACGTGTACCGCGAGCACGGCTGGTGGCGTTTAAGTTTTTATTATTTGACTGTTGCTTGAGAGCACGGTGCTTGAGAGACTGGCTCCTTACGCCGTCCCTCTTAGGGGAATAGATTGAACCAATTCCTTGGAAGCACGCTATGTTCCCGAGTAAATAAACTCGGTGTATTGGTCTGATTAAATATCTGGCTGATTGACTCCAATAGACTATTGGTCACTGAGATGGTCCCCTGAATACCGAGAAAATTGATTTAAGGAGCTGTTTTGGCGCCAAGAAAGGCACTCTCGGTGGATAGTCGGGAGAGGACAAGGTTTGCGTTGAGCGTGCTTCGAAAAACGAATAGCGCGAGTCTAATCGGCAAAACAGGGCATCGTTGCAGGCGGACCTTGGCCTGACGTTCCCGATCGGTCGTAATCTAAAAAGTGTATTTAGTAGTGCAAATGAGGTATGTTGTACATTTGTGCCCAGAAGTACATGTCAATCCGTCTCATCCTTCTGCAACGTGTCGCACCCAAAAAACCGCTTCTAGCTCCGCCGAGCTCTTGACGTTCCCAAGCATCGACCAAGTCTAACTAAATGGCATATAATGCTAACAAAACGCTTGACTGACGCTATCGATTACTTTGTGGCTGGTTTTCGCCTCTTTAGAGAATAGCATTACTTTTGCGGATACAGACGTTAGTAGAGGCAGCATGCTGTATTGTTCGTGGGCCCTTTCTACCGGAACTCTAGTAAAATTGCGTGTCTTTCAGAAACGGCTGAAGGGATCGCTACTCGCGTAGACAGGTTGAGATTGGCCAGACCTTTATTAATAAAAAAATGTAATTTTGTTGACTCGTTGAGTTAGCACTGCTGCCTCGTTCTCTTCTGAACAGCATCAGCCGCTGCGATGTTGGCTCACGCTCGCGTTCCTCCGCCCGCTCCGCGGAAGCGTGCTGAATCCCCTCGGAGGGCGGCGTTTGTGACGCGCGCAAGCGTTGAAAAAGTGGCGGTGTCTGGTTTATTTTGCGCGCCTCCCCATCTCTGAGCGTTCTCCGCGCGTCTAGGAATTTCCGCTCTTTCTCCTCCCCCGGTGTCTTCTCCCGCCAGCGACTGCTTGCTAATTTTGTCCCCGTTAAACAGACGTTGGTCGGTGGCTCGCTGCTCAGGCCCGATGATGCATCGGGCTCACATCGTTTTTATTTCGCGCCTCTGTTTTGTATCAGAGAAGGCCGAGTGACGTTGGATAGGCTGACAGTGTTGTTGTTTTATTTTTCTCGTACGGCCTCTCCCGGATTCGCTGCGCTCTTGAGATGCAATATTAATCGACACATGATTTCATTTTGCTAGCCGGAGGAGCTGCACGAGGCAGGTAGAGTTTCAATTTTGAACTAGCATTGGGGCCCATATGTAGGCGCTCGAACTATTTCGAAAGGCTGTAGCTGCATTGTTCTTTTTTATTCTCGCACATGACAACACATTTACGCCATTTGTGTTACCGTCTCGGAGATCTCCGTGTTCTGCTCTTTCTTGGTTGCAAGGCAGCTCAATGCATTCGTCTCCTAAATGTCATCTAAAAAGCTATGCCTGCCTGTATGTACTTGTAAAACTTGTAGGAAGGGATAACTTTATGTGTGACACATTTTTTCAGTGCCTGCAAAAAAAAAAAAAAAAAAAGAAACGCGGTTAGAAGTATTACTGATCGCATTAAAACCTAGTAGCTGCATTCTGCACACATTAACAAGAAAATCCCCATTGTACGTTTTTGAAAAGGTGGCATGAAAGAATTTCGCATTTGGCGATAAAGATTATTATTATTATTATTATTATTATTATTATTACCTGGAAGTGTGAGGCGGCGAAGTCAGCAAAGAAAGCTATAGGCCTTGCACAACCATCGATTGCAGGCAACGCCGTGATTGGACGTATCGCGTGCTTTAATTCGAAAATGGTCTGATTTGCTGCACATCTCATAATAGCTGTGAGTTTTTTAACAGATTTTTTTTTTTTAATTTGGCGATATTTTCTGGCTCTATTTTTTATGTGATAGTGGTATCGCCAAGGTTGCCCAAAACGTCATAATAACAAAACTCACTTCTGCAGACAAGACTCGCAATTTTTCTACGTGCTTAAGTGCGCGCAATAACGCTTGAGCTAGACGTCTTGCAGATAGCAGCTGTAGGCGGTCTGCCTCGTTTAATCTTGCGTTACATTAATTTATATATCTGCGCCTGCGAGTAAGCGCGGTCATTTCAAATGATCGGTTGAAAGCACGGATTTTCTTCACCGCTGCAATCTATTGTGAAGTTCATTATCCGAGAACCGGGCTTATTTCGTCTGCTCCTTTCGGTCTCCTTTTCGAATACCTTTTCTCTCTCTCTCGTAATTCATGCTTCACGCCCCGTTTTCGCCTCGTGCCGCCGTTCGTTGGAGGTCGTAACGCTTGGAGAGAAGGCAATCAAGAAGAAAGAGAACGGCGTTCACTTTAAATGACTCGATGAGGGACTACGATGAGCGGAGACGCGATCTTTAACGGCGCCTTGAAAACTCAAGGTGGTTTTGTGTCCTCACCGCTGCCCTCTCACTCTCTATTTCTCTCTCAGCGTCGCGTTATTATTATTATTTCTTTCTTTTTAAAGCGGGATATGTGGCAACCGCGTGATATTTCTCACTCATTAGTGCACGCCCACACTCGCAAGTAGGTCTCTCGAAAGGGCGTAGTTGCTTTTCCGGGGCCCCAATTACACAACGATCGCGTTGAAAAACGGTCACTAACATTTCAATTAGGCCTTTTGGTCGATACGTCTACCGATCAGAATCGAGCTATATGGGCGGGACTGGTCGATCTGCGTCTTTAAGTTTTGCGGTGTGTTTTTCGCTTAATAATTCTCCTCGGATAGCTGGTGCTTGTGCGGGCTTTAATCATTTTTGTTTATTTTATTTGGTGGTCAGGATGACTAGTAGACCTGGTGAACGACCTGTCCTTGTAATGAAGCTGTGACAAGCGTTGACGAAACATCGCTCCGATTTCATGCAGTTGATTATGCAGCGTGAAATAGCGTGGGAAAGAACTGCCGGATCATTCTAAGTTACGCAGGTTCTTTTGTTTGGAATAATTTGCTGCCAAAAGCGATTTGCACAATTCTTTGAGAGCGGTCCGTATGTGGCGGTCCAATTCATTTCTAGTCTACGTATCGAATTGACTTAGATTTGCTTTGTGTCCTCAAATGCGTGCGTCGCCGCCGGCTAGGCGTACTTACTTACTGCAATTTGGTATGTACGAGATGTTCGTTGTTATTTATTTATTTATTTATTATTATTATTTTCTCATATTTTTCTTCTCTTTGCATTCGCTGTGTTGAACTGTTCGTAGTGCCAAGGAACAGAGTTTCATCAGCGTTTGTGGTCGGGCAAGTCAGGCGTCGGGAGAAGCGGTGTTACGTACTGCGCCGTTTCAAAGCAGCGCTACCCGGTGCCATAATTTCCCGGTGGAAAACACTCAGCGATTCCGTCGCGGTTTCGGTTTCCACCGCACTGTTTGCGCCATCGTTCACGAAGCGGCGCCAGCGTCGCACACTGGAGGATCCGTCTGGTGGCGGCACGTCGCGGGCGACCGGCGAACCACGCGCGGTCGTGCCGGGTTCTCGTCGGAGCCAGGGCGCAGCAGCTCTCGACGGTGTCGTTGCAGTAGCAGACGCGGGGTAGCTGCGAGTCATCTAAGCCTCTCCGTCGCGCCCGGGGCCCGTTCGGATCGTCATTGCGGAGCCGCCTTGTCCCCATTCTGCGGCTCTCCTTACACGGATTACTGTGCGTGGCTGGAACTCAAGCTTTGGCCCCCCCCATCGTGTGCATGTCGTGCGTGGTTTTGTGTTGTCGGTGCGTCGTGTTGTAGGGGGCTTTTCCCACCGCCCTCGGGACTGCCTGGGGGTGTTCGGGAGAGGGCGGCGGACCGGTGCGTGGTGTGCTGCGGCGTGAGAGGCCGTTGTGTCCCGGTGTGAAGGAGGGGGGAGACGATGCGGATGTAGGAATTGGGCGGCGAGCCAGCCAGCCCCTTGTGGATTATTGATCACGCCTGGCGCTGCGCTCGTCGGCGGCCAACGGGTGAGTTGTGCGGCTGCTGCTGCTCCTTCTTCATCGAGCGCAATCGCCGGATGGATGGGTTCAGAAAAACCGCGTTTAGGCTTCGTACTACTAGGCATTGTGGGCCGAGGATCGGTTCCTTGCCCACGAGTAGAAGGTGTGTTTTGCTCTGCGACCTTTTCGCAACAGCAGTCGGTGAGGCCGAATCGGCTTCGAGCGGGGAAGCGCGTTTATCGACTTGACATGTTCCAAGACTGCTGCTTGAAAAAGGAGGTTTTGCTGGAGTATATCCTTCGGCGTCCCTTTTCTTGTCAGGCCTGCATCCACGGTGTTACTAGGGAGACTCCGAAGCATTTTCCCAGCAGTCGTACGCATTTAGTAAGAGCTACGAGTGAAGGTGACCCTCGAGCAAACTGTTTTGATAGAAGATCTGCACGAATCAACCTGAATGTTGCTGAACAGTTTCAACATTTCGTGCACAGTTGAGTGAATTGGAACTGGGAAGCATTTACTCGTCGCGCACTTGTCGGACGGTCGAAACAGCACAAAATTAAAACACATGCTCTCCCGAAAGATGCAGATCGCATGAAAGCTGATGGTACAAGCGGGGTTGAAGGAAGTGCGGACACACAGTGGCTGACGGACATTCAGTCCAACTTTCACTCGCGCTTTGGGCGAGGCTACCAGTGCCGTAGACGGCTGAAGCGCGGCTAAGCTTAGCCCACGCGAGATAGCGCTCTTGTCCGACAGCTGTCATAGACGCCAATTCTTTAGGCGGCGGCGCTGTGTAGCTGCTTGCCAAACGACGAGTCAAGTTGGGCTCTCCTCTGTTAACACATGCTTAATTGGTTTTCGGTCGCCGCTGTAGAGCTGAAGTGAGACGCTACGTGTCACAGTGCGTCCTTCTGCAACGAACTACTTCTCCGCCGAGTTCTCGAAGCTGCTTGGATGAATGGGATGCGATAAAGCCAGCAACAGTTATTGAACAGAAAGTACACATTCGAATTTTATAGTGGTGTTAGAGGGAACTTGGTGAGATATGATTTTATGGACAGTGCTCCGCCGCCGTTGCTTGCGTGCGTCTTGTGCGGCGTCGTCCGCGTTTCGGTCTTCGGTGTACGAGCGGAGCGACACCGCTGACTTTCCATGGCTCTCTGCCGACGTCGTCCGTTCCCTTCCTCCGGCAGCGTAGACGTACTTCACGCACCGGCGGGCTTGTCGCGCTTTGCTGGCTCTGCTGCGCGTCGTCGGGCTTTCCGCTGGCGTTGCTTAATTTAGTTGTTGCCGCATTCACTTCGCTGCCTCACAGTGGCGCCGATTATTTTATTCGCAGAGTGAAAAAAATCATAAAACACTGTCAACGAAGCTATCGAGAATATCAACCAGGCTCAAATGTTGACAGCAGCAGTTCGGGAGGGAGGGGCTATGTGCGGGATGACATGTATACGCGCGCCCAGTCCTCTGCCCTAAATTGCTACCCTTTAATACCCGCTACGGTGGAGGGCAATTGTCGACGGATTTTACCAATAATAATAATTTATTCATATCAAAATACATGCTCCAACCCGTTTATGCTCTATCGTTTGTGTGCGGGCAGGGTTTCCAAGTCTTCTTTCTTTGCGCCGAAACAGTCCCTTAAATCCCAGCGTTCAGGGGAAAAGCCTTTACTGAAGCCGGTTTTCTTAAAAATTGAACATATGAAAATAGCATGTATTTCACCATCTCGTCTCAGATTTTCTTCTTGAAGAGATGACGAAAAACCCAATTTCCCGAACAGCAGCAATAAAGCAACAAAAGCGATCTCGAACGTTACACGCACTAGCCATGCTTGCAGCACAAATACACACAGCGTCTCAACTCGGCCATCAGCGACCAATTAAGCGCCCCATTGCAGCGCGACAGCATGAACAAAGCAACAGCTAAACATAACTCCGTGCTTTAAAGGAGCAGATAAATTGCTTCTGGACAAAATGATCTATATTTGCCGCTTTGCTTTGATAGTTGGTTCCGTAAGCGAGATTAGCAATTGCAGTCCTGTGCACAATATGGACTAGCGTATTTATTTTATTAATAATATTGGGGTTTCATAAATTGATATTCCATATCGTATTATGGACTCTCATACAGTGGCGTAAGTCTAATTGCTGCCTTTTTTTTTTTTTTTACCGCGAGCATTTTGTTTTGTTACAGCACTTACCGAATAGCGCTCGCATTATATGGCCGCGCTTACAAGAGCGTATTGATTTCATTGCTAAAAGAAGGAGCACGTTAGATGTTCGGGCCATTATCGTCGCTTTATCTGGCTGTAAGGAATACACAAGTATTTCTTGCTTGCGGCGCGCTGCCCGTTCTTTAGTTACATGAGAGGTGTGAAAGGAGCAGACGCGCGGAGTTATTTCAGAGGAGAAAAAATGCGAAAGACGAGCGAAGCAGAAATACGGGAGGATTGATTGATTGAATGTCCTTTATTGAATGGGAAGGCTCATGACCATGGATGGGGATAAAAGGGAGTAGACAAAATCATTGCTTAGGTCGTCACTCGAATCGCATTGCTCTAACGAGGCCACTAAGCGAGCCATACTTGGCAAATATAATCTTTGTGTTAGCATCAGTTTCTAGAAGGGAACGGTCGTCCAGGCGGTAGGGTTTGATCTCGGAGCGTCCAGTAGAAAAAGCAGGGCAATCCCAGAGTAGATGAGATACGCCGCCGCGAGTTAGAGTCGAGTCGTACAGTGGGGACACGTAATCATTTTCTCCGTATACTGACGCCAGCAGGCATAATACGTGGCGTGTAAGCCACATGGGCAATGAGCTTATTCAAAACGACTTCTTGACTTCGGGTGAGGTGGGTTTTTCTCGTAAAAGGTGGGTCTGGTGTGGCCACCAGCATGCGATGCTGACTGAGGCTACGAAGACTGGTCCGAGTATAGTGCATAAGGGCAAGAGAAGGGGTGAGTTGCCCGCCCAAGGTCGAGTAAGGATGGAGCAAGGGGGGTGGGCAAGTAAATGTAGACGTCCCACCTGCCAAGGCAGCCGCGGCGTGTGCCGCCGCATTGCCCCCTGATTCGTCCGAGTGACCTGGGGTCCAGTGAATAGCGACAGTTTTGGTCGCGAGTTGGTGGCGTTTACGCTGTATGGCCGTGCATCTTGTGAACCCGGAGTAGCGATTGCCTTGTAAGCTTCATAGGAACCAGTTCTAGTGCAAGGCACTCCAATCCAAGGCACTCCAAGGCAGCAACTGTTATCTAAGATCGAGACAATAGTGGCAGTGCCCCATTTTACCCACATGCATGTGCCGATGTTGCTGTCTCTGACGTTGTCGATAGATGGCATTTCGAGGAATTTTTCCCTGAACTTTGTCACTGGCTGAGTGTTGTATACCACCTTTGCTCACGTATATATTACTGAATATTTGAACCCGCTAGAACTTTATTTTGTGCCTTTCAGTAACGATGTCAATTCGAAAAGATTTAGCTCCCCGCATTATGGCAGCATTTGGAGGAATAAACATTATGTGCTGTACTTCGGCATATAGAACATAGAAGTCGGCATATAGAACATTATATCGCTGTTTCTGTAGAAACATTGCCTTAGGCGAGCTTCAATGTGTGATGAATTCACAAAACTATTAAATGATTAGTAGCCTATTTATGATAAGGATATGCGAACAGCTTTTGAACGAGGCCCACCTATATACCTATCGTGCTTCACTATCGAATTAGGAAATAATTAACCACTCCAGAAATTTCTTTTTCACGAATGCCCATCTGATTTCTATGGGAGATGTTCTGTGTCTTGTCATTCCCGAGGATAGCTCAATCTAGATGCCAGTTTGTCCGGGTGCTCTGCGGGAAAGTATATTCTCAGGCGATTTCCATAAAAAGTCCGCATATTATTCGAGTAACTATGGCGCGTGTTCTCAGCAGAAATTCTACAACGCGACAACAAGTCGCACTTGCTTGTTTAGCCCTAAAATAGTGTGTGTGTGTAGGGGCGGGGAGGCTGTTCCAACGGAGCGGGGAAACCTGGTCGCGAGCGTAAAAAAGGCACCCCGTCGTGAAATCGCCCCTGGACGTGCGCTTTGAAACTAAATTTAACCGCGCGAGGTTTTTTGCGGGTCGCCGCAGCGTGCGCTCTGAAAATGTTGGTGGCTGGCGGAGTCGAGTCATGCACTGTTTTGCTTTCCTGCTGAAACTGGCCGCGGCTAGTTTATTGTGCTATTTGCATCTTTCCTGATGTTTTCGTTGTGCGTTGGCCTTCGTCCACGACTTGTGGGCACCAGTGGGCTGTTTTGAGTTTAATGCTTGACTCGGCTCTACTTCGTTTATCCTTATATTAAGAGAAAGCCTTTAATGCCTCATCGTTGTCGAGAGAGGTGTCAAGAGCGAGAGTTCAATGAACTCCACCGGGAATCGAACCTCCATTCCTTGGATCCCAGTGCTTACCAACTGCGCCACACCCCGGATCGTGAGACGCTCTTCATAATTCCCCTTGTCTACTGTGAGGATGATAGCGGGATTCCCTTTCCTGTAAACGAATTATAGAACGCCGGTGAATTTTGATGCGAATGCTGGTTGTGAATCAACCAATCATTCAATCAATCAACCAATCGAACGACGAGGGACGCGCGATGTACCGTCACGACAGGTCATGACGTCACTAGGCGATTAATGCATATACGAAGCTGACCCCGCCGGGCGTCCGATCGAGGCGTCCGTGCGGCACCTTTCATTTGCCGCTTGCTCGAACGCTGCACCACACAGCAAATAGAAGTAGACCCATTCTAGGAGCCGTTAGTACAGCAGCGGCGTTTGAAATTGATTTACAGGATAGAAAAGACGCAGTATCTGTTACAATTCTCCGCGGACACATGTACTACGCCGTAAAGGAAGGGAGGAGTGAAAGAAGAGATGGAGATAGAGGTGCTGTACTGGAGGGCTGCGATCTGCCGTGCTATAATGGATTTCGCCTCATCGCACTTTAATGGTCCAAAGTGCCCTCTAGAATTTTTGTTTGTTTGAAAGTTTTCATTTGTGTTTACAACTGAGCGTGCAATGGAACATTACAGACTGCGCAGCACGTGCTTGTATGCTGCATAAGGAACAGTCCGCAAATTTCAGTGGTCGCTAGGGGGTGTGATCGAGACTAGTTTTCGCCGGACGAAACGGGCGCAGATTCAAACATGCTATCTACAGCGTTCCTTAGCTTTGAGCCAGGGGAAATTCCGCTACTTTGTGGCCTACGAGCGGAAGTAACCGGTTCTTTTCTCCTTTCGTCCTCCCACAGCCCGTCTGGTTAGTACTAGTCGCTTGCTCTTTTTCGACTCTTTCTGGCCACCGCGACGGAAGAGTTACACTCGGCAAGATAAAACAGAACCAGGCCTCGCCTGGCTGGCATAGAGCGCGCGCTCTTTCAGTGGCATCTCGCAACAGCAGCGGCCTTCGGAGGGAAGGGGGACGACGACGAACGTGGCCTGAAGGAGGCAGTGGGGGTGATTTATCGCCCGGGATCGCACCCGAGGCATCCTGTGGTCCTCGTTCACGGCTTTTCGCTGGCACAGCCGCGAGAAAGAAGGCGCTCGTGCCATTGTTTCTGCTCTTGCCCCCTTCCTTCCCCCTCTTTAAGGAGTCTTCTTTTTCGAGAGAGAGAGAGCGGCTGGAGGAGAGAAGACCTTGGCTCGATACTTGCAGCGACTTAGCTCTGTGGCCCCAGAGGAAGGAAAGGGTAAATATCCTGTGCGCCGTTCCCTCTTCCCGTGCGTTTGGTTCATCGTGGTCATTTATATACGTTCGGGGATACAGAACAGTGGTGTTGCTGATGCGGAAGTGACGGGTGGAACATGAGGATGTAACGAGCGGATAAGTTAATGGAACGCGCCTTCCGGGAAAATCGACTGCTGGTTGGGGCTGTTTTGCTTCTTCATCCTGCTCTCCTACCTCCTCCGTCTTCTAATGAATATGCCAGCACACTTTGAGGTGCTCTCCTACCGCATCGTTTGGGCTTCCCCTGATGGGGCTGGGACAGGTAGGTCACCGCCGCTTGCGGCGGGGGCTAGCCTGCCACTGATTTTTATCTGTTGTAGGCCGTCATTGCACCCGCCACAGCTTCGGTGGTGGTGGACGACGGCTGTTGTTGCGACGCGCCTTTCTCTCCCTCTTCTTTCTTTCTTGTCTATTTTCTCTTCTGTCCGCACGAGGCGGCGGAGGTGGCTCAGCTACAGAGCCAGGAGCAGACCCGTGCATTTTCTTTTCTTTCTTCCAGCCACAACAACAACAACCGCATCGTTTGAAGTCGCCGAAGCGTGCTTCTTTATTTCTTTTTTTTTTATCTCGCGCTCGATGGCACGCTTGCTCGCCACCTCTTACAAACCTGCTTTCCTCACCTTTCCTTTTCTTGCCTTTACTGCCTTTCTATTCCTACGTTTTGCGGCATTTTCTCTTTCTTATTGGAGTTCGGTGTGGAGATGCGTCAAAAGCTATTTACACGCTCGCGGTTCGTTAGCGGCGATCCGAGCGTTCCTTCAATTTCTTTTCTTCCCCCCCCCCCCCCCCCCCTCCTCCTCATCCCCTCCACTCCACTGTTTTCAGCACCTGGCGTGTGCTGCGCTCCAAGGAGCGATGACTATCACTACGGTTCGAGGAGGAGAAGGGGGGCGGGGCGCGGACAAGTCGCTCTCGTTCTTCGCTCATGTTATTAGGGTGGCGGTCTATTTTTACAGCTCCTCTGCGCCTGGCTTTTTGAAGGAATCCCTTTCACCCATCGTTTTGCTGTCCGCGTTTGCAAAAGTCCCGCGCTGGCTTTTCTTTTACGGGAATTTACGTGCGCGTTCTTGGCGGCGCCTTGCCAGAATCGCTCCTCCGCCTTCGCGCGCATCTCTCTTCCCCCCCTACCCCGTTTCTTTTTTTTTTTTTCTGCTTTCTGCTAACCTCGCCCACTCGCTCTCATTGCGTCTCGGGGGGAGCACTTCTTGGCGCCCTTCCCTTCATTCCACCCTGCATTGCAGAGCGCGCGCCACTTAGTTTGGGTGGCATTCCTCGTACCAGAGTTTCCCCAGAATATCCGCGGAATTTTAATTCACGGGTACCACTTCTTTCGACCTTCCCGCTCCGTGGCAGTTCTCACCTCGTTTGAATGTGGGGTAGCAGGAATCCCAGGAGACTCTGTGCGGGGCAAAAGTATGTAAATTTTTTGTAGGACAAATGTATTTATTACTGGAGCTTTGCACTAGTTTTACAAAATATTTATGTTCTTTGTCACAACGTTCGGGCCCCTAGTTTTTTTAAAAACACCGGTTGTTCGAACGTAAAGACAGCAAATTGACAGTCAGTCATGAGTGGCATTTCGAGTTGTGAAGCTGTCAGTATTTTTTTTATGATAACTAAAACAAGTAGTTATCGAAATTCTTTGCCTACCTTATAAATAAATGACTTAATTTAATGGCCAAATGGTGTGGTTTCAAGAGTTGTGGGGCATGTTTAGAAAAAAAAACACACAATTTCATCGGAAAGGTGAAGCAATGAAGTTTGAACGCGATAGCATATAACTCAACAAGCATGGCACGAACAATAAACACATCTTATTTCTCGACAGCGGACACTTGCTGTGAAACGCACGGGTGAGCAAGCTTGGGCGCAGCAGCAGCAGCTACCTTCGTGCTGCCACTCGCTTCAACGCGAACGGCCATAGCCAGAAGGGATTCAAAGGGCTGCCAGGCAGAATCCACTTGGCCAGAGAAAACAAACCCGCTCCGAAATTCGCCGCGCGGTGGTTGGGGCAACACAAGAAAAACGCATGCGCTCTGGCTGACTTTGCCAGCCCCCGGGTAGCGAGAACAAGAACCTCTCGCATATAAGTCAAAGTAGAAAAAATAAATAACAACACACCTTTGTTGGCTTCCGTGTCTTGACGTGGACACCTTGGCGCAGGTGAAACAAAAAAAATGTTGGTATTCTTTTCTGTGACATGAAGGCAGAAGTGAATGACCACGGCGCTTCGTCTCATTCGACCTCGCTGTTGAAGGTGGGCGCCGTTAATTCGCTTGGGATGTCTATCGCCGGGCCGAGGTTTCAAGGCTCAGAAGGCTGCTGCTGCGGAGTGACGATGAGAAAAGATGGGCTTCGAGGTAGAGGAGAGGATGTGATCGGGGTTCGGAGGCCTAGACTTCACCGCACTGAAACCATGAGCAGCCGAGACGAAGGAGAAGGAGTAGCCAGGGAGTAGAGGCGACGAAATGCTTCATACAACTCCTTGCATGATGAAATACGTACAATTTGAAGGACGAAAAAGGAGCTCTCGGCGGAGACAATTTCTCCGTTCAAATATGGTCGGTTATCCCGACTTCCCTAGCTGGGAAACAAAGTTCAATTTGTACAGTTCAATCAGCGGGGCACAAGCAAGGACTTGAGATGCCGCCCTCTGCCGAGGGTAGTGCTTCAGCCTCCTCGCACATCTTTCGGTGGCGAGGGCTAGCTTCTCCGATGTTGATGACGATCTTGTGCATGCTAGCGGTGAAAATTTCCTTCGTTTGACAAACGTTCTTTTTCTTTTTTTTTTTTTTTTTTTTTTTTTTTACGGAAATAAAGTTTTCACATCACCAAGGCGAAGCAGTCGGAGAAGTCGCCGGTTGGCAGAGGTCATTTCCCCGGTGTTACTTTTCAGAAGGTCACCCGCTTGCCTCAGGAAGTCGGCGAGCAGGGTCAGTACTGATCGGCGATGCGCCTCCGAACTTTCAAAAAAGGTCAGGTTCCCGTTGTCGCCTCCGTGGGCGCCAAGGGGGATTAAGGTCTGCAAGGGCAGCTCGTCTCTGTCCCGAAAGGGCAGCTTAGGGGTGGGGCTTTGGCGCCGCAGCAGGGGACAAAGGGTCACTGCGCCGCCGTCGGCGCCGCTTCGATGCCTTTGGTCGCGGTCGCTCGCCGGCGACCGCCAGGTCCGTTTCTGTTTTCAGCTGCTGAAGAATCTGCGCGAACCTCGGCTGGAACTGACGGAGCTGCGCGTAGAGAACCCTGTCTTGCTTCGCAGCGGCGTAGGAAAAAAAAAAAAACGAGGTGGAATAAAAAAAATCCAAAACGCTCCTGGGCCAGCGTTCGGCGCCTTCTCTTCTGAGCGTAGGAACAAGCGCGAAAACGGAAACACTATCACAAACAAAAAGCGCAACCACGGAGAGTGTTTGGGAGATGAGCGAGGGAGGACCATAAAGAGCGGCTACAGCACGGTGAGGATAAAAACATGCAGCAGTCAAGAGGGGCTGAGGGTTTAGCTGAGGGTAGTGGGATAAAGACACAGGGAGTTCGAGCAAGTGGGGAGTGTAAGGCGAGGGAAATACCGCCTTTGAAACAGGAATGGAAACCTAGCTTCGACGCTGCCTTGTTTCGTCCATCCCCCTCCGCGGCCGCCGCGAGTTGACGCGACGAGTCCGCGCGCCATCTAAACGCCCTGTCGTGACGCTGGGACTAAGTCGACCCGGCCTTCACTTGGTAGCGTGCAGAGACTCGGGGTTGATGAAGGATTGAATCTTCGAGGTTGGTACAATACATACAAGCAGGTTTAATGGCACTTTGGGAAAACTTATTTACATGGTTATTTACATGAAGAAGAAGGGCATATTAACAAAATGGCAAGCGTAAAGAGTTCATAGCGAGAAGCGTCTGGATGAGCCGTTTACCCAGGGCTCAGAGCGACATTTCGTGCTCTGCAGCGTCCTTAAAACCCCCTATGTCCAGCCCCTCTCTGAAGATGCTGACCAACCAAATCCAGGGCACGCCCCTCAGATATCGGCATCCAATCGAACACATCACTGCACTGATGGTCTGAAGCACTGACTGGCCCGGCATTGTTTCGTTGAGCCGGGTCACTTGTTGGCGGGAAAAGCTTGGGAACGGCGAGGAGGTACATTTCTATTCTTCAGCCAAGAATCGATAGGCTGGTTCCGGCAAGTGGATTTACTTCTCAGAAACCCAAATGCACGTGCGCGCCGCATACGCTCCCAGCATTGTCCGTTTTCGACAATTGCAAATCTTTCCTGCATTCCCGGGAAATCATTTAATGGCCGTATGCGTCATGCTCCTTTCTTGTCCTGCATTCCCAGGAAATCCTCTAATGGCCGTAATCACCTTGCTCGTTTCTTGTCCTGTACGTCAGCGGACGTGTCACTCTGTCGCCTCGTTTGGACAATAGGCATTCCTTACTTGACCATAGCGCTTCTCGACGGGAAGGGTGAACAATTGAACGAAAGCACTTCCGGCTATCTCCCGCAGGGGGACATCCCTTTGTACTTTTCTAGACGTTCTCTTGACAGGGTCAATTTGGCATTTGCAGGGTGTCCACAAAGCAAAACAGGCTTACAAAACAGGATTCCTGGAAACAGGCTCACTTAGAGCCATTGTACCAACCCCACATATCCACAGCACTTATCCATGCCTACAGGCGAACAATAGAGCGCGCAAGTGCGGATGATGCACGGTCGTAACAGCCCTTGAAACTTAGTGCTCGGAAGTGGCTCCTTGCTTTACGTGACTCCAGCTGCATGGGCGTTGCTACGGACCTCAGCTGGAGAGGGCTGAAACTTCAGCCATAAATTACAGCCAATCGTCGACCGCTTCAAAAAGATGCGCCCTCTTCTCCTCTCAGAGTCCCAACGCGGGATAAAAAGGCGGCATCGGCAAATGGCGAAGCACATAGCTGGCGATTCACTGACGCCGCTTGGGTGCAACTTCCAAGCGGACGTTCCAGGAACATGTGTGTCGATGAGAACGTGGGGCTGAGGCGCCATCTTCGAGGCGAGAAAAGCACACCTACTGGAAGCGCCAATTTATCCCATGTTGCTTCGTTTTTCTTCCAACTCTTCCTTGCTCATTATCCGTGCCCCGCCGCGTTGGTGCAAAAGGCGCCCGACAACTGTGCCGGAGTACCCGGGCAGAGCAGAGTTCGAACACTACGCTACTCCCTTCTTGTCACCTTCTTTCGAAGGCCGTCGTCCGGCCCCACTCCTTTGTCGCGCTGCACTTCCCCCCCCCCCCCCCCACCTCCTTTTTTTCTTTCGTGTCGAACGCAACACGCAAACCGTTCAGTACGTGCGCGTTGGTAACTAAAATAATATACACGACAGGCATTATTACGAAAGGCGTTTTGCCCGCTGTTTTGTCGCTCTGGGAAACAATAATTTCGACCTCACAAGCCGACCTCGCTCAACCTCAAACTCACGCATGAGGTTAAAGGTCCCCAGAAACGGCCACCAAGAAGCCACTGATAAATGTGTTCAGTGTGTAGAACAAATCCTTTTGAGCATTAACCCAAAGTATTGGCCTCGAGATCGAGCAGAGTCGCCACCTTGCGGCTCAGCGGCGAAACCTACTCAGTGTGGATGCGTTTTCGCGTTTCGTGCCAGCCCGCGGCGATCTACGCGCGCGCATGCGGCGTGTACAGGAGTGCTTTGTTTGTTTCTTGGTTCCTGTGCGCTTTTGCTTACCTATATGCCTCTTGCAAAAGAAATATGAAGACTATTACCCCACGCTCCATAAAAAAAAAAAAATACTTGTCCGTATCGAGTATGTATGCTGGATAAGGACATCATCCGTCACGGTCTTCGGCGCTTGAGATCCTTTGACACGCGGTGTCTCAAACGAAGTGGTACTGTCGTTAGTGCCGTATCAAAGCAAAGCAGGTCGCTGCCGTCAATAAAAGTTAATGCAAGCGCTCAGAAATCGCATATTCCCGTTTCTGTTTGGAATACCGCAGATACTGAAACAAATGCCAGCGCAGACTGCTTCATTGCAGAATGCAGTTTGAACAGGCCACTCTATGTCTGCTATGCCTTCTGTATGCATGATAGAGTTGTGTGAGTACTTCTTTTTTCGTGTTTTTTTTTTTTTTTTAGCCTCTGTCGCGGTATCTCAGTGGTAAGGGCGCTCGACGGCTGATTTCGAGAACGGGGGATTCAATCACGATCGTTTTGAAAAGCGCTCCTCTCCTGTGAGATTTGACTGCGCATTAAACAATCTCACGTGGTGGATGTGGTGGTAATAATGAAAAAAAAAAAAAACGACACCGAAACCAGCCTCTGCAATCATCCGTCATATCCGATGCGCTTTCATGCGTTAAACCCCGTGCCAATATGTTTTTTTTTTCTTTTTTCTTTTTTTTTTTTTTTTTTTTTTTTGCTGTTGAAGGCTTCTGCGCATCCGTAACAGTGGTAGTGAGCACATTTTGCTTTAGAGAAATGCTCGAATGTTTGGGAAACATCTTCCCTGCACCTAATTGTTGCACTAAATATTAGAAAATACACCTAGGTCAATGTACTTTCAGTTCAGTTCAGGCGTTCAGTCGTGTCCGACTCTTCGTGACCCTATGGACCATATCACGCCACGCTTTCCGGTCTCTCACTATCTTCTTAACATCACATAGCTTCATCTGCAATGCCTCGAGAATGCCATCTAACTATCGCGTTCGCTGCCTACCCCTTCTCCGGCGACCCTCAACCTTTCCCAACATCAAATCTTTCTCCAGCGACTCCTCTTCTCATCAGATGACCAAAGTAGCTGAGCTTTAACTTTAGAATTTCACTCTCCAATGAGCAGTCAGGGTGTATGGTCGACAATATCGACTGATTTCATCTTCTGCAGTCCAAGGAACTCTCAAGAGTCTCCGCCAGCACCACAATTCAAACGCGTTAATTCTTCGGCGGCCAGCCTTCTTCACAGTCCAACTCTCGCATCCATATATTACAACTGGGAAGACCATTCAGTTCAGTTCAGTTCAGTCGTTCAGTCGTGTCCGACTCTTCGTGACCCTATGGACCATGTCACGCCACGCTTTCCGGTCTCTCACTATCTTCCTAACATCACATAACTTCAGTTATACGGATCTTGGTTGGCAGCTTAATGTCTCTGCTCTTTACAAGACGCTCAAGGCTAGCAATGGCTTTCTTTCCCAGACGCAGCTGATTTCATGGCTGCAGTCTCCTTCCGGGGTAATCTTGGAGCCCAAGAAGAGAAAATCTATCACAGCTTCCACTTCTTGTCCATTGATGCTGCAGGACTTGATAGGGCAAGACGCCATGATCTTTGTCTTTTTAATGTTCAGTTTAAGCCCAAACTTCTCACTCTCTTCTTGTACGCGCATTAGAAGTCTCTTAAGTTCCACTGCACTTTCTGCCATTAAAGTGGTATCATCCGCTTATCTAAGGTTGTTGATACGTTTTCCAGCAATCTTAACTCCAGCTGAAGACTTGTCCAGACCGACCTTCTAATGATGCACTCAGCATCATTAGAAGGTTGGATTGTGTGGCTGGCTGGCTTGTGCAATGTGGTGCAAGGAAAGCACAAGAAGCTAAGGATGCGCTATCAAACACTTAGGCAAGTTCATCCCGAGGGAGGGTGCCGTCGTTTACCATATACCGATGTCCCGTGTTAGAAGCTACACAGAACAAATTGGATGTTGCAGAAACGTCACACTTCAGAGCTTCACGCAGGAGTAGACGCACTGGCGGGGTGGTGGGGAACTGGCTTTCTATGTCGTCAGTGTCGTGGTTCTGTTCCAAAGGCGTGCGCCTCGATTCCGTGAAACGACAATCTTGAAGAAGTTTGCGTTCGGACTCAGCAGAAAAGTATACGAAGCATACTACATTAAGATGAAATTCACCACTTGTGTTAGCAATTGAAGCCTCTGTCGCCTTATCCGATAACTTAAGGAGTCGCACGTACGGCAACGTGCCAGTGTTCTTATTTTGTCATTACTTAATTTGCCAAGATCAGCTTCACTGTAGGAGTGGACCACGTTTATGTCGGCTTTCAACAGCTTCTTATCCAAAGCATGGTTTCCTTTGCTTGGTACGTCACGATATAAAGCGAAATAGGGATATAGGCTCAATGCTGCAGAATAGGGCAACCGCTGAACTGGAATTTTTAACTGACGCAAAGCAGGGTTTAGATTCGAGGAAAGCTACAAAACATCAATTCACATTCGGTTATAGAGGTCTGTACTGGGTGTTTTTGACCTATGAGATGAGAGGGTGACGCCGAAGTCCAGCCCTCCAGGACGCTTAGACCTCAAGAAAGACCCGCTGCCCCAAAGCCACGCAGGCACATTTGTTGGGTTTGATTAAAACGGGCTGTAATTGTAGCTTCGGACTTAATGAGAACGTTTTAATAAATGCCCCTACATTTTCTTAACATAAAGGTGACCAGCTGAGATGAAGCACCTTTATGCATGCCACTAAGCCTAGAGTCGCGCCAGAGAGCACCTGTCTCGCATACTGTTAACACGTCTGCCAGGTCTCAAAAAGAGGAAGACTTCGGGGAAGAAGGCTTCGAGGGTTTGCGTGATACCTGCTCTCGAACGCGCAACGCTACCCCAGCTTCAGCGCCCCACATTCACTCTGAGACTGACTCAATATTAATAAAGCAGACAGCTGAGATTAAAGCAAACCCAATTCCGCGTAGTCATGGTATGTCCTAGGATCGCCAGCTGCCAGGTTGAAACTATGATAGCACTGATTTTTGTACACCTGATTGTGCTTAGCCATTTCTGTGGAAGGAAAGAGGCCACCTCTCTTCCGCGGATTTCCCGTGTTGTTGTGCAAGCGGTTGATGCCTGCTACTTTTTCTTTCTTGTGGCAAACATCTATGTAAATTCCATGACAAAGTATTAGTAAGCGTGACACTCAAATACTTTTACTTGGCCTCTTCCAACAAAGGTGAATAACCTTGCCTGTAGATAAGAGAGCGGAGCTTTTCTGCGGGCGAAGCGAAGAACAACGGTCTTATCAGTGTTAACTTTCATGTCCCACGTTTTACACCATTCATAAATCTTAGCCAGAGAGGAGTTAAGACAGATTTGGTCATTAATCGAAGTTATTTCTTGAAAAAGCACACAATCATCTGCAAACAGCCTGATATGCACGTTGTGATCAAGGTCAGTTGTAAGATCATTTATATATAATAAAACAATAATGGCCCCAGCACGCTTCCTTGGGGCACCCCAGAGCCGACCGGAAGGCAAACTGATTGTTCCTCATTAACTTCTACAAATTGGTACCGATTGTTTAAATAGTTCGTTATCCATATGATCAAAATTACAGGTAGTCCAATGCTTCGGAGTTTTAATATTAGTTTGTCATGTCGGATTCTATCGAAAGCTTTGCTGAAATCTAGAAAAATTGCATCAATCTGACCGTTCTTATCAAGACATGAAGCAAGTGAGTGTATTACTGTCACTAGTTGCGTTATTGTTGAGTTCAGTTCAGTTCAGTCGTTCAGTCGTGTCCTACTCTTCGTGACCCTATGAACCATGTCACGCCACGCTTTCCGGTCTCTCACTATCTTCCTAACATCACATAACTTCATCTGCAGTGCCTCGAGGATGCCATCTAACCATCGCGTTCGCTGCCTACCCCTTCTCCGGCGACCCTCATTCTTTTCCAACATCAAATCTTTCTCCAGCGACTCCTCTCTTCTCACCAGATGACCAAAGTAGCTGAGCTTTAACTTTAGAATTTGACCCTCCAATGAGCAGTCAGGGTTTATGGTCGACAATATCGACTGATTTGATCTTCTGGCAGTCCAAGGAACGCTTAAGAGTCTTCGCCAGCACCACAATTCAAACGCGTCAATTCTTCGGCGGTCAGCCTTTTTCACAGTCCAACTCTCGCATCCATACATCACAACTGGAAAGACCATAGCACGGGTTATACAGATCTTGGTTGGCAGACTAATGTCTCTGCTCTTTACTAGGCGGTCAAGGCTAACCATTGCTCTCTTTCCCAGAAGCAGACGTCTCCTAATTTCATGGCTGCAGTCTCCTACCGAGGTAATCTTGGCGCCCAAGAACAGAAAATCTGTCACAGCTTCCACTTCTTGTCATTTGATGCTCCAGGACTTGATAGGGCAAGACGCCATGATCTTCGTCTTTTTAATGTTCAGTTTAAGCCCAAACTTCTCACTCTCTTCTTGTACGCGCATCAGAAGTCTCTTGAGTTCCACTTCACTTTCTGCCATTAAAGTGGTATCATCCGCATATCTAAGGTTGTTGATACGTTTTCCAGCAATCTTCACTCCAGCTGAAGACTCGTCCAGACCGGCCTTCCTCATGATGCACTCTGCATATAGGTTAAATAGGCAGGGCGACAGTATGCAGCCTTGCCTCACCCCTTTCTCAATCGGAAACCAATCAGTAAGACCATGCCCAGTTCTGACTGTGGCCTCTTGCCCTTCATAAAGGTTCCTGAGGAGACAGATGAGGTGAATTGGGACTCCCATCTCTTGGAGAGCTTGCCACAATCTGCTGTGATCTACGCAGTCAAACGCTTTCGCATAATCAATAAAGCAGAAGTAGATGGCTTTCTGCAACTCTCTTGCTTTTTCCATGATCCAGCGAAGGTTGGCAATTTGGTCTCTAGTTCCTCTGCCCTTGCGAAACCCAGCTTGCACGTCCGGAAGCTCCCGATCCACATACTGCTGCAGCCTACCTTGGAGGATTTTCAACATCATCTTGCTAGCATGCGAAATAAGCGCGATCGTGCGGTAGTTGGAACAATCTTTGGCACTGTCTTTCTTTGGTATGGGAATGTAAACTGACCTCCTCCAATCCTGTGGCCACTGCAGGGTTGTCCAAATCTTTTGACATAATGTATGCAGTGTGTTAACAGCGTCGTGGTTGAGGTTTTGAAGCAACTCAGCTGGAATACCATCAATTCCGCTAGCTTTGTTCTTAGCAAGGCTGGCTAAGACCCATTCAACTTCACTCTTCAGGATGCCCGGCTCGAGATCAGTAATCACAACCGTCCTATGTTGGGTTTGCACATCCGGGTCCTTCTTGTACAGTTCTTCTGTGTATTCCTGCCACCTCTTCTTTATCTCTGAGGCTTCAGTGAGGTCCTTGCCTCGTTTGTCCTTTATCACGCCCAGCTTAGCACAGAAGCTTCCTTTGATATCTTTGATTGTCTTATACAGAGCTCTTGTGTTCCTTAATTGGCTGTTGTCATCAACTGCTTGACACTGTATGTTCAGGAAGGCATTCTTATCTCTCCTTGCTATTTTCTGAAAATCCGCATTGAGAACCTTGTATCTTTCTCTTTCCCCCATACCTTTTGCCATCCTCCTTTCCTCAGCTATTTGCAAAGCCTCTTCAGATAACCAGTTTGCTTTTTTGCATTTCTTTTGCTTTGGAACTACCTTAGTAGCAACTTCTTGTATTATATCACGAACATCAGTCCACATCTCTTCGGGCTCTTTGTCTTCTAGATCTAATTCTTGAAATCGATTCCTCACTTCCACAGCATATTCTAATGGAATCTGATCCAGATCATACCTGAAAGGCCTTCTAGTTTTCTGCGTTTTCCTCAATCGAAGCTTAATTTTGGCAACAAGAAGCTGATGATCGGTGCCACAATCGGCCCCAGGCCTTGTTTTTACTGCTTGTATAGCGCTTCTCCATGTCTGCCGGCAAATAATATAATCGATCTGATTCCTGTACAGACCATCCGGTGAAATCCATGTGTACAGGCGCCTTTTGTGCTGTTGAAAATGAGTATTCGATATGGTCAGGTTGTTTTCTTGACAGAACTCTACTAGCCTCTGCCCAGCTTCATTTGGCTCACCAAGACCGAACTTGCCTGTAATTCCGGATATTTCTTCACTCCCGACCTTAGCATTCCAGTCTCCTATGAGAAAAACGACGTCTGATGATGGGGTGCGGTCTAAAAGGCATTGTAGGTCCGCATAAAATCTCTCAACGTCAGCTTCTTCAGCAGCAGTGGTCGGTGCATAGACTTGGATAACTGTTATGTTGAAAGGGTGACCTTGGATCCGAAGAGAAATCATTCGGTCGTTTTTGGGGTTGTACCCTAGCACTGCTTTGCCCATTCTTCTGTTTACTATGAGAGCGACCCCGTTCCTTCTCTTGGATTCCTGCCCACAATAAAAGACATAATGGTCGCCGGAGTTAAATTCTCCCATTCCGGTCCACTTGAGCTCGCTGATACCCAAGATATCAATGTTCAATCTGTCCATTTCTCGCTTGACGACATCCAGTTTACCTAGCGTCATAGATCTTACATTCCATGTTGCTATGTGATATATCTCCTTGCAACATCGGACTTTCCGGTCGCTTCCCGACACATCCACAACTGAGCGTCCTTTTGGCTTTAGCCCAGCCGCTTCATTCGTCCTGGAGCTACTAGGAATCGCCCTTTGTTCATCCCCAGTAACATGTGGGACGCCTTCCAACCTGGGGGGCTCATCTTCCGGCGCCATATCGACAATGGTATTGTGACTGGCCATAGGGTTTTCTTGGCAGGAAATACTGGAGTGGGTTGCCATTACCTTCTCCAGTGAATCACATTTTGTCAGAACTCTCTGCCGTGACCTGTCTATCTTGGGTGGCCCTACACAGCAGAGCTCACTTCATCGAGTTTCGCAAGCCCCTCCGCCACGACAAGGCAGTGATCTATGAAGGGGAAATGGACAATGTACTTTACCGATAGCTTATTATAATCATTATAATCCCTTTTCGTCTAAGTGCTGTCTTCCGAGCAAACTCGTCGTTTCTGACAAGGGGAGTAAAACAGCTTTATGCGGGCTTAAGTATCAGTGTTTAGTTCGGGAATAAATACATCCTTATAGCCGCATGATAAGATATGACCTCCATTTCTTTCGAAATAGTTTTATATCCGGCACCTGTTTTGGAACTAACCCTAATATTTTACTTTGCATAAGATTTAGTCACTGCTCAATAATTAGTGATAAAGAAATCTTCAGCATTTAAAATTGCTTGCCAGAACATGACTGCCCTTGCGCGGTTTATGACGATGTCTTCTAAGCGAGTGATTCGTAGCTTGCATTTTAACGTTATTGAAAATTGCTGATTATCGTCAATTTTGTAAAGTGTGTAAAATTTCTCTCACACGGTGAAATTTTTGGCATTGCAAAACAAAATAATTACACTATTAATTTACCATTATATATCAACATTACACAGATCAGTTCAGTTCAGTTCAGGCGTTCAGTCGTGTCCGACTCTTCGTGACCCTATGGACCATGTCACGCCACGCTTTCCAGTCTCTCACTATCTTCTTAACGTCACATAGCTTCATCTGCAATGCCTCGAGAATGCCATCTAACCATCGCGTTCGCTGCCTACCCCTTCTCCGGCGACCCTCAACCTTTCCCAACATCAAATCTTTCTCCAGCGACTCCTCTCTTCTCATCAGATGACCAAAGTAGCTGAGCTTTAACTTTAGAATTTGACCCTCCAATGAGCAGTCAGGGTTTATGGTGTACAATATCGACTGATTTGATCTTCTGGCCGTCCAAGGAACTCTTAAGAGTCTTCGCCAGCACCACAATTCAAACGCGTCAATTCTTCGGCGGTCAGCCTTTTTCACAGTCCAACTCTCGCATCCATACATCACAACTGGAAAGACCATAGCACGGGTTATACGGATCTTGGTTGGCAGACTAATGTCTCTGCTCTTTACTAGGCGGTCAAGGCTAACCATTGCTCTCTTTCCCAGAAGCAGGCGTCTCCTAATTTCATGGCTGCAGTCTCCTTCCGAGGTAATCTTGGCGCCCAAGAACAGAAAATCTGTCACAGCTTCCACTTCTTGTCCAGTGATGCTCCAGGACTTGATAGGGCAAGACGCCATGATCTTCGTCTTTTTAATGTTGAGTTTAAGCCCAAACTTCTCACTCTCTTCTTGTACGCGCATCAGAAGTCTCTTGAGTTCCACTTCGCTTTCTGCCATTAAAGTGGTATCATCCGCATATCTAAGGTTGTTGATACGTTTTCCAGCAATCTTCACTCCAGCTGAAGACTCGTCCAGACCGGCCTTCCTCATGATGCACTCTGCATATAGGTTAAATAGGCAGGGCGACAGTATGCAGCCTTGCCTCACCCCTTTCTCAATCGGAAACCAATCAGTAAGACCATGCCCAGTTCTGACTGTGGCCTCTTGCCCTTCATAAAGGTTCCTGAGGAGACAGATGAGGTGAATTGGAACTCCCATCTCTTGGAGAGCTTGCCACAATCTGCTGTAATCTACGCAGTCAAACGCTTTCGCATAATCAATAAAGCAGAAGTAAATGGGTTTCTGGAACTCTCTTGCTTTTTCCATGATCCAGCGAAGGTTGGCAATTTGGTCTCTAGTTCCTCTGCCCTTGCGAAACCCAGCTTGCACGTCCGGAAGCTCCCGATCCACATACTGCTGCAGCCTACCTTGCAGGATTTTTAACATCACCTTGCTAGCATGATCACACAGATCAGAAATCCCTTATATTTAACTCGGTTTCAGGAAATCATTTAGTTAGTGGCGCATGCAGTAATACACTATCACATTCTATGACAGTGGCCGCAAAAAGCATCCGCGTCTTTGTGAGCTCGGAAAACTCGATCCGAGCAGCGTGCGTTTCTGCGAGCGCCGCCGGCTGCCGATCCACACTACCGGAGCGACGGTGGTGACACCTCTAGGTCGATCTCGCGGCGAATAACTCCTCGAAACAAAGCCAGCGATTTATTAATAGGTTTTAAAAACAGCGTTTTTTGAAATTCGCGGGCAGAGAGGTCGTCACTTGGCGGTGTCGCATGGAACTATTTCCTTAAACCGTGACATCACGGGTGAGTTGACTGCAAGGCTTGCTAGGAGCTGCCATTCGCTGCGGCCACTGCAGCCATGACGTCACGGACACACTTCCGGTAGCTGCGAAAGTCGTCTTCTCGTGCGCTGTGCGGGCTGTTGTTACACAGCTCGCCGCCCTTATCGGTTAAGCGGCCATTGCCCATCAAGTACAACAACCGAAGCGACGCAGTGATCGGCGGAAGGAAGCTGCATTTACAAATGTCTTATTTATATAACGTGGTTTCAGGAGTACCGGAGTGTCGTCCGACGAAGCGTCAACAGCACGGTCAAGCACCGCACGATGGCAGCACCTCCTCGGCCGCCGTAAACACCGCCGCTGTGGCCCCTCCTCCGGCATACCGTTCGCGAACGACACGGCGGATCGTTAGCACCGATGTCCGAAATAAAGCGCGCTAAAGTTTGTTGGCGTCTGGAATACTGAGCCGAATATCAAGTATGAAGCCCTTGTGAGGATCGCTGACCAGCAGCAAATTGCTGGTAAGAGTGTTTTTTTTTTTTTATCTCGAGCTGCTGCTCGTTTTTATTTATTTTTAATTGGTTTAAGCCTGGCAAAGCTTTCGCTGGTCCGGGCTCCCCCTCAATTTTTTTGTTTTTTTTTCTCAGTTCGAGGGGGCGAATAAAATGGTAAAATGGTAAATGGTAAGAGCGATAGCCGTGATACAAGCAAGTTTCTGCTCAAGCCAGCTGCCGCTGGTGCATTTCGACTCATCCGATCTGCTCGTACTAGATCTGCGATTAATGCGTCGCCAGAGTTAATCGTATAATTATTTTACTATGGCAGGATTCACATAAGGCAGCTTCATAAGTAGACGATTTACGACAGCGTTGTTCAGGTCCAAAGCGCCGACCGCCGCGGCTTCGAAGAGAAACAATTCAGACCTAGCGACGACTAGGGACGGTCACGCACGGCGCCGTCGTTCGCCGCACTCGCGCGCCCCACACCCGCGGTAATTGTGTAACGTACGTCACCCTGCTCGCGGCATCCCGTGCTGCAAGCGTTGCGAACTCGTGTACTTTCATAGCTAAGGCCGCGCATTTTTTGACGTTCTGCTCAGCAACAAGCCGTTCAAACGATACTGCAGGCAAGTCAAGGATTCAGTACGCAGTCGCTGCGCTGTCGGCCGTATTCGAAGACGTCGGGCGGCACCATATTCTATACATCGATCTTTAAACGTGATACAATGGGCAAGCGCATTTTTTGACGTTCTGCTCAGCAACAAGCCGTTCAAACGATACTGCAGGCAAGTCAAGGATTCAGTACGCAGTCGCTGCGCTGTCGGCCGTATTCGAAGACGTCGGGCGGCACCATATTCTATACATCGATCTTTAAACGTGATACAATGGGCAAATTAATAACTTTGTGAAGCAGACCCGCTCATACGTTTCGCGCATTCGGGCGCCGGCGCGTAGCCTCCGTCAACAGACGCCGCCATAACCTCGGTTAACGACGCAAACCGAGGTCGCCAAGCTCGGTTTGCGATAACCGCGGTTAGTGGTGTAACCATGGTTTGGTCCGCAGTGTAACATGGGCTAACCACGGGTTCGCGGTTACACTAACCGTCGCTGCGCGAACTGGCGAACTTTTCAGGCGTGTGCGAGCGAGGACGGGTTGACGCGAGTACGCCAGCAAGCGAGCGAGCGCGTGGCAACCGGAAGTTCGTCGCAGTGACGTATTTCTGGGCGGAGCTTTGAACTGCTTGTATTCTTTATTTTTTTTATGGCTCCTTTCGGTGTACGAGTTGAGAGGGAAAATCGGG
>NC_139346.1:219712385-219942385 GCF_055883805.1 Amblyomma maculatum | reverse complement strand
GCCGAGATAGGCGTCGAGGGAGCGTCGTATCACGCCCTTCCAGATAATCGATGAATTGAAGGATGTCTGGATCAGCTCTTTGTCGATCCTTGAGCTCAGATGCACTGAGAGCTCCTAGAAAGCCGTTGTCGCCATCGGCTGCAGCATCGTCAGTGTCAACGGGGGCTCGTGACAGCGCGTCAGCGTCTTCGTGTTTGCGGCCGGACTTATAAACAATAGTTATGTCAAATTCCTGAAGTCGTAAACTCCAGCGTGCAAGTCGTCCCGATGGGTCTCGCAGATTTTCCAACCAGCACAAACAATGATGGTCCGTGACGACTTTAAATGGTCGGCCGTAAAGATAGGGGCGAAACTTCATAGTGGCCCACACGACCGCCAGGCATTCCTTTTCCGAGGTGGAGTAGTTCGTTTCGGCGCGAGAGAGTGTGCGGCTAGCATAGGCTATTATTCGCTCGATCCCGTCTTGATGCTGAACAAGGACCGCGCCAAGACCGATACTACTGGCGTCAGTGTGTACCTCCGTGTCAGCAGCTTCATCGAAGTGCGCCAGAACAGGGGATGTTTGAAGGCGCTCGCGAAGCAAAGAGAAGGCCGTCTGCTGCTCAGAGTTCCACACAAAAGAGGTGTCCTTCCTTGTGAGGCGCGTCAGAGGTTCCGCAATTTGAGAGAAGTCCGCAATGAACCGCCGATAATATGCGCACAGGCCGAGAAAGCGCTGAACAGCCCTCTTGGTAGCTGCAACGGGAAACCGTGCGACGGCAGCAGTCTTATCGGGATCCGGGCGTACCCTATCAGCGCTTACAACATGGCCAAGGAACTTGAGTTCTGTATACCCGAAGTGGCATTTCTCGGGCTTCAGCGTGAGATCAGCAGAACGGAGCGCTTCCAGTACAGCTCGAAGGCGTTCGAGGTGTTGGTCAAATGTTTCGGAAAAAACAACTACGTTGTCCAAGTACACAAGACAGATCTGCCACTTGAGGCCAGTGAGGACAGTGTCCATCATCCTTTGGAATGTAGCTGGGGCAGAGCACAATCCAAATGGGAGTACTTTGAATTCATATAGGCCATCTGGAGTGACAAATGCGGTTTTTTCTCGGTCTCTTTCGTCTACTTCGATTTGCCAATAGCCGCTTTTCAAATCAATAGATGAAAAATACTTCGCACGTCGCAATCTGTCCAGTGAGTCATCGATGCGCGGCAACGGGTATACATCTTTCTTTGTCACATTATTCAATTTCCGATAGTCGACGCAAAGTCAAAGAGTGCCGTCTTTCTTCTTGACCAGGACTACTGGTGAAGACCGCGGACTTTGTGAAGGCTGCACAACACAATCATCCAGCATCTCCTGAACCTGCGTCTGGATCACTCCTCGTTCTTTGGCAGACACACGATAAGGCTGCTGTCGTATAGGGCGAGCGTCTTCATAAGTAATCATGCGATGTTGCTTGATGTGCGTTTGACGAACCTTCGAGGAAGAAGCAAAACAGTGCTTGAAATCCAGCAACAGTAGCTCTAAGGCCCGCCGTTTCTCCTTCGACAAGTGGCAGTTAATGTCGATGTTGTCAAGAGATGGCTCATTAGTTTCGACTGCCGTGGATGCAAAACAGACCGGATCGTGCGTAACAGGGTCAGCGAAAGCGATAGCAGTTCCCGGAAACAAGTGCCGGTGCTCATTTGAAAAATTTGTGACAAGGAGTGTAGCCCGGCCCTTGTGAAGCGACAATAAACTTCGAGCAGCGCAGATGCCTTGAGCAAGCAGGAGTGAATGGTTCGCTTCCGCTACAGCATCGCCGGCACGGAAATCGTCACAGGTAACTTCCACAAGAACACTGCTTCGCGGCGGCAGCGAGACGCTCTCGGCGGAAACGCGAAGTGCGGCATTGCAAGGATTGCTACTATCTAGCTCGGCAGATTGTCCCATCGAAAATGTGACGCTTCTATATCGCAGGTCGATAACTGCTCCGTACTCTCGCAGAAAGTCAATGCCGAGGATAAGGTCACGGGAACAGTCACTCAAAACGACGCAACTAACGACGAACGCATATCTGTTAATCTGAATACGAGCCGTGCACATCCCCTTTGGGGTAACTATATGACCGCCGGCGGTTCGAAGGTACGCACCTGGCCAAGCAGTGAGCACCTTCCTCAAAACAGTCGCCATGCGACCACTCAAAATCGAATAATCCGCACCGGTGTCCACTAATGCATTGACTGTAGTACGACCGTCTAAAATATCAGGAATGCCCAGAGAAACGCTTTTGGCTTCCCTAGGGGACGGTACCAGCAGCCCGCGGTCGGATCGAAGCGGCGACGACGGGAGGTCTTCAACGCAGCGACTACCAGCGGCCTCGCCCCCGAAGGTCGCTGTTTTCAGTTTTCCCGAGCAGGGCTATACGAGCGGCCTTGCCCCTCTCGCGAGGAACCTTGGGTGGACATCGATGAGCGCCTTGGTGAAGGGGAGCGGGACTGACGCTGCGAACGAGATGAACGCTGTTCCGTCAGGTACTCTTCAGTAACGCGGGGTCGTTGACCAAACCGGGGAGGAGGCGAGTCGATGCGGAAGCCGTGAAGACCGAGGCGTCGATAAGGACAATCCCGGTAGAGATGGCCTGGTTCACCGCAGTGGAAGCAGAGTGGACGGCGGTCAGGCGCGCGCCAAATGTCGGCTTTGCGTCGGGGCAGGGGACGTTCGTTGAAGTACTGCACTGGTTGCACTGAGGGCAGCGGAACTGTAGGCGGCGCGGGAATGGGTGGCGGTGGAGGGGGAGCCTGACTCTGCAGGACTTCCGCATATGTGGGACGATTTTCGGTCCCCGACAGCATAGGCGGGCTCGTAACTATAGGCGAAAGAGGGCTCTTGAGCGCCTGTCGTACCTCCTCCTGCACTATAGCAGAAACGGAAGCTGGCGATTGCTGCAGGGGGTTCCAGAACTTTCTCAGTTCTTCGCGCACGACACTGCGAATTAGTTCACGCAAAGCATCAGGATGCCGCTCGGAAGATGGAAATGACTCCGCAGTTGTGCCAGTATGGAGAGGTCGGTTATAAGCCGCTGCACGTTGTTGTAGCACCCTTTCCATTGTGGCGGCCTCCGCAAGGAATCCGTTTACGGTCGACGGTGGGTTGCGCACAAGGCCTGCGAACAGTTGCTCTTTCAAACCCTGCATCAAGTGCCTGACCTTTTTGTCCTCGGACATGGCGGGATCGGCTCGCCTGAAGAGGCGCGTCATGTCCTCGACGTACGCTTGGACACTCTCATTCGGCATCTGGATGCGAGAGTGAATGGCACGTTCTGCATGTTCGCGACGATCCGCGCTAGTGTAGGCCTCGAGCAGTTGACGACGGAATTCCCGCCACGATGTTAACATTTGCTCTCGGTTCTCGAACCAGATCCGGGCGCCATCCTCAAGGCTGAAGTAGACGTTCCTTAGTTTGGCAGTATCGTCCCACTGGTTAAAAGCAGCGACACGTTCGAACTGAAGGAACCAGTCCTCCACATCCTCAAAGAGGTCACCATGGAAAGACTTCGGTACCCGAGGGGCCTGCAAGGCGTAGTTACAGGCCGGTGCGACGCCCGTTACCTGCTGAGCAGAAGCACCAGATGTCATGGCGGCGGGTGATGGCTGAAACTCCGGAGACAGTCCCTGGAGCCGTCGACTGGAGCGATGCACGGGGGTGTCCAATGGCACAGGGCTGGCGCGACGTCTTTCAGATGGAGACTCTTGCATAGGTGATCTTACCCAGCACCTCCACCAGAATGTCACGTACAAGGTGATTGAGGATATCAAGAATAGGGTTAGCTCCGATACAACAGCGGTGAGCAGCACAGACGCAAAACCCGCAAGCGACACCTCGTCGTCCTTCACTCAGTCATGCGCCACCTGGCAACGCTAGGTGGCAATATATATATATATATATATATATATATATATATATATATATATATATATATATATATATATATATATATCCTTAAAAAAAACGGGTTCTCGAGCCATGGTCTCGCCCGACGAGTGACAAAGACAAATCCAGTCTCTTAAAAACACCGGTTTATTCCGGATCAACAAAAAAAAAAAGCAAAACAGAGAAATATAAGGCGCTACTTCGCTGAGAACAGGCTTTTCATGCGCGCGAAAATTGAACACCAACGGAAAGCGGGAAAAATGTCAGGACCTTACCGCGGCGAAACAAAACACACTGCGGAGCGAATAAAACGAGCAGTAGGGCCAAAGCGAATTGCTCCTCGCGGGACAGAAACTCACACGAATACGCCTAGGCTGTTGCTGCAGGCACTGCTTCCATCCTTGCATCGGCGATCTTCTTTCAGTCGTCCGTGCACACCCTGCTGGCCCATGACGCTCGCTGGCTGCCCTGCGCCTTGCTTCCGACGCACTTATCTACCGTCGTCTGTCGCCGCTAACATCAAGATTATCTGCTTGCTCATGCGCACTCGCGCTGCCCGTGCAAACCCAATACAAATAGAAAGACGCGCGCGCGGTTTAAAACACTTAAAGGGGCTGCGGAGCCCTACAATATATATATATATATATATATATATATATATATATATATATATATATATATATATATATATATATATATATATATATATATATATATATTGCGTTTTACAACGAGCAGCACCCCGCCGGGGTGGCGCAGTGATTACGGCGCCCGACTACTGTTCCCAAGGGCGCGGGATCGAATCCCGGCCTTGGCGGCTGCTTTTCGATGGAGGCGAAAATCAAGGCACCCGTGTGCTGTGCGATGTCAGTGCACGTTAAAGAACCCTAAGTGGTCGAAATTTCCGGAGTCCTCCACTACGGCGTCTCTCATAGCCTGAGTGGCTTTGGGATGTCTTAAACCCCACAAGCCAAACCAAACAACCACATTCCCCATGGGTGTGTTCCCTTTTAGGTTGTGTTGTGGAATTCTTTTGAATCTAAGCAGCCGTAAAACCAGTGGTGAACACAGCCAGGAGGTGACGTCATGTACGGCAACGATGACAAAATGAAATTAATGGCACGGATATCATTTAACGCTTTCCTGTGTGTCACCTTTCAAGTCCTGAAAACGTTTTGAGCCGAAATCGCCGTTTACGTAGCTGACCAGAGAGGGCATAACAAGTTGTTGGACCCTATCGCCGAGAGATCGGAATTACGCTGTGCGTAGGCAGCCGTAAGAGCTCTGTTCTGCGGTCCTTGTCTACGGGACGCTGTCGGACAACACGTGATTCAGGGCGTCGGCCGCTGCCTCACACGGGTGCCAAAAACCGCTTCTCGTCTGTACCGGGGTGGAGATCGACTTTGTTCTGGCGGAGTGGCGCCTCCCTACCGGCGGACGAGGTGCATGGAGCGTCCGGTTATTGAGTGCGGTACATACTGTCAACCTGACTTTCTCGCGACCGTCGCTGCCTCCGTTCTAGCGCTATTTTGAATTCTTGTAGTCATTCCTGATGCGGCGTCGCTTTGACCGTTATCTCCAACCTCTGAGCTGCTAGTTTATGCTCAAAGTTTGTTGCCGGCTTTCCAAGTCACGGAAAAGGCTTCGGCAGCGGAAGCAAGCGATGAAGCGAAACCAAAAGCGCGGCCCTGTCGTTCTGGCTCGCGGGTAAGAATTCCGCGCACGGCCGGCCTGTCGGGGACGGCGACTGGTGAACGTGAGCGGCATGATGGGAGGCGGTGCCCTACCGCTCCTCTTTGCGCGTCTTGGTTCGGCTGCTTGTTGGGAATGAAGAGTGTTTATAAGTACGTCCCAGGTTCCCCACCCGCGTGTTACGCTATTGCCTACCTTTTTGCGACATTTCTTGGAGCTCTTTCTGCATTTCACGTTATATTTTAGCTGGTTGTGACGACACTCCGGAGCCCCATCCCCTCTTTACTCATTTGGCATTTTTGCAAGTTGTCATTCTGTGCGTTCGTTGTTTGCCTTTTGGCGAGACCGAGAAGGCCCGGGAACCGAACCCTAGGAAAATCTAGGAACAGCACCGAGACAAGCGGCTCCAACAAAGTCGGACAGAAAGAGACCGCGGGTGTAGAATTCGAAATCGGGCGCCCGCGGAAAGAGTAGAGAGTGCTGTCGACGAGGACACCCTTTGGCGCTGGTGGTTGGAGGCATTGAACGCGCTTGTTTTTGTTGCCTTTTTGACTGCTGCTTACGTTTGGTTGTGCGCTGCTGATATTAGTGCCCCCGCTGGTTTGTGGGCCTGAACGGCTTCTCCAGGGCGGCCCGATTTGGAAGGCCGAGCACGGCGGGGAGCGAAGCGTTGCTGCTCGGAATATTGAATCCACGGCGCGCGTGAGTGCCAAACTTCTACCGCGTGGCCCGCCTTGTTTATTCTCTTCCCGGAATGCCGCGTAACCTTTAGTATATACTGCGGCTATTTTTCAACATGCTCTCTTAGAGCCAAAAAGGACTAAGGAGGGGTTAGTCCAACTACGCTACCACAACCTTTAGTCCTTTTCGAGACTAGCTGCGAGGGGTCCAACTGTTAATTCCCCAGGACCTTTGGTAGAGCATCCGCCTCGCATTCGGGAGGTACCGGGTTCGATCCCTGGTGCCGCCGGTTATCCACCGGTTTTTAAATGGGTACAAGCTTTTCCCCGGCCTGGTGCTCGGCTCTTCTGGGGTGAAATGCTTGGGAAAAGGGGTCCCGGCCCAAATAGTTGCGCCGATGTGGCAGTGATTCGTTCCGCCATCGGACAACAATAAGTCCGCCTTGCGCGGCAACAGCCCATTATGTGGCCCTTTTTTAGGACTTCTGCAGCTGAGGCTCTAAGGGAGCACTTCAGGTGAGGGTCAAAGGAAGTACCTTTGCAAGGCAAACAGAACCACCTTTGCAGGCTGCGAGGTTCGAAACTGGGTTTGGGCCCACTGCGGAGGAGGGGCGCGCAGCGGGGTTTACGGAGCTTCTCCCAAACGCACACCCCTGGAAAAGCCGAGCGCCAGGCCGGGGGACGCTTGTACCCATTTTTACCGGTGGGTGTCCGGCGGTGGGTTTCGAACTAACCACCTCCCGCAGCCGAGACGGGCGCTCTAACCACTAGGGACAGCCTTTAGTGCCCGGGAGGCGTCGTTTAAAGAAAAAAAATGCGAACCAGGCCAGATTCACGGCGTAATCTAGAGCAGTACAGCCCCATTACCTCTCTTATTGCGGATAACACAATCATATTACCTACAATAACTATAAAGGTAACAGAAAGAAACAAAGAAGAAAATCATACGGCAATACCAGTATTCGAACCATCAGCCTTTGGATTGGGAATCGAGCGCGGATACGACCAGGCCACCACAGCTTTTTTTTTCTTTATTGCCTAACTTATTATCAGATTTTACACATATAGAACATCACCTACATACACACACAGAGAGAGAGAATATTACGCGACAAATACACTACATGGGTTAAAACCATGCGATTTGGGCTGCATGATCCATTACAAATCAGTCATTTGCAGCAACACTTCCATTCTCGGAAGCCACTCAGGAACTTCGTTTTGTGTCTTGAGAACTTCAATAGCACTCGCAATGGCTTCGCAGATGTTTCTGAGCAGAAAACGAAACGCCTTATGTACAGTCGAGCGCGATTTGAAGGTTATCGCGCGAGCGTCGACCGGGTACATGAACAGCGCCATGGCCCAGAATTCTCTGCCGAGGCGAGGGAGGTATCAAGCCAGCTTCCCTCACTCTTTTTGCTGTTCCTTTAGCAGCCGTCACTCCCTGCTCGGACATCACTTTCATTTTTTTTTCGTTTGGTTCTGCGAACAGGCAGTTAAGGCTGAATCGCATGCACGCGAAAACTCACGCGAACGCGAACGCGACGGCGGCACGCGTCGCGCGAAGCCTTCGCGCGAACAGAAATGTATGTGTCGCTTGGCTCGTCGCTCGGATCTGCCGAAATAGAAAATTTCGCTCGTTCGCCCGGAAGTAACCGTACGTCACTGCCGCTCATTTCGCATGCTTTCTTAATTTTGCTGTGTTGCATTGTGATTGTGCATTATCGCGTAAACATTTCGCTTTGTACGAACAATGGTGGATAGCCAAGGATTCAAAGAACGTCTAATCGCAACCGAAACAACAATATAAACAAGGGATCACGTGACTATTCGTGCCGTTTACAGTGCAAGTTCACACACATTCGATACGGTTTGCTGTAAATACATTTTACTTTGCCATGTTGTCGCAAAATAACTAATTCTTGCAATCGTTATGACTGTTGTTGGATTTGGCAATAGTTTTGCGGTGTACTAAGCCACTATGCCAGCCAAATGCCAGCCACACAACCTACACAGAGCGTTGTCGCCGTTTCGCTCGGTTCGCGCTGTCGCGTGCATGCGTCTTCGCCAGTAGGCGACGGAGCGAACCATGATCGCTTACGCCGCGCCGCCTTGTCGCTTCGCTCACTTTTTCGCTCACATGCGTTTCCCGCTTTATAGTTGTGCGCACGACGTATTCTTCGGTATTATCTGAAATTGGACACTTTATCGCAACAAACTGAAAGCTTGAAATAGAGAGAAAGGGCGATGAGTATGTCACGGGGGTGATGGTTGTTGCATGGAATAGCGAACGAGGGAAAGAGGAGTGCAAAATCATGATTTTTCCTGTTCCAAACCCGGCCGCCAAGTGCCTGGAGTGCAAGGCTGGTCGACGCTCGCGCGATAACCTTCAAATCGCGCTTGACTGTACGAAGTACACATTGCTTGGGCTTACCGCTCACATTTTTGTGAAAAGTGCTGCTGTTCAGAGCCATCTATTGTATTTTACTGTCATGTGAATTTGCAGCAAGCTACAGTTAGCCTTACGCACAGTAGTCTAAGACGATTTGTGACCAAAAATAACATGTGCTGAACCGTGCACATCTTACGGCCGGTACTTCACAAGTACAAATCCTACTTTTAATTTAACTTTTTGCGGGGCAGCTGCACATAGCGGCCTGTCGCAAACAGAGTTAACGGTGGTTCATTTCGTTTTTTTTTTTTTTTTTTTTTTTTCTTCTGGTAGGCGGCGACGGGGAATGGACGGTTCGCGGCACACCGTTTCGCTCAGCGTCTCTGGTACAGCTTCACAAAAGCTCGTAAAGAAAACGCAACGAAATGAAACTACGTATTCGCGCTTAATGAAACGTACTGAAGGTCGACTTAATTGTTTATACAGTTGTGAGTGCCACGGGGGAAATGAAAAATGAACAGGTGCGACCGGCCGCGATACGGGTAGTCGTGACGTGATATCTGGTTTTGTCAGAGCTTTCATAGAAGCCCGCTAGGTGCGGCGATTTGAGAAATATTCTTACAGTGCATTCACACTTTGCCATTTGGCGGTGAGACCGAACGAAATCCTCCGAAATGCTGCCTCGGTCACAGTTCCCGTTGTCGTGACGCTGGGGCTACGTCGACCCGGCCTTCACTTGGTAGCGTGCAGAGACTCGGGGTTGAAGTAGGATTGAATCTTCGAAGTTGGTGGAATATGTACAAGCAGGTTTAATGGCACTTTGAGAAACTTATTTACAAGATTATTTACACGAAAAAGAAGGGTACATCAGCAAAATGGCAAGCGTTAAGAGTTCATAGCGAGAAGCGACTGGATGAGCCGTTTACCCAGGGCCCAGAGCGACATTTCGTGCTCTGCAGCATCCTTAAAACCCCCTATGTCCAGCCCCTCTCTGAAGATGCTGACCAACCAAATCCAGGGCACGCCCCTCAGGTATCGGCATCCAATCGAACACATCACTGCACTGATGGTCTGAAGCACTGACTGGTCCGGCATTCATTCGTTGGGCGTGATCACTTGTTGGCGGGAAAAGCTTGGGAACGGCGAGGAGAGGAGGTACATTTCTATTCTTCAGCAAAGAAACCACAGGCTGGTTCTGACAAGTGATTTTACTTCTCAGAAACCCGAGTGCACGTGGCGCCGCATCCGCTCCCAGCATTGTCCGTTTTCGACAATTGCAAATCTTTCCTGCATTCCTGGGAAATCACTTAATGGCTGTATGCGTCATGCTCCTTTCTTGTCCTGCACGTCAGCGGACATGTCACTCTGTCGTCTCCTTTGGAAAGTAGGCATTCCTCACTGGACGATAGGGCTTATCGACTGGAAGGGTGAACAAAAGAAAGAAAGCACTTCCTGCATTTCCCGCAGGGGGACGTTTCTTTGTGTTTTTCCAGACGTTCTCTTGGCAGGGTCAATTTGGCATTTGCAGAGTGTCCACAAAGCAAAACAGGCTTACAAAACAGGATTCCTGGAAACAGGCTCACTTAGAGCCATTGGACCATCACCACATATTCACAGCACTTTTCCATGCCCACAGGCGAACAATAGAGCGCGCAAATGCGGATGCTTGGTCGTAACAGCCTCCTCCCCCGCCAGAAGAGTCTCGGAGGGCAGCAGTCCCAGCTGCTGCATGAAGAGACGACTTAATGGCCTGCACGTGAACGCTTGAAGCTCGCTGTTGCTTGTCGCGTTGTCTTGATTGTTGTAGGCCAAATTGCTCGAGCTGTCTGAAACTCAACCACATGTCGAAGCAAGCACTCGGCTCCCGTCTGAAGAGACCAGGTTAAAAGAAAACTGCCATTGTTGTTCGAGAAAAGCCCACTCTCAAGACGTTCAGGACCCACGTATTCCTAGAAAACCAAACGTGCTGCTTTACATAGCCACACATATACAAGCGCACGAAAAAAAAAAAAAAAAAACCTGATTATCAATTTGGATACATGGTGAGGAACATCTCGGACCGCTTAGAAAGAGCGGCTAAGCGCGTCCGCATTCCCATTTAACTTCCCCTTTTTGTATCTTATTTCAAAATTGTACTGCTGTAAAATCAAGCTCCACCTAAGAAGGCGACTGTTCTTCGATGTCGCAGTTTGCAGCCAAGCCAGGGGACAATGGTCCGTCTCTACGGTGAATTTGGCCCCTCCAAGATAGCACTGCAATTTTTGAATGGCCCATACAATGCAAGCGCATTCTTTCTCTGACGCGCTATAAGCCCTCTCTCTAGAACTCAGTTTTCTGCTCAAGTAGAGCACGGGGTGCTCATTACCGTCGTCATCTCTCTGGCAGAGAACAGCACCTAACCCTCGATCACTGGCATCACACTGGACCGTGAATTCTCGGCCATAGTCTGGAGCTCGCAATACCGGACGGCTAATCAGCACAGCCTTCAGGTTTACGAAGGAGGCTTCCTTTTGTTCGTCCCAGACTACATTTGTCGGTTCTGTCTTGCGGAGAGCGTCGGTCAGAGGGCTAGCCAAAGCTGAATAGTTAGGGATGTAGTGATTGTAGTACCCAGTCAGACCCAGGAATGCTCGAATTTCCGTCTTCGTGCTCGGCCGCGGGTAGTCTGCTACCGCAGAAATCTTAATCTCGCTGGGTTTCCTGAAACCTTGACCTACATTGTGACCCAAGTAGTCCACGGTCGCCCTTGCCAGGCAACATTTCTCGGCCTTTACGGTTAGTCCAGCTTGACGCAAAAGGCTCAGTACAGCTCTTAGATGTACCATATGGTCCGCCCATGAGTCGGAAAAAACCGCAATGTCATCTAAGTAAGGCACTGCGAATGTTTCACACCCCTTTAAAACCCTATCCATGAGTCGGGAAAAACAAAATGGAGCATTTTTGAGCCCGAAACTCATCATTGTTGGCTGGTAGCTGCCCGTCGGAGTGACGAAAGCCGCGTATCTGCTGGCGCGTTCAGTGAGCGGTACTTGCCAGTATCCTCGAGTAAGGTCCAGCGTAGTCACATATGCCGCTCTACTGACCTGTTCTACTCTCTCCTCAATATTCGGAATAGGATACACTTGATCCCTGGTGAGAGAATTTAGCTTTCGGTAGTCTACCACAGGCCTAGGGTCTTTACCTGGAGCTTCTACTAAGATCATAGGCGAAGCATAATCGCTTTCCGAGGGTTTTATTACTCCCAATTCCAGCATGCGAGTTACTTCCCTATCCAGAATTTCTCTTTGCCTTGGAGAAAATCGGTAGCACCTTGATCGCACTGGCACGTCTGAAGTCAGCTCAATATCGTGCTCAGTCAAATCAGTTCTGCCTGGCCTGTCCACGAAGCAGGCCTCAAACTCTGTTATTATCTCGCCCAGATCGGACAGCTGGGATTTCTTTAGTTCTCCTCTCTGCTCCGTCTTTTTGAGAAGCTCCTGAGCGTTGCTTCCTTTTCCGCTGAGGCAAATCAAGTTGTCCCCCATCTCCTCGGGAAGGTTTAACGTTAGATTTACCACGGCTTCCCTCTGCACATAAGGCTTCATAAGATTGCAATGATAAATGCGCACTTCTTTACGCCTACCGGGAATTTTCACTGCGTAGTTAGTGTTAGAAAGCTTTGCAACGACTTCAGCCGGTCCTTCCCACTGTACTTCGAGCTTATTCTGCCTTGAACTTCTCAGCAACATCACCTGGTCCCCGATACAAAACGTCCTTTGACGGGCTGTCTTATCATAGTACACCTTGGAACGAGCCTGGGCTGACTTCATGCTGGCCTCAACGAGTTCCTTAGTGTTATGTAAGCGATTCAAGAGGTTCAGAATGAATTCTACTACTGTTGGGTCTTCTCCGCGCCCCTCCCAGGCTTCGCGCACCATTCGCAAAGGTGAGCGCAGTGACCTTCCGTACACCAACTCGGCTGGGCTAAATCCAGTGGATTCGTGCGGCACTGACCGCAAAGCGAAAAGCGCTGCAGGCAGGCAGGTATCCCATTCGCGCTTGTTTTCATAGCACAGTCCCCTCAGGACTCGTTTGAGAACAGAGTGCCATCTTTCTACGCTGTTGCTCTGCGGATGATGGATCGAGCTATGCACTACCTTAATGCCGCATCGCTCAAGAAATGAGGTGGTGAGGACACTCGTGAAAACGCTACCCTGATCACTTTGGACCTCAAAAGGGAATCCAACTCGTGCAAACACTGACAGCAGCGAATCCACTACACTCTCGGACGTCACCTCGCGCAGCGGAACAGCCTCTGGAAACTTTGTGGCTGGGCATAACATAGTGAGGATATAACGGTACCCTGACTCTGTCACAGGAAGTGGCCCAACTACATCTATTACTAACCGGTGAAACGGCTCGGTAATGATTGGTACTAACACCATCGGAGCTTTCCACTTATCTTGCGCCTTTCCAACCCGCTGGCACGTGTCGCATGATCGTACAAAATTTTCCGTGTCCTTAAAACATCCAGGCCAATAGTATTCTTGCAACAGCCTCTGCTTTGTTTTCCTTATTCCAAGGTGACATGACCACGAGCTGCCATGGGAAAGTCGCAGTAAGTCTCCGCGGTACTTTTGGGGAACGACTAATTGGTCCCGCTCTACTCCGCGCTTATCCTTGAATAAGCGATACAGCACTCCGTTTCTCATCTCAAAAGAAATGTTCTTTGCTGTCTTAGTGGCGCGGTGGCGCTCTCTTATCTCCTGTATCTTGGGATCATTGGCTTGCTCCATAACTAAGTCCTCTCGAGTTCCACTTAAAAGGCTCGTGAGATTACTAGACACTGGCGGCAAGAGGTTACTCTCAAGAACGTCCTCATTCCGCGTCTCATCAAGCTCACTTTCAAGACTTATCTGAGATGCCTCGCTCTCAAAGTTTTCTGACCTGCTATCTTCCGCATCTACCACTGTTTTAGCTGCCGTTTCCTCCGCTGTGGATTCTTCTGGAATGAGCAGTGTAGCTAGTTCTCGCGCCTTTGAACGTGTTAAGGCTTGCACAACTCTGTCTCCGAAAAGGATGCCCCTCTTTCGCAGTAGCATGTCCGATTTGTTGGAGAACAAATACGGATAGCACTTGGGAAGCTTTCCTGAAACGGCAGCCTCGGTTGTCAACTTGCCGAAAGGGCCCTCGATGACCACGTTCGCGATTGGCAAGCACACACTCTGTTCCTCCACTACCTGGCGGATCCACGCACACTGTCCTGTATAGTCGGAAGGCGACACATACGCCGGATGGACAACATCCATCGTTGCGGCCGAATCGCGCAGTACCTTGCAAGGCTTCCCGTTGACTACTAGGTCATGCAGGTAGGGTTCTAAAAGCTGCATATTTTCATCGCAGTCACTGACATACGAGAAAGCAATCTTTTCTTTCCGGCAGTTGACGGCAATGTGACCCTGCTCATTACACCTAAAGCATGTGAGCGGCTTCCTAGCCTCAAGCTTATTCTTTGTGTTCTGCGCGTTGGTCACTTCCCCCCTTTTCTCACTGCCGTCCTTTCTAGGGAGTTTGCCTGAAGAAACCTTCATTTCTTCGTTTCCAACTCTAGCAAAGTGCTTTTCCTGACGGTTATTCACACTGAACTTGGGATTGCGGGGCCTATCCACTGCTGGGTTACTGAATTGTCGGCGCGAAGCATACTCCTCAATAAGTTCGGCAGCTTCAGTTGCCGACTTAATTTCGCCTCGGTCCTGTAACCAATTTCTTTCTTTTTCTGGGAGGCAGTTATAAAACTGCTCCAAAAGAATTCGCTCGACTACAGCGTCCCTATCACTGTAGGAATCAGTGCTCTTTAGCCACTCGCCCAAATTAACTCTTAAATTGTACAGGAATTCAGGGTAACTCTCGTCCCTGGACTTAGTAGCGTTCCGAAAACGTTGTCTGAACGCCTCGGCGCTAAGCCTATACTTTCTCAGAAGGCAAGCTTTGACCTTCTCGTAGTTGTCCGCGTCCTCCTTGCTTAGCCGCGCGACAACCTCCGCTGCCTCGCAGGGCAGAACCGTCAATAATCTCTGAGACCACGTGTCTCGCTGGAAGGACAGTTTTTCGCAGGTTCGCTCAAAGTTAACCAGATACAGACCGATATCCCCTGATATCACATATGGCTGCATGTACTTTGACATCTTGAAATCTGTCTCCTTGTTGAGAAGAGGTACCGCTAGCTGGGGACAATCGCCCGACCTCTTGCTCAACTCTAGTTCTAATTTCCGGAGCTCAATTTCTAGCTTCTGCCTTTTTGCTTCTCTCTCAATTTCACGCTTCTTTTCCTCTTTTTCCCTCTCAAGTTTACGCTCTTTCTGCTGTCTGAGCTGTTCCTCCTTTTTTTGTCCGATGAGGTTCCATGCTTCACTGAGCTCCTCATCATCGGCTCCCAAATCAGTGATTGCTTTTATAATCAAGGGTTTTCGTGCCAAACCACTTGTATCAATTCCCAATTCCTCACACAATTGCAACAGTTCCGGTTTCTGCAGCTTTTGTAGGTCCATGATCGCTCCGAGTGTCGGCTACTTCCAAAACAACAGTGCAAACTACCAAACCTAAAGGCGTTTCAACACTTTTTACCAGTTCTAAAATCTAACCCTGTTCTAGAACCTGGTCCACATCAGACGAAAAGCCAAGCACTCACCCACACATGCGATCGATGTTCCGAGCTGCTCTCTTGTTGGCCGATTGTTGCTCCTGCTTGTTGCTTGAGATGCCACCTCCGATCACCAGATGTTGTGGCTTGTAGATTCTGATCCACCTCGAAACACCAGATGTTGTAGCTTGTAGATCCAGATGCGACCTCCGATCACCAGATGTTGTGGCTTGTAGATTCAGATCCCACCTCGAATCACCAGATGTTGTAGCTTGTAGATCCAGATCCCAACGCTGGTCACCAGTTGTCGTGACGCTGGGGCTACGTCGACCCGGCCTTCACTTGGTAGCGTGCAGAGACTCGGGGTTGAAGTAGGATTGAATCTTCGAAGTTGGTGGAATATGTACAAGCAGGTTTAATGGCACTTTGAGAAACTTATTTACAAGATTATTTACACGAAAAAGAAGGGTACATCAGCAAAATGGCAAGCGTTAAGAGTTCATAGCGAGAAGCGACTGGATGAGCCGTTTACCCAGGGCCCAGAGCGACATTTCGTGCTCTGCAGCATCCTTAAAACCCCCTATGTCCAGCCCCTCTCTGAAGATGCTGACCAACCAAATCCAGGGCACGCCCCTCAGGTATCGGCATCCAATCGAACACATCACTGCACTGATGGTCTGAAGCACTGACTGGTCCGGCATTCATTCGTTGGGCGTGATCACTTGTTGGCGGGAAAAGCTTGGGAACGGCGAGGAGAGGAGGTACATTTCTATTCTTCAGCAAAGAAACCACAGGCTGGTTCTGACAAGTGATTTTACTTCTCAGAAACCCGAGTGCACGTGGCGCCGCATCCGCTCCCAGCATTGTCCGTTTTCGACAATTGCAAATCTTTCCTGCATTCCTGGGAAATCACTTAATGGCTGTATGCGTCATGCTCCTTTCTTGTCCTGCACGTCAGCGGACATGTCACTCTGTCGTCTCCTTTGGAAAGTAGGCATTCCTCACTGGACGATAGGGCTTATCGACTGGAAGGGTGAACAAAAGAAAGAAAGCACTTCCTGCATTTCCCGCAGGGGGACGTTTCTTTGTGTTTTTCCAGACGTTCTCTTGGCAGGGTCAATTTGGCATTTGCAGAGTGTCCACAAAGCAAAACAGGCTTACAAAACAGGATTCCTGGAAACAGGCTCACTTAGAGCCATTGGACCATCACCACATATTCACAGCACTTTTCCATGCCCACAGGCGAACAATAGAGCGCGCAAATGCGGATGCTTGGTCGTAACACCGTCCACCATGTCTCCGCTCGTTGCGTACACAGATGTGGATCGAGATGAGTATAGCTTGGCACTGGCTACGTAATTAGACAAAGTAACAGACCGTTGCTCCATTTACGGTCATTGAATGCACCGAGAAATACAATATGCGAACACAGAGCGAACTACGCAGGCAACGCAGCGCATGCACAACAAACAATACCCCGCTCGAACTGAATACGAGACGAAAAGCGCGGGCGGAGCAACGCGGATGTAGCAACGATAAAGCAAAACGAGCAAAAACAATCTCGGTCTGCGCGGACTGAAAAAGGCGCTTGGCATATTCAATCCGCGATCCGGGGCCCCGTACGGCCACGCCGCTCTATCGCCGTCGCTCAGAGCAGTGACGTCAGCGTCACGTGGGGCGCGGGCCGCGCAACGTTGGTCCGCGCTCCGGTCCTCCCGTCTGAACCCACCGCTGACAGGGACTAACGGTAGCTGTTTCTCCCACGGGACCAATTTTGCCTGAGAGTATGGGGACTTCTGCATGCTCGGCGCACCGCTTACACAGTTCTATTTTTGGGTGGAGCTGCTGTGCCGTTTGCGCGCACCTTTTCGATTGCGGTCGCTGGTTGCATCGCTTTGTTTTCAGCCGAGCCCTGTGAATCGTGTCGGGTTCAGGGGGCGAGCTTCACCGCTCAGGAGGCGACGAGGCATCGAGGCGGAAGACAGCCAGGGAGGAGAGGCTATACACTTTCTACATACTGAAGAAGGTACAAGTCATGAGAGGAAAACGGAGCTCTCTGTCCAAACAAAATCCGCCAGTTAAATATGGTTTGTTATCCCCAGTTCCCTAGCTGGGGACACAAAGTTCATCGATACTATCCAATCAGTGGGGGCAAGGGATCACTCCAGGTGCCGCCCACTGCCGAGGGTGAACCTCCTTGCACATCTTCCGGTGGCGAGGGCAAAACTTCTGATGTTGATGCCGAACTTGTGCGGACGATGGAGTTTCGGTACCAGGGCAAAATGGTCCGAGAAGTCGCTGTTTGACGGTGGTCATTCACCCCGCGAAATTCCGAGGGGGTCACCTACTTGCCTCGAGAATTCGGCGAGCGGGGTCAATGCTGCTCGGCGACGCGCCTCGTGCCTATTAAGCACAAGAATAGGTGCCCTGTTGTCCTGTCCTGGCGCCACGGGGATTAAGGCTCGAAGGGCAACTGGTCTCTATCCTGAAAGAGAAGGGGGGGGGGGAGGGTTGGTCGTCGCAGCCGCTTCGCTGCTTTTGTTCGCGGTCGCTCGCCGGCGTCCGCTAAGTACGCCTCCATTGTCAGCTGTTGGAAACTGCGCATACCTCGGCCGGAACTCCGGTCACAATAGTACGCCTCTATTTTCAGCTGCTAGAGTCTGCGCATACCTCGGCCGGAACTCCGGTCACAACAATCGCTATAGGTGCTCCAAGTGCCGAGTTCAAGTGGCCAACCTGAGAGGCGCGGCATCTTTATAGCAAGCTGGCTGAAAAACGCGGAAGTCCGCGCTCACGTCCGTTGTTGAATGGCGCTCGGACTGCGGCGAATGTTTTGCTCTCATATTTAACCACTTTTCTGCCCCGTCTAAAGAAGTTCAGAGGTGGAATTAGGAGGCTGGCTTGCAACGAAAGATAGGAAGTGCGTCTTGGTCTAGGGATAGTGATAATTGTATTCAGTGCCGTTTGCTTGAATTTCAGACACGCGTTAAAACCTAACCTCGCAGTGCATCTTAATTGGGCTCGTCTGATTTGGAGGTATGACTTACGAATCAGCAAATATTGTTATCTCTAAGTATGTTTCAGTATATCCCTGCACTTTGTGGGCTCGGTGGAGATGAGCAGGCAGGGGCTGAAGCAAAACACGCCCTCTGCAGTGGCCTACAAACAGTCGTGCTACGGTGTCTAGTCGTGCCTGTTTCAAGAGCGGATGCCACGTGATTTATGCGGAATCCTATAGGCTCAGCCGTGTATACATGAGCCCGACGCAAGCGGGTCGAGTAAGGGAGAGCCAGCCCGACCCGGGTCGTCATCTGTCGGGCAGATATCGCTGCTACACCATGCGTCGAGAAAGTGAACCAGGCGCAGGAGAGAGAGGAAGAATGCTCAGACGAACAACTCACAGTCCCGTTTCTGACAAGCAAGGAGGCAACAGAGGAGGCGCCGGCCCGTCGCCTCAGCGTATACGGGTTGAGCCAATCCACCCCCTGCAGTCGGGCTGGCGGGACCCGACCCAACGGTCGTCTATCGCGACCTCCTAGCATATACATGAGATCGACAGCCGGTTTTCAGCCCGACAGGCCCTTGTCGGTTTCATGTAAACAGTAGTGCGCGTCCCACGCTCAACCTGTCCAGGACGTCATGCCAATACGGTTGCAATGGAGACCGCCGCAGCAGACGTCATGGCGCATCCTACCATCAACGTGACGTCATGGGAGAGGGCTGCGGCGCGATGACATCGTCATTGAGGAAAAAGTGGTGGTTGCGTCAAAATGTCACGTGGCTATTCCGCCAGTCTCCCACTTGAATGTGCACTGCAACGAACGCGCGCCAAGGAATGCCACGCGACGGTTACACTTCCAGGAGAAAATGTTACAGATATTGCGCCTTTCCTTTCCTGTTAACCAAATATAATTATATATAGCTCGAGAGGCGGCGGGATCTTGCGGCATCCCGGACTATACGCGGACTAAGATACTGACATTCACCACCTACGCCGGCTCATGCCTTTTCTTACAACAACAGATATTCTGTCTGGCTCTCTCTCTATGTCTACAATGAACGCTCGTCAAAGAGAACTTTTGCCCCGCCGGGGTGTTGCAGTGATAAGACACCCGACTACTGTGCCGGAGTACCCGGGTTCGAACCCGACCTCGGCGGCTGCGTTTCGATGGAGGCGAAACGAAGAGGCGTCCGTGTGCTGTGCGATGTCAGCGCACGTTAAAGATCCCCAGGTGGTCGAAATTACTTCGTAGCCCTCCACTACGGTTCCTCTTTCTCTCTTTCCACTTTCACTCCCACCATTCTCCCTTCCCTTACGGCGCGGTTGAGGTGTCCACAGAAAACAAGTGAGGCAGTTACCGCGCCTTTCCCTTCCTATAAATGAATCAGTTAAAAAACAGAGAGAACTTTTCCACTGTGTGGCATGAGTCCCGACCACACCCGACCTTGCGAAAGCTCTGGAGGGGCGCGCGATATACCCTGTGCAGCAGTACTCAGGCTTTTGCTTTCTAACAGTGCTCTCGGAATTTTAAGGCGAAAGCTTTTAATGGCTCATGCTGTCGTAGACAAAGTGTGTCCTGCTTTTGCAGCGTTCTGACTGGCCGAGGCGGGATGCGTCCTTGCCATCTGAAATCCCACACGAACGCGCGCCAAGGAACGCCACGCGACAGGAGCGATGGTGTATCGTCCAAACACACACCGGAGAAAGTGTGATAGATACTGCGCCTTTCCTTTCTGTAAACCAATTATAATTATATGTAGCACTGAACAAACGCCGAAAAAAGGTCTAATCTTTTCTAGCGTTCCTGCCATCTGCAATCCCACACTTGTGCGCCAAGGAACGCCACGCGACAGGAGGAGGAGGAGGAAAAAAAACTTTATTTAGCCCTATATTATTTTGGCGGTTTTTGGGACGTCTTCAGTTGATGTCTGCTTGTTGCATGCACAGGAGTCTTCTCCGTCGACCTCGTTTGCCCTCAGTCCAGGGCTCCGCTGGCTACTGCCGCCCGTTGGGCTCGCTGTACCAGACCTTGCTGGTCTTCGCAGTGGTCGCTGGACAGCAGTCTCCCATTGCTCCGCTCTCGGGTTTCGAATTTTGGGAACGATGTCTGTTTTGACAGGCCCATGTGATGTGACATCTGTCCGCGTATATGGTAGGGTGCTTTTTGTGTAGGTTTTGGTATGAACACGTCTGTCTCCAAATGTCAGCTTCCTCTCTGCAGGACCGATGGTGTACCGTCCAAACTGAAACTTGCCGGAGAAAGTGTGGCAGATACTGCGCATTTCCTTTCCTGGAAACCAATTATAATTATATGTAGCACTGCAACGAATGCCGACAAGAGGCTAACGATGGGATACAAATGATAGGAACGGTAGGCTTTCGCCATTCTCCTCTTAAGAGACCCCCTAATATTTTTTTTTCTTTCGAACTGTATGAGTAGTGTGACGGTGGCCCCGTCAGAAGGCCACTCTCCTAGACCAGACACTGTTCCGCGTGGAATTCCGCGCCACTTAATCTATAACATGCATGCAAAAGTGGTTTTCACGCGCAGATACTTGAATTTGATTGCGCTCCCCGGAATGTGGCCTTACGGAGACCATGTATTAGCGATGTACATGCGCGCAAAAGGATAAATAATGCTAGCTACTTCCTTTCTCAGAGAATCTACTATTGAGCGCTTGGCCGAACAAGTGGAAAGCTCTACGGGCAATGCGGACTTGTTGCTGTTTCTTGAGCGACACGGGACTGGACTCGCGCTTGTGAAACAAGCTGATGGGCCTGTATATGTCACACCTCTTCTCATCGTCACCCATCTCGGCCATCTTTCTTCTCCTTTCCATTTACTGGTGCAGAGTAGCTGGCCAGATGCTTAAAAGCCCACTGTCCACCCTCTGGCCGAAAATATTTTCTTCCCCGGTGGCTGTGAGACTTCGCCCCCAGAACGCAAGGCCGCAAAATGTTCTTGAAGAGAGTAACTAATAACGCAGTTACAGCCACCCCAATCACCCGATTCTGTCCTGATTCTCTCCTTCCGTTCCCTCGCAAAGGTTTTTCACTTTCCTGCCCGAGGTCGTCTAGCCTCCGCAAGACAAATTCCCCTTCCTCCTCCGCGTTTGGCGGGAGGTGGGGCGTGGCACTCTGCCTGCGCGAAAAAAAAAAGAAAACGGGCGAGAGAGCGCGCGCCTCTGGATTCAGTGTGGCCGTGGCGAGGGAAAAGCGCGCAGAGAGCGGTAGACACCCATCCTTCACCCTCAGACAGCGAGACGGACCAATGGACGTCGTTCGCGGGAAGTACGTCATTACTGTGGCTCGACGGGCCAGCGCAGGAAACGGGGAAGCTGTCTTCCCGAAGGAGAGCATGAGAGAGCTTTAATTTGTATTTTCCTTGCTTTGCGGCGCGCGTGTCACTGTAGCATTTTTCACAGACTATCTCCAGTACCTGATCGAAACACTGGGCTCCTTCGCCTAAAAGGTCCTTCCCTGGACAGTGGCCCTTTAACGTTCCGGCTGACCAATATGCCTTTCCATTCAATACACGCATTCTTTGCTTCAGTACTCTCCGAGTTCGAAGCGCGACATCTCGGCTATGGTGGGGGAGAGATGTACGACGTAAATGGGCAAAAGTGCACATCTCTTGTCTGCGCGAACTGCGTCGGAGAGTGCGCTCACGTTTCTCTGGGCAGGTTGCGTTGTTGTCAGGGAGAGAGTTTGCGCAATAAAAGGCTCTCGGCCACTTAGGAGGCTTCGTAGCCATAGGCACCGTTACCTGAGCGCATTTGTGCCTCCGCTGGGCCTAATCGGAACGTTGGCGACAAAATTTATTTTTAGCCACTGCAAATCAATATATTTGTGTGAAGCGAGAGTGTTCTAGCGCCATATCGTTAACGGCCTCTTGTCGCAGAAAAGATGTCGGCGTTGTTTCTGACGCGTAAGTCAGCGCTGCGTTGTGTTGTGGCTGTAGGAAGAAGGAAAAGAAATTGCATGGGCCTGTGTCACCCGTTAATAACTAGGGGTATTATTAACGATGCGCCCTTAACGGTGCGCACACTCCCAGAAACCCTTAGAGTGAGTGGGGGTAGCTGTTCCGGTCGCAAAGGAGATGCCCTCGACCTGCGTGGCAAGCTCAGCCGGGATTCAACTACCTTGTAGAGCGACAGAAAGGGGTGGCCGTTTGGTGCCCAGCGGACGCCGGTTCAAGCCAGAGTAAGGTTCGGAGTCAGAAGTAACAAACGAAACACAATTTATGCACAGCAAGAGATGATACAAAGGAATACACAAACACTAAAATTGCACAGAAGAGAGGTTCACAGAATAACAACGCGAAGCATGCAATTACAGAGGTACTCAATAATATAGAGGCTTTACAACACAGGTGAAATGCGAGAGTTACATAAACAAACACCACATTGTTCACCGGGCACTGTTGCAGTCCGACGCCTCAAAAGTCACGATGTGGCCGCCATACAAGACGAGCGCCGCTCCCTTGCAGGTCCGTGGGCTTGCCAGCAGCAGGAGATTCCTGGGAGTCTAGTCGAAGCACAGGCGAACACGTCGCAAACACTGACTGACTGACTGCACAAGCGGCGCGGTCTCTTTAAATAGGGCGCGCCGCGTCTGTCTGTTAACCCGTGCCAAAGCTATAGCGCTAGTTTCGCTGGTTAGAGCGCTCCCTTCTCCTCCCGTCGAGCCGCGCGTCATCATTGGCTAGGTCCCATAGAAGGTTCTCGATTTTTCTGGCATATTGCAGCTTGATGAGTCCGCGTGATCGCCGGGTGATTTGAAAGAGGGCGGCGGCGACGCGTACAAAGCTACGCGCTCTCTCGCGCGGGGAAGGAGGCTTTTCTCGAGCTTTCCAAGTGACGCCGCGCGGGCCTCGCGCCGTGCCGGCTTAATCAAAATGTGCGCCGAATTCGCGACAGCCTGCTACTGGCTCTGTAGCTGAGCCACCTCCGCTGCCTCGTGCGGAAGAAGAGAAAATAGAGAAGACAGAAAAAAGAAGAGGGAGCGAAAGACGCGCGCCGCAACGACGGCCGTCGTCCACCACCACCGAAGCGGTGGCGGTTGCAATGACGGCCTACAACAGATAAAAAATTTAAGAGCACTGCAAAATCTACATTGGAGTAATGCGAAAGCACGGATGCTCCTGTTGATTGCTTCTGGTTGTCGCCCAGCTTTGAGGCGTGACGTCATAACACCTGTGGCGCTCCTGGCGGAGAGAGCGGGAGTTAGGCCGCCTTTCATGCGCACCGCCGTCTCTCCCGCACGGCGCGAGTTGGTCGCCCAGCTTTGAGGCGGGACGTCATAACACCTGTGGCACTCCTGGCGGAGAGAGCGGGTGTTAGGCCGCCTTTCATGCGCACCGCCGTTTCTCCCGGACGGCGCGAGTTGGTCGCCCAGCTTTGAGGCGTGACGTCATAACACCTGTGGCGCTCCTGGCGGAGAGAGCGGGAGTTAGACCGCCTTTCATGCGCACCGCCGTCTCTCCCGGACGGCGCGAGTATAGCGCGAGTTGGTCGCCCAGCTTTGAGGCGTGACGTCATAACACCTGTGGTGCTCCTGCCGGAGAGAGCGGGAGTTGGGCCGCCTTTCATGCGCACCGCCGTCTCTCCCGGACGGCGCGTGTTGGTCGCCCTGCTTTGAGGCGTGACGCCATAACAGCTGTGGCGCTCCTGGCGGAGAGAGCGGGAGTTAGGCCGCCGTTCATGCGCACCGCCGTCTCTCCCGGACGGCGCGAGTTGGTCGCCCAGCTTTGAGGCGTGACGTCATAACACCTGTGGCGCTCCTGGCGGAGAGAGCGGGAGTTAGACCGCCTTTCATGCGCACCGCCGTCTCTTCCGGACGGCGCGAGTTGGTCGCCCAGCTTTGAGGCGTAACGTCATAACACCTGTGGTGCTCCTGGCGGAGAGAACGGGAGTTAGGCCGCCGTCTCTCACGGACGGCGCGAGTTGGTCGCCCAGCTTTGAGGCGTGACGTCACACAGAGGTCATGCGAAAGGTCATTTCATGTGCACCGCCGTCGCATCGCAAAGGCTTGAAAGTGAAAGTAGTATTGCTTTCGCAATAAAAGTCGGTGGCTGGCTAGCCCCCGCCGCAAGCGGCGTTGACCTACCTTTCCAGCCCCGCAGGAGCAGGAACTACCACCCTTCCTGCTCCGGTGAGGAGGAAGGAGTGATAAACGTTTTGTGAAAACGCGCGGAATCAAACGCGGTCCCTTCGCAGTGCGAGGCGAGCCCGCTACCACTTCGCCACGGAACCGCATTGTTTCTCTCCGAATAAAGGTGGACCTAATGTTTGCTTTATATATGATTGTCAGCTAAGGTTTAGGTGCTGGACGCAAACGGCGAGCGCCGGTTTGCCGGATCGGACTCGTCCGTATGCGGCGCGCCGGAGGGGATCGCACTCGTTTTTCGCACATACGACGGGCCACGTGCGGCAATCGCAGCGGCGTTCGGCGTCAGCCAATGGGAGCGCGAACAGCGGCGACGTCACGGGGACGGGTGACGTAAGAGGGCTGTGAGGTGTAGTGAGGTGGAGACGTGGAGCACCCTTCGGCTCTGCCGTCGAGGGTCTGCACTGCCGAGCGGGCGACCCGACCCGGTGACCCGGTTGCGCCAGCCGCTGGCATCTGAAAATTGCTTTACTATTGTTTTTTCGTGTAAATAAAAAGTCACTGGATACAGGAGTGTCAACGACGAATAAATTGTGAAGATCACTGGCCAACACTGAAGTGCGGTTATGAGTGATATCTGCGGCAAGAGAGAGTTTTTTCACACAACCACTCCTGCTGCCCAGCTGATCGCCACGCGTCTGCTCGCTCCGCTGCTGAATGCGCCGTGTAAAGCGCGCTTATGTTTATATTATTATTATTGATGGCCTTCCCCGTACATCGGTGATGAAATTCGATCCTCTATGGCCCGTTCTGAAGCGCGGTCCGCTGCCTCTGCGATGCGAAATCGGCTAGGCCTAGCTACGACTAGGGCAGGTACGGATCAATGCATTTCGTCGCGCGGCGCGCCGCGGGTGACACCGTGGCCGAAAGCCTCGTACGTGTGCAGGTATGCTGCTGTTGCACGAGTATAGCAGGCAATCATAACATCACTGTTTTGTCTTTAGTGCGAGCGCGTAAGTCATGTGAAGTTCATCAAGCCAGTCAGACTTCCGACACCTCCGGCTGTGGGCGGAGGGAGTTTTCTCGCCGGACGCACGGTGCTCCCAGCTGGCGGCAGTTCGTAAGCGACGTTCGCTGCGTCAAGTTATCGCTCATGTGTCTTTTGCTTTACGGTTTAAGTAGAGCGAACGGGGCCCGATAGCGCGACGCTATCGCATTGAACAATGGGAAGCTTAATGTGTCCTCCAATACATATTTTTTTTAGCAGGTGTTTCTTCTGTCACGGCCGGTCTCGAGGGAGAGCGTGCTTCTCTTACGGCCTCTCCAATGGGATCTGTTTCCACCGCCCGCCGCGCCTCGATGGGGTCGCCACCGCCCCACTGCTGCTCCTCCGCTAGAGCCGTTCACGTGCAAGGGAAACGCGCGCTCGCTCTTAGCTTCGCCCACGTCAGTTGCAACCGGCATGTCCGGACATTTCGCCCCTTATGGTTTATACAAAGGCCGTAATCAGCATCGAACATTTATCGTGTAAGAGGAATGATACAGTGAACAATCCGCTCTCGCGCGCGCGTCTTCGTCAGTGCGGCCGTGCACGGTCGAATGATGCTTCGGGTACACTTCAACATTTTTTGCCCCTAAGTTTTGTACAAAAATAAACTTACTAGGCTATGTAACGTGCCTTTGAATGTTGTAAGTAGGTGTAGCGCGACCTGACGTGAGTGCATGGTGGGTGGAGATTCTGTCAACCGCTACCATTTCCGTTTAGATCAAAAGCGGCACCGGCCAAAACTCATTGCGCGCCTCAGATTCAGAGTAAAAAACAAAAATTTACTCATATAGTTAAATTTTATTTATCTAGGGGAGTGAGCTGTTCTAGCTTCGTTCAAAACAAATGTTGAAAGACAAAAGATGTATAATTTTAATCAAGGAAATGGGCATAAACAGTTTAGCAGAATGAAAAGAGCGGCAAACAATAAAAAAATTGTCCTTCAAAGTTACAAATTGCACTACATGTTCATCAATTCATAAAAATGGTACCTGCGTCTAGAAAATTCAGTCTCAAAATCTTCCTGCGCGGCTTGTGCACACAAGGAGGTAACTGGCCTCTCGTTCTTCTCCGTCACTTTCTTGGTATAATTAATTGAGAAGAATTCTGAGAAATTTTTCAGATATCAAAGAAGCGGACCTAATAACATGGCTGTTGTCAATTTCTTTCGGGCAACTCAGTGTTGAATTCTCAAGTGCTAACTGAATCAGGATCTTAAGTACTTCGAGAACATTTGTGTGTAGTAGGTGTACGGCACCTTTTTCAAAAAAAAAAAAAGAAAAAAACCTTGTCCGACAGGGCAACAAGCTCTGGTTTCGGATAATGCAGTCCACTAGAATATTGTTCTCGTAGAAGATTGTACTAGTGCCCCCAAAATAAAACGCAGCAGACATACGACCAAATTTTCATTTCGTGGCGCGGCCTGCAAGCGGATGCGCATGTATATAGCTTGGATAAGTGTGGGTCACCCGGATGTTCAGCTTAACACATTTGGTGTTCGCCTTATCAGCAGCCCGGACGAAGGAGACCGCTTTTTCCCCAAACTCGCGCTCCGCTTTATTTTGTGGGCACTAGTACATGGGGCTGCTTCTTTCGCTAGTTTCAAGAAGAATAGCGCAAGCGTCACACCCGAAGTGGATTAACTTAATAACATATTAACCCATGTAAGCTAAACCGGAATATCTGACAGTGGGAAATGGGATGGCAGGAGATGCCATCACTTCCTTAAATTCCTTGGTTACTGATTGCGACACAGCAAAAATGATTGTTTTTTTTTTTGGCATCGACGCAAGGTGCCTTTATTTTGCTCTCAGATGAAACTTCCGTCTTGACAATGTAGTCAAGTGCCGTTAGCTGTTACGGCCCTCGCATCTAGAAGGTCGTTCCCTTCCGCACATAGCCTTACTGTCCCGAAGAGAGCTTCAATGGGTCGCTATATAGGGCTTGAAATGTGTCTTCAATGAGAATGTCCTTCTTTAACGCTTTAGAAGTTCTTTGCATACTTTCGATATAACAGGTGAACTCATTAGTAAGTCACTGCAATCACCTTCATCATTTATTGGCCTCTTTTTACCACTTCCAGCACAGCTGGTGTCATGAATATCAAACCATTTTTTATTGTTTTCATAATAAGCTTAATATCATGTAAAAATTTCAGTAAAGCAAGGCTTATTTGCAAAATTAAAGTAAAGTTTATAATACAACACATTGGTTAATATATTAATTGTAATAACATTTAACACTCAACCCTACAACGTTTATTTTGACTGTTATACTAATACTTTTTATAAGCATTTTGCCCTTTACATTACATTTTTATGAAATTATTTTCATCTTCGGTGTTACATGGATGGTTTCTCATCTAGCGCTGAAAGACGGTTTTGCTGTTGCAGACGAATTCCTGTTATGTTAGCCTTCAAGAAGCTTCACTGCTCATTCAGTTTTTTTTTTTATTCCGATTCTTGTACAGGCTTGGGGAAAATTCGGACTAAAGTGGACAAAAATAGCTACCATATGCCGCAATGTATGTCATATGCTTTTCGAACGTTTGCTGAGCGTCAGTGGAAATATAATAAAGACTCCGTTCACATGTGTAGTAAATGACGACATGCCGTTGCAGCATCTACCTTCTGTGTCCTTTCATTTTGGGGCTGTACTCACCACGAAACCTGCGAGCGACAGCTCGAAACCAGGCAAAAGCCCCGCGCCGCCGCTGAAGCAGACGCGGAGCGAACAGTGAGCAGGTCGCGCCCCTTGCGGCGGCGGAGAGCGTAACTCAAGGAGAAAGGTTCCCCTATTGTTCCCGCGGCGATTGAGAAGGCCGTAAGAAAGAGCGCGCGCTCTCCCTCGAGACCGGCCGTGGTTCTGTAAAGCCAGACAGCGGCGCAACATGTTGCCTTCTCACGTACGACGCGCCGGGCCGCTCCGCTTCGCCAGGACCGCGTACACGCGGAACAGAGGTGCCGGCCCCCTTGTGCGTTCCCGTCTGGGCGTTTGGCGCATGCGCAGTAGCGCTCCCGCTCGTCGGCTAAAACCATCTCGTGTGGGCGGCAAAACGTGACGTACGAAACTAGCGGAAGCAATGACTGGAGAACGATGTTACTTGCTTCCGCGCCGAGGCTCCTGGTTATATGTGCGCGTTACAACGGCTAGGCGAAGCGCTGCGTGTCTAGTCGAGAGTGGTTCGGGGAGTGCACCCTCGTGAGGGGAGCTGGAATTCACGCTCGGCTGTGTAAAATGCTCTGGCGCTAACAGTGGCGCAGAGATGGAGAGCACTCCCTGCAAAACACAAACACATTGGCGCGTCACCGATCAAACACACTCGACGACGCGGCTGTGTGAAGCGTTGCGCAGAAGGAAAATATATATAAATCGGGGAAAAATAGAGAAAACAAATGAGGTGTCTGCTGTCGTGCTTCTCTTATCTCGGCCGAAAGGACTGTTTGCTAGCACCGGGGTCGCGTATGCGGACCTGGCTGGCTGCGTCGCTGCCCAACTTAAGGCACGCGCGGGTGATCTCTGTGTTTTGCGTATGTGGCCTAGGCGTGGGCATGCGTATACATCCGCTTCGTTGTAATACACTCGACAGTGCGGTGTGGCCAGCTCTCTGAGTGTGTGTGTTCGTTGGCTGTAGTGCGTCTCCCAGCGGTGTATTCTGCGGCTGTTTGCTTCGTTTGGACGCGAGTACTTTGCCTCCAATGGCGAGGTCGCGGTGCCAAGAAGATAGGACGTCACCTGTCGCTTGAAAATTTGAACAGAGAGGGAGAAAAATAAAAGCAGAGGAAACGTTCACTAATTAAACCGTGAGGTGAGCCATGGTACCCGGAATCTGCATTATTCTGCTAAGAGTAGACGAAATCGTTTGACTCTTTGAAACAAGCCGCAGGCATCGAGATTCTTGGTCTTCTAATTTTGTCCGATATTTGGCTTTTCATTTGGACACCAGGAAAAAGGTTAAAGGCGGGCGACATTCTGTCATTGAGGAATTGTGCGTGGCAGTTACTGATGACAAGCTTTATCGGACTAAAATTCAATCCCAGCTTTACTGTTGGCGCCCTTTTGCACGCTTCGCGGCAGTGAAGAATAGAGAGATTTAGCATACCGCGATCCGCCAGCGTGACCCTCTACCGCTCGTGGGCGGGGCGCGCAAGCTGATTGGTTCCGATGCGACAGGTCTATGTGCCGACATCCAGTATGTGGCGCCATCTATTGGCATAAAAGTGATCTGCTATCGTGATCCGCCACCACGCGTTCCACTGCGCATGCCCAGATCACTTTGATGCCAATAGATGGCGCCACATACTGGATGTCGGCACATAGACCGGCCGCATCGGAACCAATCAGCTTGTGCGCCCCGCCCACGAGCGGTATAGGGTCACGGTGGCGGATCACGGTAAACTAAATCTCTCTAATGCCTAAAAAGTACCGTCGTTGTTGTTTTGTTAATGTCTGGGCGGCCTGTTGTGCCAGTTGTGCCTCGCGAAGTTGGCGCTTCTGCTGTCACACTGCCGGTATATATAATGTCAGTCGTATCTCTCACGTTGGCCGAGCTGGTAAGCCGCACACGAAGGTGCAACGGCAGCCAAACGTCAAGGCCGAAAGATATACCTGCAGAATGCAATAGCTAATCAAGCGACGAAAACAGTGAGAAACTCAGATAATTACCGCTAGAAAGAGAAAGAAGGAATGCGGAAACTCGTGAGGTACCAGATTAAACGTGGAAGCAGGTCCACCGCTGCTGTTCGTTTGGAAGGAAAGCGGGCGCGCCTCGATCCATTCAGGATGATGATCACTATAATAACAATAGAGACTTTTAGTATAGCGTATGGACGCTTTCGTACGATAAACACTAGAAAAATATGGGACGCTACTCCGTGTGTTGCATCGGCGCTTTTAGTTGGCGGTACGAAAGCGCGAACGTAAACTGTAGTGGCGACATCTAGGTTTAGAATACAAAAACACATTCGGGCTTTTTTTTTTACTCGCAAGCCAAACCTAGCCAAGTCGCACCGGAGCCAGTTTCTTTGCTGTGGCAGTTTTGTTGTACTCCCAAACGCTGGTATTCCTGAGCTGACGACTTTTACCTTGTATTACCGTCATGCTGCACAACGGCCTCCTTTCAGCCCCGTACTGCCAAGCATATTTTTACAGATACACGCGTGTAAGCAGTCAAGCCAAGACGATTCACTTCATGGCGTTGCCATACCAACAAAGCAACGTTACTCGTCAGGCTTAGGGACTGCGCTGCCGCGGTGCAAAATAAAAAAATAGAGGTAAATATTCGCTAATTATTTGTGCTCAATGCTACACGAGGCAAAGAGAAAACCCCGTGTGCCCTTTATAGGCGGCAGCGCGCACAAAACCGCGGTAACGAAGACAAATTCACTCTGAAGCGGGCGGCCTGGACGCCGCCATCTTGTCAACGCTGATCCCCATCGTACGTGAGGGCTGGGTACGATAAACTCAAGTTTCAGCGTACGCTGGCCTATCGTACGAAAGAGTTCGGTCTCGGCTATCGTATAGCGCATGCGCAGTGCCTGTCACGATATTTTTGGCGTGCGCTATTCCTTTGCGTGTGTCTGTGTACGCTATACTAAATGTCTCTATTACTGTTGTTTTGATGTGTGGTTTCTGTCTTAAGCGAGCGGCTTTTTTATGCTTACATTGAAGTGAACTTTATGTTTATATTGCACTCACTTTGCTATTGTTGTATAAGCGCCATCGCATGCCGCTGCTCACTTGCTGTGGACTTACGGTGGTTATTATTATTATTATCGCGCCCTGAATTGGTGGGGGTGACAGTGGGGTCACAATTATCTATTGTAATGCGCACTCAAGAGCACAATTATAGTGCGCATGATCCTGAATGGACCGAGCCGACAGCGTTCCTTCCATATTAGGTGTAATACGTGATCAGTCCCTGTGCAGGGAGGACGAAGGCTTCTTCCCACAGGCCTTTCCCGCAATGTCCGCGACTACGAAATAGGCGCTTGTTTACTCGCTGGTGCGAGGATATTTGATCATCCGCGATATCGAATTAGCGACCGAGCTGTTGTGTCTCGCACGTTAGACGTTTGCACCGCTTAAATTGAGCGCTCATTTCTCGTGCAGGTCCGAAAGGGATCCTCCCGCGTGGCGAGCGACGAGAACTCGCGGCCCCCCGGGGCCGGGGGGCCAGAACAACCGCCGCCCGCCACCCTCAACTCCCGGACGCAGCAGCCGCAGACCAGGAGCGCCTCGGGCGACCGGCTCAGCGACGTGAGTGATTGCAGCCTTTCCATTGGGAATACTGCGCATGTCCAACCTCCTGAGGCTGGAAAAACAATTGTCGTATACAAATTTCTGAAGTTTGAAATATATTATGCTATCGCTGACCAGTAAATTTTTCATGTTTGACTTTGTCAAACAAGCATCGACATCGTTGAGCTTATAATTTGGTCTGAGCTTTTTACTGAGGCGACCAGAAAAGCTCCGACAGTTTACAAGTTTCTGTCACTGATCGAATTTCCTTTCATTAACTTATTCCGCGACACCTCAACTGCACCGTAAATGGTCGAGCGAAAAAAGAAAGAAAAAAAAAAAAAACAAACTCCATTTCTCCAGCCACATTTGTCGCAAGGCTGACGCCGCTGGCACCACGGGATTCATATAGGGCGGCGCCATGCCTTTTACTTACGTGCTGTTGATGGATATCCGTAGTGATTCGCATTTTATTTCATTCCTCTCGGCTTGTTTTTTCGACATGTCTTCCTTACCTTTGATGAAGTCGCTTGATGTCACTTGTAAGGTACTTCTATTTACGATGGCAGTGTTCACTTTATGCACTTGCGCGCGAACTAAGTAAAAGAAAGGGGGGTTACCTGCAGAAACAAGAAGCGTGAGATATAATGGAGCCTACATGCGTGAGTACCTTGTTTGTGGGACGTACCCTGGGGAGAGCACAGGCACAGCAAAAGCAGCTCGCTGGAAATGACGACGAACTGAACAGCGGAGGAGGACAAGGCTGTCAACGACGTGTCAAGTTCGTTAACCGGAGCTGCGTCGGGCGGTGTCCGTTTGGGGAGCGTGTTACCTTTCGCGAGCTCTCTCGCGACTCGTTGCGTGCCTGCCTCACTTTACACAACGATGAAACGAACAACAAACAAACCAGGCACGAAATATAAAAGACGGAAAGCATCGACGTGAAGGGGGGACTAGGTTGGGAAGTGCTCTCTTGAGAGGGCGTAATTTATCGAGCCGCGCCTGTGCCGGCCTTTTATAACATTTCTTGCGGACGGCACTCCCTTTAAATTGCCTCCCGGGAGAGAAATAAAGAGACGGATGAGAGGACGGAAAGGAAGAGCATGCAATTAAGCCTTTGCTTGTACTCGGTGAACGCGGCTGCTGCGCAGTTCTCTTTCGGGTTTTCGTTCTCACTTGGTTTTTATTGTGTGCGCACGCGAGCGCGCCTTCCAACGCCTTTTTGAAATGATCACCTTAAAGGATTTTTATGTCTTTTTTATTTTTTTTTTTTTCTGCTGAAAGATTCCGAAAGGGTTTCGCATTCTTTCGCTGCGGTGTGTTTTACTTTCTTGGGTTTTGCATTGCGTGCTCTTCCGTGCGTGTTGTCTCTGGTAGAACGACTCTAGAACCACAGAGGCACCGTAAAATTCCGCGTAAGGCCCCTTTTACTCTCACGCTCCGAAATGGCAGAAAAAGTGGAGGGGGCGCTTTCCCGTGACGGCACCGAAATTCAAAATGACATTTTTTTTCCCCCATCAGACAACAAAATTGAGCGCACATGAATGTAAACTTTCAGTTACCTCTGATCGCGTTTAAAAGTGTGCGCGGAGGCGTCTGCCGCCGAATGTTCTGCTACCGGTGCAAACTGGTCGGCGCCAGCGTTTTCTCTCCATTTCCTCCGGCGACTGCGCACGCTTCCACTGGGTCGAAAACTCGTGAATTGGGGCGAATGAAAGGACGTTGGTGACTGCTTACGTGGCCTCGTGATCTTCCATTCCTTTCTGTAGTGGTGAGAAATGAGGGAGTCGCATTTCTCCTCCAACTGTATTTCTCAACCACGACGAAGAATGGATATATGCGCTCGCATCGCCTCTGGTGATATCACAGCGCTGTGTTTTTGCTCAGAGACTTTTGCCTCCCCGTGAGATTGCATTGGGGAAAACAGAGGCCAACTGAACGCAAGGAACTTGCAATACCTGACTTGTTTTCGACTGGTGCTGCCGACGACGAGACAAGATTTGCAAGAGGGCCGTTATATGTATATAAAGAGAGGATTCTCCCTGGCTTGTCGATATTAATAAATGAGCAACAGCAGGCTTTCTGCCTCAGCGATGAGGGCATTTAAAGTCTGAAGTGCGAGAAGGCGATGTACTCGACGCCTTACGAAGCAAGTCTCGTGGTCAGTTTCACTGCACGGGATGAGAAATGTGTGTGGCGCTCGCTTCAGCGGCGCGTTACAGTGCCCACAGAGCGATGCATTTATCGGCTCCGAGAGGAGTTGTGCTGCACTGCACGCTTGTTATGCCAAGCATGGCATCGACGAAGTGTTTTTTAAGCCGCTTGATAAAGGAGTATTTCCGTGGCACGCCATCAGTGTATGTGGTTCTACAGAACGGCGCGGTTTACGGCCGCGGGTGTCCATCTTTCCTTCGATGCATTTGCTTATTAGCTGCAGTCACCTCGGCAAGTGACCCACTGTTTGCTGGAGACAGGCCGACGCGTTTCCGGCCTGTCTTTTCTCGCACCCCTCGTCGCGCTATTGACGCGGTTTGATGCGGGCTTTCCGAGGACAGTGTTACTTTGATCACTGCTCGATTCTTTGCTTATCAGTGCTTGCTCGATAGCTGTCGAGGCCTCCCCTCCGCCATTTTTCCTTAGAAAATTTTGCATTTCATCAATCGTTTTCTATCTCCTTTTGCCCGTGTTTCCTTTTTTTTTCCCAAGTTTTTTTTTTTTCTTTAGCTTGGCACTACTTGGGTCCGTGTCGCTGATTTGCTGCATATTGAATTTCCTTATCCGCGATGGAAGAAGCCACCTCACTGATTTCCGTGGCGCGTTCTGAGCATCGCGGCATAGCACAGTTGCGTGAAGTGGCTGTGCTTTGGCTGCCTCGACAGCGGCCGGCTGTACTCCTTACCAAGTGGAAAGTAAAGGCGCATCTTCCTGCGTCGTAATATGGGTCCAGTAGATGGTGCGCTGCAGCTCTTGCCGTACATGTGGCGCCGTCTGGCAGGCGCCGCCGTGAGTAGCGCCTACGATGTTCTCCGATTCATTCCTGGTTCCCCGTAAGAATAAAAAAATAAAGCCGACTGAAATAAAAGCTTCTGCTTACTGTTTAACTATATGGTCATTTCCAACCTTATATTGCACCCAGTGCATTCATGGGCTGCACATTTCCCATGTTTTTTCGTTTGTTTTTTTTTTTCGGTTTCCTTGGAAATAATACGAGTGGCTTACGGTCTTCAGGTGCAACTGACATCCGTGATATTGCGTGGGTTTCTCGACAACTACATACAACAAAACCGAATTACATATGTGGAGAAGAGACCACCGAAAGGGCCGAATGAAACTCGCCTCCAAGCTGATGTCGTAAAAGGCACTTTTCATTTGGGCAGCGCATTTTACGAAGATATCTGAGGGCCCCTCTGCACTGTGAAGTTCCTCGCGCACACGTGTTTGGCTTCGTACAGTTTCTGTCCGCGCAGTTATTCATAAAATAAGCTGCAACTTTCTCGATCGTTTGAGGTCCACAGAACAGCACGCGCTTTCTCAGCCATGCCTGTTTTTCCGCGCACTGCACTGTCACAATTAAGTCAACACTCGTTTCGACGCACCGAGTAGAAAATAGAAACTATGGCAGAACTGCTAAGCGCCGAACAGTCACGCATATCCCGACGCCTTTAGGGCATATCTCCGGATACCTGTGCTCGTCGCGTCCTGCGATTTTTTTTTCTTTTCTTTTTTTTTTTTTTTTTTTTAGAGCATTTGTATTGACCATCCATCGGTGACGGGTCTAGCATGCTGTCTAAACATTGCCACCGAGGCGAAAAGCCAGTGCTGCGCATTGCACACTTGCTTAGTTTTTATTTTATTTATCTCCTTACTTTCAAAGGGCAATAATTCTCGGGTTCGGAATTCCTACTTAAAAAAAAAAAAAACGCTGAGCCGTCAGCAGAAGCGGTCACGCGTCGACGACGCTCTGCGCCCAAAGCGCCGGCGGCCTTTACTAGACGGCATGAAAGGGTAGCGGCTGTTCTCGCTTTACTTTTGGTTTATTTTGCAACACACACACATGGTACATGCGTCTCTCATGTGCGCGTGTGGAACGAGGTAGGAAATGACCGAAAATAAGTTTTGTTCTAACCATGTTCTAACACGGTTGCTGCCGAAAAGCGTAAACCGTTCACGTTCACGCCGCTGACCGTGGCCGAGCAAACATACCCGTTACGAGCGCGCCGCGCGAGAGGTGGCACCACTTGTTCCGGGGCAGTGGCGCCTCCATACCAGCCCACCAGGTAAATCTGTTTCCAGTGTTCTCCCCGTTCTGCACGCATTTTCTTTTCTCTTTGTCATCTGTACGCTGGGAGTTGCTGATGGGTCAACGGTTTTGCCGGCACGAGTAACTTTAACGAATTGTATTTCACCGCATTTCTTTGCAGCAGCAATGCCTGCGTTGGTTGTATTGGTTCACTAAAGGGCCTGTCACACTAGCGCCGATTTGGTCTGCCAACGTCTTCCTGATGTCTGCGTCTATGTCACATGCGCCGACGGAAACAGTCGGCCGACAGTCGGCGCCGCGTCGCTCGCAAGACGGCTGTCGGCCGACGGTCGCCCAACTCCTATGTCACACTAGCCAGACAACGTGCGAAACCTCTCCACCGACTAGGCCCTCCCATTCTCAGTTTCTTCTCGTATCATTATACAATTCGTTTTCTTAATCCTTTTATTTTTTCTGCCATGCGAGATTTTTACTCCCGTTTTTATTCCATGCGGTTTGTTCTCATCAAATGATGGGACGCTTTATTTTTAATCCTATTTCATAAATTCGACCAAAGCAAGCGCTTCACCAGTCGTGATTATGGGCCGAGACTGAATAGTGCCCAGTATTTTACGGCCGGATCAGAACAGCAGTGTTCGAAAAATAAAAGCTGTCCACGGCGAATAAGAGACAGTATATTAAAAGCAGAAAAAAAAAATCTCTAGCCGTGGGATCGAACTTACGACCTCCTGTACGATAGCTAGCTGCGCTAACCACGCCTAACCGGTGCTTTCAGAGGTATGGTTTTAGCTGATATGCTGTTTTGCAGTGTGAAAGGTGCAAAAGCAGTAGTAGCGTTTACCGCTTAACTGACTGTCCAGCTTGCTGAGAGTAAACTGCAGATAGTTTGAATCATGCCGTGTAGTGCAGTAACAGGCGAAACCTTCGGCGGATTTAGTAAAACCTAAGGCGTATTTCGCAGGGCCGACCGCGGGACCACAGCTGCTGTTGGTTCTGTTGTAAAGTTTAAAAGTAAGTTCTGCGCTTTTTTGCGCGCACAATTCTTGAAACACATGGGATTATGGAACAAAAATTTATTGCGTTATGCGTAACGTAGCATTGAAATTGGCTTGCGAAGTAGCGACTAGACGTTACGACTGTAAACACAACGATCGAAGTGCGCAGGAGGATCGGCTGCTGTGCTGGTGTTCATTTTGCACTATTCTGTGCAATTCGGAAACGCGGAAAGACTGCTCATGGACCTGACGCGCGCCGAAAATCTATGCGCCCCGAAAGGAAAACGCTGCCGTTGATATTCCACACGCATTCGGCGGCGCCGAGTATTTTGGCAGCTCACGCTTGCGTTTTGGTCAGGGATTATGCATTGATTCTACTTTTTTATGTATATTACTGCTGAAAGGTATTCGCCGACGACGTGGTGTACTGAGTCGGCTTTGCGTTTCGAGAACGTTTTTGCTCGGCGGCCGATCTCGGGAAGACTCAGTCACCGACAGTCGGCAGACTGGTTTTGTCCCCGGCCTCAAAGCCTGTCACACTGGAAAGACATTTGGTTTCCGGTCGTGTCGTCGTCGGCCTACTATGACAGCTTGGTCGGTCGCAGACAGGGTCGGCCGGCGAGTTGGCCGACCGTCGTTGTCGGGTCTGTGTCGGCGTCAGTTTATAGTGTGACAGGCCCTAAAGTCAGGAAGGTGTGGCCTGAGTGGCGTCGTTGGGGTCACCTGCACCCGGTGCGGAGCTGCGACCCCCCCCCCCCCCCCCCCCCCCCTTCGTCCTCACGTTTTAAGAAATGAATCGCAACTTCCTTTCTACCTCTTCTGTGCTCATGGTATGGTTTGCTTTGAAGTCAACTTCACTCTGCACCCAACCACGCAGTGCGAGTGAAGTGGCATGTTTTTTTTTTCTTTTCAACACTAGGACGCAGCAATAGTGTCCCACGACTGATTATTCAGCAAAACATCACATTAAAAGCACATATTTAAAAAAAAAAAACAAAAAAAAAAACGTTGGGCGTCTTTAGGCTCATTTTTAAACGCAAATTTCTCAGTTTAACGACTTTGCCTTTATAAGAAAACAAAAGGTAAGACACGCATAATGCACTGTGTGAGCACCCTTGGGCACATTCATTCTTAATTACCCTTTAAGCACCTATTCTTGCTAAAAGTGCCCTCCTTCTCATTATTATTTATTTTTTCTAGTCAGCGCGTAGTGATCAAACTTGCAATTCCACTGAGCAAAAATCCTTTCAGCATTTTGAAAGTGTGAGGCGTGGAGCGAAGAAGGCACAGGAGATAAATGAACAAGGCAAAAGACTACCGAAGAGATACTGCCTCGCTTGGGAGCTGCACATACACAAACAGAGGTGATGCGGCGGCGTGGCCGCTGATCGGGTTTCGGATGGGTATCGAGTTAATGCTGGTTGTTTCCTGTGCACAGGCACGGTCCAAGATCAAAATGGCGTGGAGTCTCTGGCATAAAGGCATGTGTTTTCAAGAAAGCACAACAGAATAATTCGTTCTACGAGATCACTCTTGCCAATCAGTGTCTCAGCGGCACCAATGCACGCCTTTTCGCGTCTTTACACAATAATTAACCCTCTTACTGCCCAGCTGCAATCCCCTGAGCCCTTCACCATATGCGGACCGCACTCCCCTCGCGACGCCACTGTGTGTCTTGTTTCATCTGTGCAGCTCATTCTTTGATAGCAGAGTGTCAGGCATGATCGTGAACACGGCACGCATGAGAAGGCGAAGAAAATACGAGAGCAATAACATGTTTTGCAGTGTTTTTGTTAATTCACCTTGCTGGCCTTCTCTGCGTATTCCTCCGCGTCTTTGAAAACGAGCGACTGTTTCTCTGGGTAAAAGACCTGTCTGCCGCTTCACTTGATGGATTGGCCTCGAAGCCAGAGTGTGCACAGACGTTGCTGCTCTGTTTGGGCACACATACGACCAGCTCTTACTAGCCCCCATAGCTAGCCCGGTGCGCCCTGGATGCATGTCTCGGGGCCTCGCCGGCTAGCTGCACGAACAAAATGCGGCCTTTCAATTTGCCTAATGGGCGCGGGGAGCAGCGGCTGTGACTTTACCCCTTTCCTTCCACCTCGACGACGACAGCGCGTTTTTTTTTATTTTATTATTATTTTTTTTGCACTACTCGCGAAAAAAGCTGCTGCGGCATGGTTTTCACATCCGTGTAATCTTTGTTGAGTTTCGGCCATCCGCATGCTTGGCGCAACGTGGGACGGAACGATCACGTTTACACGCAGCACCCTCATATTTATTTATTTTTTGTATAACATTTGTACCTTGTTAGCCCGAGTCTTAATTAGATCGCGGACGTAAATGCACACGGCCCCTTCGCCACTGGCTCACCCTCGTGATGTTTGGCGAGCATTTTGTTTTAGCTGTGGGTGGGAGGAGGAACTGCTCATTATGTTGCCCGACAACCATGCTTGCTTAAACATCTTTTTTGCATTAAGTGGTTTGCCTTTCAAGAGAGCGTTATGTACGCAAAAGAAGCTGATTCCCATATTCAACAGCTTGAATGTAGAAACTCTCTTAAAATCTGCTCGAGCAAGGTGGTTTTGAAATCCGAATGATTTTCAGCATTGCGCTTCCTGGTGATCGCGTTCAGCTCTTTGCCTTGTGATGAGGACAGCGTGCGAACACAATGTGTGTCCCCATTCTGTGCACAAAAGATGCTTGCTGCAGGTAACGCAACCTTGTTCTCATTGCAGGAGGTATTTGATGCTCTAAAGCGTTTGCAAGGGCGCTGAGCAAAAGGTTGAAGGTCCTCGTGCCGCGTCTCCTTGCATGCCTTCTTTAGAAACAAATCGTCACATGCAAGGGTGTCCTTTTTTCTCTGCGCGTTCCTCTCTTTGTTAGTTCAGGTGTACGTACCTCGCGTATCGGATGACGACATCTTCTGTTATCCATACGATGTTGCGACAGCTCGCTTGCATCAATGAGGAAAATAACAACACGCACATGCAAAAATGTATGACTGCCAGTACTAAAATTCCGGAGATGAAAAGGTGGGGAACCGAATTTGACACCGCTCCATCATTGCACACGGCGCTGCTTGCAGCGGCTGGTTTTTGAGGTTCGCCTTTTCACTGCGTCAAAGCACTTCAGTGTGTTCACTTGGACTGCGCTGGTGCCGCGATGAAAGGCGTTCCCACATGCGGCACGAAAGCAGCAGCGGCTGTCATTCACCGCAAAGGGAAGGAATCTTCTTTGGCTCGCGTTCGATGCTCCACAAAAGGGGGCCGGAAGGGATCAGCGCGAAAGAGCCGCCGGAGAGAAGCCGGGCGAGAGGTGCGCTTTAACGACTTTTCGATACGCTTCTCGGCCCGCCTCTTTCTTTCTCTTTTTTCGGGTTTAGCTTTCCTTGGCCGTGTTCGATCGCTTCGTTCATCTCCCACTTCGCTCAGTGGATCTTGTGTGTTTTACTCTCCTCCGCTTGCGTCCGGATTTGAATTGCTTTTTTTTTTTCTACTCCTCCACCCGTGCGCGCCTGTTTGTGCGGGGGGAGAGGGGGCGTTTACAGCGTTCCCCGTCAGAGCTGTTGGCCGCTGCTGCGTCAATCCGACGTGGGCGGAGTAGGCGTGAGGCGTAGAAGATGGCGAGAGGATGTGGCGAGGGAGTCAAATGTTTCTCGCTCCTGCTCCTCACCCTGAGTGTGTCGGTTTTATATGCTTGCCGTCGTCTGGAGATTTGCCCGCCCTTTTGTGCTATTTTCCCCATGCTAACGCCGCCTGCTCTTCCGGCATCCGTTTTACTTTATCTCACCGAACATCCTTTCTTCCTTCTCTGCCTTGCCGTGTTCTGGCGCCCTTTCCCTTCGGGTGTTGTTTTCTCTCTTTTTTTCGCGTCCTCTCTTTTGTGCTCGCGGAGTATTTTACTTCCGCGCTCTAGGGAAAGGGGGATAGCCTGCTTCCCTGTGGCACATTTGGATGTTTCTTTTCGGTCTGCCTAAAGCGGCGCAGCGATTGCCGCTTAACCTGCTCTTCTTTGTTTTCTCGTCTCCTCCCTATCTCCCCCCTTTTTTATTTCTGTGGATTTCTCCTGTTGCTTTTCCCTTCGTTTATTCTGCCCCGCCATCACGATTACGGCAGAGGGTTAGCCAGCGAAGGGCGCGCACTATGAGGCACAGGCCTTTCTCTTTCTCCCTTCCTTGCTTCCCCTTCCTCATTTCGTTCCCTTTCTGCAAGGGAGATTTTTTAGGGCTTCCTCGTTATTTTGTTAAGAGGACCCGTTTTCGATATCCGATTAGGATGGCGGGGAAGCTTTCCAACCAGGGCGCGCTCTTCTCCCGTTTGTTGCCCGTTTGTGCATGCGCGCCTCTTTTAGTCGCTTGTCGACTGGGAGAATTGTGGGTATGTTGTTGCGCGAATGCTATTATTATTGTTATCACCGCGCTTCGTTCGCCGCCAGCCTATGCCTCCTGTCCTTCTTCGCCGTGCTCTTTGTTTGTTTTTGAGCGCTCGGTCTCTCCTTCGGCTATTGGCTTACGCGACCCAAAATACGGCTGTGCTCGGGTGTCCTTCCCCCACCCCTTTCTCTCTTTCTCGCCATCCATCTCTGCATTCGCCTCCTGTTCCCTGTCGGCCGTTTTTCTTTTCTTTTTAATTTGCTGGCAGCAGTTCTTTTTCCTCTGTTTTGTTTATTTCGCTGTTACGTGTGGCCGCTTAGTGAATCATGCATGGGATGAAGCAGCAGTTCTTCTTTTTCGCCTTCGCTCGGTCATCCCGTTGCAGCCCTTCTCGTGCTGGGGCTTCTCCACTACCGGCTCGATTTGTATTCATTACTGGCTCCGTTCAGTCGTTGCACTGAGCGTCGCTTCTTTCGTTGACTGGGCGCATCTCTTTGTTGTTCAGCCGCTGCGTTTGCCTTTGTCGGTCTTACACCGTTAGCCTGTGCTCCCCTCCTTTTTTTTTTTTAAATTCAACTGCCTCATCTTATCGTAGCTGGTTATTCTGCCCCACGTTTCATTTTGCTGACAAGTGCTCGCCTCCGTCTTCCTTTCCTGCCATATGCGATGGGCTGAGCAGTTGGTGCCGCGAGATTCGCACCTTACGACTTCATAACGCGGTTTCCGGCTGTTCCTGCACTTCATGTACCTTATACTGAGGCTTTTTCAAAGACAGGCATTGCGACGCCGTCCCTTTCATGTCCTCTCGACATGCAGTTTTCCTCACTGTATATAATATGCGACAGTGATGTTGGATCCTCCATAGCACGCTTTCCTAATTTCCAGTCTAGACGCCTTGCGTGCATTTTTTTAGCCAGGCTGGTTTTCCTTGTTTACGCTAGCAAAAGAACTCGATGTTGTGGTCGCCTCAATCAGGAGAGCGTTTCTCGAAGAGGGCAGTCTTCGTGAGCCCTTCACTGCAGCCAACATTGCCGACGTTAATGTTCTTTTGTTTTATTATTTTTTCTTGAAAGGGAAGAGGAGGACCGCGTCCCCCCCCCCCTCGTCGTCGTTTCCAGTAGGGAAACCACACACACACACACACACACACACACACACACACACACACACACACACACACACACACACACACACACACACACACACACACACACACACACACACACACACACACACACACACACACACACACACACGCACACACGCACACACACTAGGGGGTTGTTTTCGCAAGAATGCGCCACGGGGGGGGGGGGGGGGGGCTAGACGTTACCGTCGCTTTCTAGCCCCAAAGTGCCAGCCCTAACAGACAGCTGTGACGCCCAACCCGCGGTGCGAGAAGTCGCCACTGCGGCGGGTTCGGGCCAGAGGGGACAAACACGAGTTGCGCACTAGCTTTAATTTGCCCGAGCAATTATACTCGGCTAATCAACAGCATACAAATACAACCGCTGTAGCGAGCGAACGCCCACGCTCGCGTACGGGGGTGAAATAAAAACCCACCAAAAGGGGAAGCACACTCAAGGAGGTGAGAGGAGTGTTCTGCGAAAGGGCTTTGGTTCTGCCCGCCTGGTGTGCCTTCGCGCTCACGGCCCGTTGCGGTAGGTGCGTACGAGGACTCGGCGGAAATCGTGAACCGCTCGCGCTCAATCGCCGAAGAGCCCCCGAGCGAGTTGCGAGACGCGGAAGGGGTGGCCTCTCTTCCTCCGTCAAACTCCGCTTATAATTGCGCGCTGCCGTTGTAATGGGGGAATCCCCCCCCCCCCCCCTCACACCTTGTGAACGGCGCATTGATGTGCAGGCGATGATATAGGTGCAGTTGGCAACAATTATTGCGTAATGATTTCTCTTACAGGGAGTAGACAGCCTCTCCCGGCGGTTGTTGAAATGGTTGCGCGTCCCTTTGTGGAGGTTCAATCGGAAGAGCGATTAATAACTACTGGCAATCGTATTTTTCCGCACGGATGGAAATTAGAAGCGCGGCAAATTAAGATTAGGAATGCTGCTCGAGAGCATTTGAAACGCGGTTCGCAGTATACTGCTCACGTTTCAAAAGTGGGTGCCATTATGTACATGAAGGAAACGATTCATTGCTTAATGATTGGATTTCCATAACGGGCCGTTAGAGGTTTTTGGATAGCTGTTGCGACTTGAATAAGCAGCTGTTTCCTGTATACATATTAAAAAAAAAAAAACTGCGAAAAAGTGTCGGCGGTCGACGTTCCGTCAGAGCACGTGGCCATCTTTCATCTCAAGAATTGCGTATGTGCTGATGCCGCTCTTTCTAGTGTTTGCTGCACTGCTTTGCCCTGAAAGGGGCTAAACCGCGTTGAGGGGATTATGATACGCTCGTATAGAGTCATCATGGTACTCCCATGGTTGCCTGATCTACACCATTAAAGATCAGAAAGATGTTTTAGCATTGCAATTTTTTTTTTTTTTTTTAGTTTTCAAGTTTCAGTGATATAAAGGCTTGCAAAGATGTCTTGCAATAGTTTCGTATGCCGTATGTTACCCCATTTCATTACTCGCACCATGTACTTCGCGAGTTGTGTTCATGTGCGCACTATGGTTGATGGTATTTCTTGTGCGCGCGCGCGGGAAACTCCATTTTCTGAGCCGTCGCAAGTTTAGCGGGCCTGTTCCTGGCGTCCAAGCGGACACCCGAAACCGCCAGATAAGAACGCTCTGCTAGAGCCAGTGCGCCGTGCGAGAATGGGTTTGCCTTCGCTAGAAACCGAAATAACACAATCGTCCACTTTCGCGTCACGTCAGTTGTTTTTGCCAAGTAGGTGCAGTAATTAAACACGCAGCGCGTTGCAGCTTCACACCACGCAACCTAGCGGCCGCTATCACAGCTTAATATGTCACCACCGCTTGCATAACAAGGTGCCGAAGTGATCAGGCATTTTGTTTTTTGGGTGAGTAGTGTTACTTTTTTTATCTTGAATGGGCGTATCTGTTCATCTACGTTTATTTTCCGGTTGTATTTCTACAGATATTTAACTCACACAGTCGCCTAAACTTGTCAAACGAGCTAGGAAATTTTCAACTAGCAATACTGAATTGCGCGCATCGCACTGCACGTAGTGCGATCCGTGCGCCTCCTCCACGATCCCCGTTTTTCCAGGTTGGTGCGGCGTAATATGCGCTAGATATATCTGGCCCAAAAGTCACGTTGAAAATGCTGGCGCTCCTATGCGCAAAGTACCACCATGGTTGCGTACGCAATTAAGTGCATTAAGTGCCGCTTTCGCTGTAGTTGTGTTAACACTGTGGCTCTGCCATCATTTCTTTCCTTTCTTTTTTCTTGCGAAGTACACATTTATACCTCGCACACGCAAGTTGTTTGTTGAAGCAGCGGCCTTCAAGCACATGCATAGTAGAGTACCTGCACAGCTTCGTCTGCAGCTCGAGTTTCCAGAAACGTCGTGCCTGGAACGTCAATCTTCGGTTAGCATTGTGTGTGCGTGTAAATTTTTTTCCGTCTACTCTCGCCCCGTGCCTTCCTTCTTTTTTTTTTTTTTTTTCTTTTTTACTCTCTTGTTCAATGGCCTCCTGGGCGCGCCGCGCGTATCCAGTGGTGGCGGCTCTGGGGAGGCTTACGTAATTTCGACCAATTTCAAGACCTGTTTCCGAAAGAGTGAGTAGGCTCTCTGAAATCGCTCGGCGGGGCTTCTTTAGCAGCAGTGCGGCAACTCTACGTCGCGTCGAGGTACGGCGCGCACGCCTTTCTTGGAAACGTCGTGTGGAAGGATGTGGGGAAAAAAGAAAAAAAAAGACATGTTGCTGGAGTACTGCACTAGAAAAGGAATTAAGAATAGCTCGAGGCGTGAAAACGGTGAATGGTTTTGCAACTAGAAGCTTAGTATGGTGAAATCAACCCGGCTCGCGCGTGCGTGTTGTGTTTTGCAGGCGTAGGACTCTGGTGCGTGGAGCATAAAGGGGAGAAGGAGCGCTGGAAAGAGGGAAAAGGCGGTAGGCTCGCTTTATTCGCGGTCTCGTTCGTTGTTGTTTTTTTTCTTTATTTTGGGAAGTCGTTTGCAGACGTAAACTCGTGTCGCAGCGTCACTGCATTCCTTTTTTAATGCATGGATTTTCGGCAGCCACATGTTTTCCTTTTTTTTTTTAAAGCGAAACCTTGGGCCATGAGAAAAGTAATCATATTCTTTGCGCAGAAAGTATGTGGCGAAAGTCTCAACCGTAGCGGTAAAAAAAAAAAAAGAAAAAAAAACAGAGGTTCAACTATTATTGAACCAAGTTTCACGAGCGTTAGCCATCGGCTGTAGTCGCTGCTGCCACTTCGATCTTAACTCGCTTCCGCACTTACATTGCGAACCAATTTTTGATTATTCCGGAGCCCTCCACTACTATGGCAGCTCTTTCTCTTCTTTCAGTCCAGTTAGGCTTGGTGGCTGATGTTATTGCAACGTCAGGTCGTCGGTGCGAATTCGGTATGTTTTGGACGGCATGTTGAAGAAGGAGATCTCTCGGCATAAATGATAACGGGGTTAATTTGAACTGCTGTATACAACTATATACAACTTTTTACACTACGTCCAGGGTGGTCGCTACCCTACTGAACGATCGGAAATGTGAAGCCCAGGTTCGACCGCAACGAGACCCGGCCCTGCCTGACCGACGGGTTAACTTGCGTCGCGCTACTCGCGATTCGTGAGGGCCCAGGCCCTCACGAATCTAGGTGGAGCTCCTATTCCGGAGCCCCAATGACGTCTAACGCCGCCCTGGCGACCAAGATCCGCTGGGACTGTAGGTCATGGCAGCTGAGCAGCGCCGCCTCCCAGGCCTCCCTAGAAGGGTGGGTAATGAAGGGTTGGGATTGGATGGACAGGCCCAGACCATGTGGAAAACGTCCGAGAAGGTCGCTTCACACAGGCTGCAGCCCCCATCAAAGTCTGTATTGAAGACTGCCGGGCACAGCATTGTGTTTGTAAAAATTTTGAGAAGGAGCCTTTCATCCGTTCTCCGGAGACCTTTACAAGGTTCCGGAAAGCGGCGATGGCTGTCCTTATAATATGTGGTAATTTCTTTGAATTTAATAAGACAGTGAGTGGGCTCGGAATAGAGTGCCCGGGGAGAGAGCGCGCGGGCCGCCTGATTGGCTAACTCATTGCCCAGGAATCCCTGATGGCCGGGAGCCCAGATGAGATTACAATTTTGAGGGTCGCTGGACCGACAGCAATTCTGTAGGATGCGCTTGGCTAGAGGAGTTATCCAACCCACCCTATAATTCCGACAGGCCGCCTTGGAGTCGGTAATGATGTGTTTTACTTGTGGGAGGGCGAGCGCTACCGCGATTTCCTCCGCGTATGTTGTGTTGTGGGCCTGGAACGTGAGTCCTGCCACTGTGTTGGTGTTGTGGACCGCTGCCGCGGTGAACCACCTCTCACGGTAGGGACCGGCAATGTCCACGTAGTATACATGTTGTTGTCTACCATAATGCCGCTCCAGTGCTTCCGCACGCGCCTGGCGACGGCCATTATGATCAGAGTGTGACATGTTGCGGGGAATGGGTCCGATCCTGAGGGCGAGCCTCCAGGGTTCTGGCGCTCGTACCCGTTCCTCAAAGGTGGTGGTGCATTGGATGTGTAGTCGGTCAAGAATGCGGCGACCGGATGGCGTTTGTGATAGGCGCGTGTATTGGCTGAAAAGATGAGCCTTTCGGAGTTCCCGATAGGTGTTGACCATCCCAAGGTCCAACAAACGCTGGTTGGATGTGGCAATGAGGAGGTCAAGAGCCCGTTTGATAACTTTGCGATGTATGACCTCGAGTTGGTCTTCGTCATGTTTGAGCATGTGAAGGTAGGGGGTTGAGTAGAGAATTCTACTCGTAACCAATGCATGTGCCAGCCTCAAGCATCTTTACTTCGTAATCCCCCACGCTTATTGGAGACCCGGCGGACCATACGGCCCACCTGGTCGGCATACATGCCAAGTTTTGTTAGTGTTGTGTCTTGTCTGCGTTGTTGATGAATAAAGATACCAAGAATGCGTATCTCCTTGGCCTCTCTAATCGGACCCGAAGGAAGTGTAAGGTGAATTGATGTGTCGTCCCGAGGGGAGGGACGGATGTGGACAAATTCTGATTTGGTGGGGGCACATTACAGACCACAGTACGCAGCGTAAGCGTCCACCACCTCCGCTGCCTGTTGTAGGCATGTTTTCATGTGTCCAAGATTACCTTCCGTTGCCCATATAGAGATATCATCCGCATATATGGCATATCGGATGCCAGGCATAGAGCTTAATTTTGCGGGAAGGGTTTTCATTGCAAGGTTGAAGCGGAGAGGAGACAACACTGCGCCTTGTGGCGTACCCCGGAGCACGGTCAGCGCAAAGCTTGCCTTGGTTCGACTTGTCCGACTCTTCAGCGACATTTCTGGCCGATTTTATTTTTATTTTATTTTATTTATAATACCCTCAGTACAGTTGTACGTTACAGAGGGGAGGGGCCGTGGCCCTGGGGTCGAGTACCCGCCTCGGCTACGGGAGGTAGTGGGTTCGACTCCCACTGCCGGCCGGACACCCACCGGTTTTCTCAAATGGGTACAAGCCACGGCCCGGCCTGGTGCTCGGCTTACCAGGGCTCGTGACTTGGAAAAGGAGCCCGCGCCTTCTAAGCCCAACTCTGTAAGCAGTAAAAAAGGGCCACATAATGGGCTGTTGCCGCGCAAGGCGGACTTATTGTTGTCCGATGGCGGAACGAATCACTGCCACATCGGCGCAACTATTTGGGCCGTGACCCCTTTTCCCAAGCATTTCACCCCAGAAGAGCCGAGCACCAGGCCGGGGGAAAGCTTGATCAACTTAATCCCTCCAATGCCCGAGTTTTACCGGCGCGGGCTTCACAGAGGCCAGTCCAAGTCGGTCTGGTCCACGCGTCTCTTTTGGGTTTAATCTGGCACTTTCGGGGCTGCCCAAGTTCCATTAACAATAAAATGTGAAACACAGCACTATTTCTTTACCTTGTATTCTATACTCAGCGATTTATTCCCAAGACTGTAATAATGTGGGCCCCTTAAATGTTCGTCTGAATTTCGGTGCTGTGTCGAATAATAGTGGCGCGGGGAAGATTCGAAGGTAGTTCGTAGCGGAACAGTTACTGCTGCATATTATCTGCCAATACTGCATAATTAACATAGTTGCTAGAGTAAAAATGACTAGTAATGGCATGAATATGCTTAAAAAATTATGTGAAACATCCAAAAGAGGCAATTATCGGTGCGTATAATATGAATTGAAAAAAAAATTAAAGAAAATATGACGTTTCGGAGTGGTGAGCCCGTCTACGGCCAATTTGAGGCCCACACGCTGCCTTCCATGGGCAGCTCTTATTTGGCTCATCTTATTTTTATAGCTCATAGAATACGAATATATGTTACATTTGCCCTCAAGTACCCCCAAAAAAGCCGGTCTGGGCAGCGTGGGAGCATGCCCGCTTTTCAGCTCAGCCGCCGCCGGGACCTATTCGGCTTTGGAGTGGGCAGCCCCACTTAGGCTAGCCCCTCTTCTATTTGCTTTCGGCTCACATTGCATTGTATCTGCCCTGAAGTGCCCCAGAAGAGACCGGTGTGGGCAGAAGCGGGGGTACGAGCACTTTCCAGCACCGCGACACAGACAATGCTTAAACTATGTCGAGGTTTTTGGTGGGCAGCCCCATTTGGGGCAGTCCAGGAGTTTTCTGCATGAAGCCCACAGTTCGGCCTTAGCTTTCCTCGAGTACCCCTCAATGGTCCTACGTAGGCAACGTGCGGACATGCCTCTTTTTGGCCCCGCTGTGGCCCATGTGGACCTCTTGAGCTTTTAGTGGGCAGTCCCACCTTCTATTTGCTTTAGGCCCGCATTTGAATTGCATTGCCCTAAAGTGCCCCAGAAGAGACCGATGCAGAAGCGGGAATGAGCACTTACCAGCACCGCCACAGGTCATACAGGAACTATATCGAGGGTCTTGGTGGGCGGCCCAGAGGTTTTCTGCATGAAGCCCATAGTTCGTTCTTATCTTTCCTCGAGTACCCCTCAAGAATCCTACGTAGGCAACGTGCGGACATGCCTGTTTTAGCCCCGCTGCGGCCCATATGGGACCTACTCGGTTTTTGAGTGGGCAGCCCCTTTTAGGTTAGCGCAGGGTATTTCTACATAAATCCCTAAACGCTTGATCCCTAAAGGTAGTTTTCATGGGTATTATTGTGGGTGCCTCAGCCCAACTAGCCCATACGGGGCCCCAGAGGACCCCGTATTGTGTGCTACTCTGGGTCATCAGTGGTGTAGTGTATCGTGCCTTGAAATAAGTGTGACTTTGACGTCATAATATGGGGACATCTACCGTGACGTCATGCTGCCACATCCGGCCATGCCTTATCGAAAGTGACGTAATTATGACGTCACATCCGGTCATGGCATCGTTACTAGTGATGGCGTCACCTGACGATTCACGCTTATACGAAGCTGACCCCGCCGGTCGTTCGATCAAGGCGTGAACGCCGCATCACACAGCATATACATAAGGCAAGATAGAGTTCAAAGGCAGACTCCGCCCGCACCACTAATGTATCCCGGGTCACACAGCATATACAGAAGCAGATAGATAGATGGATTTATTGATAGGAAAAGGCAGAGAGGTCGGCCCGAATAATTCAAATCTGGCCTGCTACTCTGCACTGGGGAAGGGGAAGGAGAGAAGAAAGAAGGTCATGATGAGTGACGATGTGGGAGAAGGCATATGAAATATATATACAGACACAGCAGCTTGCTTTACAAACGTGAATCAAGTCCGCTGGCGCTGAAATAACGGCAAAGAGCGCGCACTGCCTGGATGCCCTTCCCCTTGTCCTGCCATGCGCCCAGCAGCAGTTCCTCCGACAGAGGCCTCTTGTCTAAACGCTTCAAGGAAGCAGCTAGCACATTTCTACAGAAGCAGAGGCAGTACAGCAGGCATCAGCGGCGTTTTAAATTGGTTTACAGGGAAAAAAAAGTTGGCAGAGGCTTAGCTTGCTTAAGCCCGGTAGGTTGCGAAAGCATCCTTAGCAGTAGGCGGCAATGCGCACAGCCGTCTCTCACGGACGGCGCGAGTCGGTCGCCGCTTTGATGATGATGATAACTTTATTTTCCACCAGATAAGCAGGCCCCCAATTCCCGCCCCCTGCACGCAGGTCTAAGGGACGGGAGCAGAGACCTCCGCGATCAGAAGCAGGCAAAGAGGTCTTGGCTCTTCGCGGCTTCTTCCGCCATGCGGATGGCTTGTAGCTGTGGAGCAGGGACCTCGCTCCGCAGCAGGGCTTCCCAGGCTTCTCTACAATTTATATTTGTTTTAACCCCTGGGGAGCTAGTACATTCCCAGATTATATGGTCGAGGGTCCCTCTCTCCCCACAGTGCTTGCATTTATCGTTTCTCCTATCTTTCATTTGGACATAATATGCCCAGACCGGGTTTACAAAGTTCCCAGCTTGCAGGCGCCGCCATGCGACTGCCTCCCTATTATTTAGACTTTTATCCGGTGGTGGCACCAGTCTCCTGCTTAACCTGTTATTTTGAAGAATCTCCGTATAATTTTGCAGACGCTCGTTCATGTTCCGGCAATCGGGCGGCTCCACAGCTACCCGGAATAGAGAGCTCGGGCTAACTCGTGGGCCGCTTCGTTGCCAGGAACGGACGTGTGTGCAGGGGTCCAAATTAGGCGAATTTTCCTATTTAGTCGTCTCCTGGCCACAATCCTTGCCGCTTCCGGCGAGACCCTACCCTTTCCAAAATTCCAAATAGCCGTTTTGCTATCGCTGATTATGAAATTGGCTTGCGTTCCTACGCAAGCGAGCGCTATTGCAACTTCTTCAGCCGTTTCGGCGTTGCGGCTTCTAATGGTGGCGACTGATACCGGTCGCCGCTTTATACAGCTGTATAACGTCACAACACCTGTGGCGCTCCTGGCGGAGAGAGCGGGAGTTAGGCCGCCGTCTCTCACGGACGGCGCGAGTTCGTCGCCCAGCTTAAAGTCCCTTGATAATTTGGGCTTTAGCCCAGCTTTGAGGCGTGACGTCATAACACCTGTGGCGCTCCTGGCGGAGAGAGCGGGAGTTAGGCCGCCGTTCATGCGTACCGCCGTTTCTCACCGACGTCGCGAGTTGGTCGCCCAGCTTTGAGGCGTGACGTCATAACACCCGTGGCGCTCCTGGCGGAGAGAGCGGGAGTTAGGCCACCGTTCATGCGCACCGCCGTCTCTCACGGACGGCGCGAGTTGGTCGCCCAGCTTTGAGGCGTGACGCCACACAGAGGTCATGCGAAAGGTCATTTCATGTGCACCGCCGTCACACCGCAAAGGCTTGAAAGTGAAAGTAGTATTGCTTTCGCAATAAAAAGCGCAGTATCTGTCACAATTCTCCGCGGATGCCTTAAACGAGCGGTAAAAAAAAAAAAAAAAAGAGGAGGAAGGGTGGAGTGAAAGAAAAAAGAGGTGCCGTAGTGGAAGTCTTCGGACCACCGCGCAACATGCTTTCGCCTCATCGCACTTAGTGGTCCTATGTGCCCCCTAGAATTTTTTACACAGGGTCGCATGTGTTCGCTAGCGGACGCGCGCACTGCTCTGCAGTCACGGGAGCATAGCAACTCTGTCCGTGGTTACACCCTGCGCTGTGTAAGCTGCGCTATGGCTAGCGCGGCACAATGCGGTAGATGATGCTCGAGGAATTCGCAGCAGCCGTCGCTGACGTCAGTGGTCGCGAGTACTGTGGCGCATCAGTCGTTCACCAGGTCGCACACATCCACTGCGCACACGAATGATCATTGCACGCTGGAGCCGAGTCAGCGAGTGGCCGCTGTGAAAGCGCTCACCTCGTGCAATGCGTGGGTCGAGGTGCTGCGTCCGGGGGTGGAGTTAATTTGCTGCTGTCGCGAGCTCGTCTGCGCGTTCGTTGCCCTCGATGCCGCAGTGACCGGGGATCCACTGTTCGCGTATGGCGCATCCGCGCTTCGCCAATCGCTCGAGGCGCGCGCGAATCTGTAAGAGCAGCGCAGTTCGCCGTCCGGTAGTTCGAAGGAGGCTGAACGCGAAGCGGGGGTCGCACAACAGGGCGCACCTGGGTGGTGGCGGAGTGAGTTTGAGGAGATTCAGGTGTAGGCGGAGGTTCACCAGCTCCGCCGTGGCGGAGGAACCCAGGAATGGCACGTGCTGCTGGCGGCCTGTGTAGTTGCCGCCGTTGATAGAGAACAGCAGACGAGGTGTTGAAGTTCCTCGTAAATGACGGCTCCGATCAGCTGCCGTACAGAGTGGCGTGGTGCGCTTTCACTGTCTCTCGTTGAACCTCTGTAGCAGCAGGCCATGGCGAGCAGAGCCCGGAGTGGGGCGTGGTGAGCTGCTCGTACTCGAGCAGCGCCGCTTCCATGCGCGAGTGGCGATGTCGTCGCAGAGCAGGCCGCCATCCGCTGCGCGCTGGAGTTGATCGATGTGTCGGAGCGCCCGCCGCGTGGCCTGAAGTTATGGCCACGTGCCTGCCGCGGCCAAAGTAGTTGCGCATTGAAAGTTCTGAATGGGGCCGACGCGACGCGTCTTGCGATGTTGTACTTCCAGCGTCCTCTTTAATGGTTTGCTACTATAGCTGAACCCTCAGCTGCGGAGTTGTACACCCGCAGTGCTGCTCGCTGGGAGATGCCTCGAGCACTGAGCCCGCGTTTGTGGGTCTCTTCATCTGCAAATACCCGTAAGGAAAGGCGCTGGTCCACTCCCAGGTACCGCACCGAACGTCGCCACTGCAGGAGTCGCTTCAGTAAGTTCGGAACTAAAACGAGACCGCGCAAACAGTCGCCGTCAGAGCTCCCTGCCTAGGACTAGTTAAGTCCCTTTCCTTGCCGTTGTCAAAGATGGATCATTGGATAACTTTCCCCTATCGTTTATTGGTCGAAAAAGGGCTGGTAGCAAACATTCATCGTTATTGACCAAAACAAGCCTGAATCGCTAGGCCTCTCCTAGTGCAGAAGTCATCCGTGTGTGAGTGCCTACGTTTCAAAGAAAGAGATCCAAGTGCTAAATTGGCACTACCAAGATAACGCGCACATGCTTTCCCAGGCGTTCGCAGATGACCTTGTAGGTGTTTATAAACACACATGGCAAAATTACTGTTGAAAAGGAATTAAATTACCTCACTCATTACTGCGCCCAAAAAGTATTGAAATTACATTACAAATAATTCTACTGAGTAATTCAATTACTTTTAAATTGCTCTCTAGTTTACATCCATGAAAGAACTAAGTAAAGCTAGTAAGCAAAACAATAACTTATTCTCCAGACGCGAAGCGCCCACATTCTTTCGTCTTCTCGCCAAATTCGGTCCCAGAGAGCTATTCCTTCCCTCTTTCCTACAGTACTTGCCATTAAAAAACAAGACAACAGCAAAAAAGAAAAACAACAATAAAAGCAGAAGCATGGTCAAACGATCGTGAAATGACCGGCGAGCCCAGCGTCTTGCTGGCCCGGAGCTGTCTCCGTCATTTCAAGGGCCCGAAGAAACTCAGTTTTTTATTGCTTCCGCAGTCCCATGAATCGACCACGCTCACTGCTCAGTAATGCTCAAGCCACGGTGGCTCACGCCATGGACCCTTTGGCCTATCTCCCCCAACCCAAAACCTCCCCCGTCCCGTGGTGATGAGCGTACCAGGTACCAGTGTGATCTAACCGACGCAACAGGGAGTGCCACTGCGCCGCGCTCCCAACTAGTTTTCAGCCAGCCTTCTTGCACCATCTCTCCCTTCGGGCATTCCCTTGACGCCTTTGTATCCTGCTGCTTGGAGATGTTGCCACACTCTCAGATGTGCCCAGTTCTGTCTCCTTTTGCCGATCCGTTACACTGGCTTCGGCTTGCCCCATGTCATTCCTGCCTTCGCGGCACTACTTTGTTGTCTGTTGAAGGAGCAGTGGCGCACTTTAGTAAACGTAATTTCGAAAGGAAATAATTCGTTTTTCTGCAAAATTACTACCAAAAAGTAATTACTAAATTACCAAACCGAAAAATAATTACATTAGAAATTACCAAAAAAGTAATTAAGTTACAGTATACTGCATTAAGCACACTTTTTACACGGTGTGGCTCCTTCCGACCAGTTCATTGTACATGATGAAAGTAAAATAAATGCGCCGCCTAGCATTTTTCTGCGGCTGCCCTGTGGCACTTGATGAAAAGGTGAGGATCCGGTTCGATGCACAGTCAATAATAACGGTTCGTATTGACTCGCTGAGCACATGTTTGCTTAACCTCGAGGCTTGGCTCCTGCCGAGTTACAGAACTGCGCTGCTGCCTTAGGCTTGCCTTTTGCGCACGTATTTGAGACCGCTTTCCAAAGGGGATTGAATGATCAGACAGTGCTTATATACTGTCGACGAGTTCTAGTTCTATAAGGAGATCGACGTGTGGATTCTCAGCTGAAGCTTGAACATTGCGTTAGGTGTTCTAGTTCGCTCTTTTGGCGCTTGTCGAATTACTGAATGTAGTTGGCATCTCTGCATTGTTAGGTGCTCTGCTTTCTTTTATGTTACAGCAGCAACGGACCCGCGGATTTAATGTAAAATGCCATCGAGGGAAGACAAGGAGGGTAAAAAAAGGTAGCTTCTCTCTCCAATTATTTTCGGCAGTTCTGCTTTTGCACAAGTGAGTTTACCGAGTTCGCCATCACTTTGGGCGTGTATCTATGCTAGTCGGAAGAAAACAAGAGGATTGCTAGAAACGTTGTCTGTTTCCTTTGATCGTGTGGCTTCGTTGCAGAAGATCAAGTGCTTAAAAGTGTTATGCGTGCCAATGTACTCATCTCCCGTTTGCTTGTTTATTTTACAGTGCAGCACACGGTCTAGTTCCGGACGTGGCTACATGGTGAGTGTTGACGCTCTTTGTTGTGCACGCCTTTACTTACATTCTTCTTTTCTTTTTTCTCGCTCAGAAAGGGAGCAATATTTTTTTTTTTCTCGTCGGATCGGTTCTTAAATCGCATGCGTTGTGCTAGTTTAACCGAATGTTGTTTAACTTCAAATTATTTAGGTCTACGCTTTGAGCACTTGGGTGAGAGATCCTTAATTATATCGCTAATTACATTTTCTTTCAACTAGTAAACTGAACTAATAAACGCAACTAATAACCGCCCCGCCGCGGTGCCGCAGTGGTTATGGCTCTCAATTACTGTTCCCAAGGATGCGGGATCGAATCCCGATCGCGGCGGCCGCTTTTCGATGGGGGCGAAAAGCAAGGCGACAGTGTGCTTTGCGATATGTCAGTGCACGTTAAAGAACTCCAGATGGTCGAAATTTCAGGATTCCGACCTCCACTAAGGCGTCCCTTATGGCCTGAGTCGCTCTGGGACTTTAAACCTTACAAACAAACAAACAAGCAAGCAAGCTTCTTACGCAGCGGCGGTATCAGTGCCCGCTAGACGTGTTTCAGTGAAAAGCTTTTACATGTGTACTATTAGTGTCCAAGAACGCTTGCACATAGGCGAAAAGGATGGTGGGATGGAAGTCAAGTCATACACCGTTGCCGGCTTTTTTTTTTTTTTTTTTTCGCCGAGTTCGCGGATCACATGAGTGCAAGCTTGTTTCGCCCCCTTGCAGTGGAATCCGCCTTTCTCACAAAATGTGGCGCCCTCTGGGAGTGGTTGAAAATTCGTCTGCTACTGGTTGAAAAAGTCCTTGAGAGACGAAGTCAGATGCGAAATGGTGATATGCGTTCTTGACAGCTACCGCCATCTGTTGCGTACGACTGTCACTAATACGAACTGAGCATGGTCCCCGAGATCAGTTCTGGCTGCGCCGATCACGGAGGCCGAGAACTGCGCATGCGCAGCGGGGCTGGTGGTTTTGTTTTCAACATGAAGGAAGGAAAAAAACTAGGAGGGAGCGCGCGCAGCCTCCGCAAGCTGACCTCCTCTGACGCCGCTCCCTTCTCTCTCTTGCGCGATTTAGCCAACATAGTTGCCAGACTCAAAAGCAGCAGGGTACATGGTATTTTTTAGCGACTTTGGATGTCCCCGCGGAAAGCCTACCGGAATGGACTGCCGAAAGTTGTGCGTCTCGTCGTAACATATAAATGACTTTGTTTACAATTGTTGCATTGTACTCCGTATTTATAGGCACACTAGTGAGAACTGCAGGTGGCCTTTTCATCTTTGGTTTCGTCAGGGAGACTACGAATTCGACATAACATTGCATGCCTGGGGAACTGGCTTCATCTTAACAATGTGTATTTGAGGTCTGCATTTCCTAAATGAATCAAACTGTTTTCGTCTCGAACAATACATGCACATGCCCTGACAAACAAACGGTTTGTTTCTCGAGAACTGCGCATAACAGGATACTCACCGCTGGAGCGACAGCCCCGAGAGGTATATCCGTGTAGTTCGTGCATCCCGGCACGCAGCGTTTCATATGGCAGTACTTTTTGTTGGGCTAGTTGGTTTGATTCCGTGCTTGCGGGACTCGGCGCACAAAGACAGAGCACAAGAACACAACGGACGACAAGCGTCCCCTTGTCCTTCTTGTTCTCGCGTGCTTCTTCTTTGTGCGCCGAGTCCCGCAAGCATTACATATGGCGCAGCTGGGGAGCCATACTTCGCGAAATACACGGGTGCAGTGTGTGGCGTCCCAAGCTCCATCCATTGCCTGCTCGCAGAGCGCGCCTCAGGTTTCTAGTGCCAGCGTCGCGTAGCGAAGCGTGCGAAACCGCAACCAGCTACCGGCCAGCGCTTGCCGTATCACGTGACGACTATTTTCCCATGATTCTTTCCATTATATTTTTTATGACTAGGCTTCACTTTTCCGCCGCTCCCTCCTAGCTTTTTTTTTTTTTTTTCTTTCATGGTTTTCAACCAGGCACGCATACACATAGCGTCCTTGCGAAAAAGGCGGATTTACGGTCCAGGGTAGCGTAAAGGTGCTTTCCTTCCGCCGTCTGAACGGCCTTCGTTTTTAAAGCTAGGCAAGAGATTTAGGCACGTTTATTCAGGACAGTACCAGCAGTGTTTGTATGGTCGCTAAATTTATTTACTGTAGTCAGCTGTCGAAATTGGCATAGTGCATTGTGTGATTGACTCACACTGGCCAGACGTTGCCAGTTGCGAACACGCAGGAAATCATTGCGCCAGGTGGTCTAGTCGATATATCATTAATAGCATGTTCCAGTCTACTGGGCGCCGCAACGGCAGTTAACTGGAAATAAAAAAAAAAGCTAATAAATCTCTACAGATCGATAAATTTCAGGTACATTCACACTAACAATAAAAAAATTGGTGGCTTGCTTGGTTAGGCCTGTATATCAGAAGCGAAAAGTTTCGGCGATGCCATGGCTTAGCTAGTTGTTCCTTGGCGTAGTTGTGGCTTACCTTGTTGTTCACGGTTGCACCTTGTAGATATTCCATGGCTTATCATCACGGTGAAATATTGATTACAGTCGTAGCGCTGGGCACCGGCTAAAGGTCAGCCGGCAGAGTCGCGGCGGCTCCGACCACCTGCGCCTCTCCTGTGGCGTCACGTGGTTTGCGCATGTGCGGCTGTGGCTTTTTCTAACGACGGAGCAGACGCGAGACTCGGTGTTGACTAGCCTATACTCCGTTTCATACATCAAGTGCAACACTGCCAATGCTACAGCTCTTGTTAGCGCTCTCCGCATCCGCGATGAAAAATAATGCCTACTCTTGACGAGAGCAAATAATAGTTATTTTGTCTGCAAACCATTTGCCATCAACTTCATAAAGAGCACCTTTTTTTAAATAGAAAGGATCGGATTCGGTGAATTTGTATGTTTTTATGTCGTTTGCGTTCGTGTCGCGTTTTCGCTGCCCCGCAACCTTGCCAGCTATGCCACTAGATGGCGCTGGCCGTGCCCTCTGCGCTGCGCATTTCTTTTTGAGAAAATGGTTCTTCGGTGCGCATTTTTTCTATAAGATCCGCACTGCGAAGATGTTTAAGCACGTGAAGCAAGTTATTGCAAACTTGTATGCTCGGAATACAGTCCGTTTCCGCAAGAACCACTCTACCACAAAACGAGCGTGTAGCGATACGCCTCCATTTCTTTTCTTGCGGACTACTTGCGTAGCTTTCGCTGCGTTGCACCTGACGTATGAAACGGAGTATAGTGAAGCTTTTCGCTTCAAAATCCAGAAAGGAAGAGATGCGGGGCACATCTATCTGGACATGAGCATGCGCCCGCACGCATGCAAGAGTCTCTTACCAGGCGGCAAGATATTTAAGCTGAGGATAGCTTTTGCAAAATAGTTAGATGTATTCCTACGCGCACACTGCTAGCATGTAAACACCTGTGCTGACCTCGCGCACCGTACGATCCTGCGCCTGTTTTGCGGGTCAGCGACCAAAAGCCATCGTATTTCGCACAAAAGAGTCTTTTATGGCGCGAATTTTTTCCGCTCGATTCTTTTTTCCTTCTGGAATAGAGGAAACGCTTTTCCTGACTAACGTGTTTCCGCACTCAAAGGCACATCAGCCTGGCCTGCTGCCTTTGTCTGCTGTGTGCCCAGAAATTTCCGTCCACTTCGATGAACAATAGAAAAAAAAAAAAGAGGAACTTACGCGCACACTTGTAAGGGATATGGCGGCGCGTATTTCCGTTCCCCGAAAACTGCAGCAACGTAAGTGCCGGCTGCGTCACTCAAAAATAAAACACAACCTTACGTTGTTGTTTTTTTTTTTTTTTGAGCATGAAGCGCAGAACGGAATGAAATATTAATAAAAGTAGTTTTATGGATTAAAATTACTTACTGTATTGGGCGAAGGAAAGAAGCCAACAGTCGGCGAGGCCAAGGAAAGCATTGGGGATTGTACTTTGTCTTTTCTTTTATTTTTACTTCGATAATCACATAAATTAGTAATGTAATCTGTTTAGGGGAAAGAGAATTAAACACAAAGTAGAAGAAAAAACAACGTGCCGATGGTGCGAACCGAACCCACGACCTCCGAATATCGCGTCCGGTGCTCTTCCAACTGAGCTACATCGGCCGCTGTCCCCCCTGCTACTTGCTTGGGTATTTATGTTGTCTGTATACGAACCTTGAGAGTGTTCACCAGCGCCACCCTCAAACATAGCGGCGGACGTAGAACGTCCTTTGTTACCGCCAGCGTCACGTAGAACGTGATCAAGAGCGAGGGCGAAAGCTGTGCTAGAACCTTCTTACGCTACCTATGGCTTCAAGACTGCGAGAACCGAGACCCCCGTAAGCTACAAGCAGATAAATGAAGGGGAAATGAGGTTACATACATGAACGAAAGAAGCCATCAGTCGGCGAGGCTAAGGAAAGCATTGGGGATTGTACCTTGTCTTCTTTTTTTTTTTTTTCATTTTTAATTCGGAGGTCGTGGGTTCGCTTCCCACCATCGGTACGTTGTTGTTTCTTCTACTTTGTGTTTAATTCTCTTTCCCCTAAACAAATTACATTACTAATTTATGTGATTATCGAAGTAAAATTAAAAAAAAAAGACAAAGTACAATCCCCAATGCTTTCCTTGGCCTCGCCGACTGTTGGCTTCTTTCCTTCGTGTATTATAACGAGCACCCTCATTTCCCCTTCATTTATCTGCTTACTGTATTGAGCGTAATATATCGGTAACGTCCGTCGCGCCATCTTTGCGACATTGAATAAGTTAATTTGAAAACTCAGCGTGGCGTAAATCCGCTAAAAAGAGTTTAAAGCATGTTAAAAGTCGATTGTTGCTTAGAGCTGTGTCTGAACGCAACCTAAAGGTAACACACTAACTGAAGACAGGAGTTGATTACGGTGATGGTAATTGTATAGTGTAACCGTTGTCATACCGTCATATCCTGGCTGCGTTCGCGGCTGGTTTTCCTGCTGTTAAGAACAAAAAAAAAAAAAAAAAAACATGGTATTATGCAACCTTAAGGGGACCATATCCCAGGAATTATGGTCGTAAGTTACTTGAATGGTGTGAATTAAAAAAAAAATTGTACCTGCAGGAATCGAACACATGTTTTTCAATCAGGTACTTACGTGGTTAAATCCATTGCGCCACAGAAGCGACGGGTAGAGCGGTCTTTAAATGTGCTCTTATTCGTTTTGATTCAACGACGAAAGATGGCGCGACGGACGCAACTGGCATGATCAGAGAATTTCTGCAAGCAATTTTAATCCAGCAACCTATTTTATTGCGTATGCATTTTAGTTTATGCACTTTAAAGTATAATCAGAAAACATGTAGCTTTATTGTGTCAGCACGCAGTTCATCACTTGAGACCACGCTCGAGACGACCCAACTTTCCCGTAACCGCGGCGACCCGAGAGGGCGTGCTTACGCCACGCAGAACCCAGCAATGAGCACATTCGCTCGGTCGGTCTGTTCATCTATCCACACCTCCGTTACGACCGCGCGAATACCGCGAAGAGCACGTTCGCTCGGTCGGTCTGTTTTACGACCGCGCAGAGACTTCGCGGCCCGCGAACCCCGCCTGAGTTATGTCTCCCCTCGAACTTCGGAGAAGAAATGCGAGGACCCGACGTTTCGGGAAGAAGGCATTCGGAGCCGAGACGAGACGAAGCACAGACGCGCACGAAGGCGCACCACATCCAGCCAGGCGACCCTCTGCAGATCAACCGAATCTCTTTTTAAGTATTAATAAACAGTTTGACTTTAACTCCTCATCTGGCCTCACTGCTATCAATTGACTTCCTTTTTGTTGTGTTTTATTTTTTAGTGACGTCACCCGGCACTTTTGTTGCTGCAGTTTTCAGGGAATGGCAATACGCTATCGGTCAGTAGGCGGGCGGCGGCGCGAGGAAAAGTAATACGGTAGTCTGAAATTTTCTAATGATTCCAGCGTGCTCGCTCTAAAGCCCCTTTGTCATGAGCTTTAGCTTGCTCTAGGGTTACTATATAGGGTGCTTACAGTGCCATCTCATAGCTGTACGCGATACTCTTGTGCATCCGAGCAGGCGTCTTTGCCGCTAGCGGTGGCCGCGCTTAAAGCATGCCGCTTCATGTCGGTTATCGTAACATCCTTCTTACTTCGACGTGAGGTTTAACTGCACCCGTACAGTAGAATACCTAGTCTAGTGCAGCGAAGTTAACGTGGGGGGGTCTATAAATCGATCGTGGTAGCAGCAGAAGACCTGCAGTTTGGGCCAGTCTTTTACGATGCATATTGCTTGCCACAGTAAGCCTACAAATAGCATCGCGCTCGTTGTAGCGGGGCATTTTTTGACGCCTCTTCAAGCTTACACGTTTCCACCGCGCGTGGTAGACAACCGCCGCCGCGCTTCCCGCACGAGTGCAAGTGCACGCAGTTTTTGCCTCTCAGCGCGCGTGGCGTGTAGGGCAGCTCGCGGCCTTTGTCGATAAAAGCAAGGTCGTCGCCGCGCGCGCCCTCTTTCCCTGATAAGCGGTGTTCTGCGATCCGCTTGCGCGTATGCTGTGTTGCCAGCGTCGCATATGCCTGCCTGGCTGTTGATCGAGGTGAGAGGCGGGAGTAGGAACGGGATTCGATACGTGCGCACGTTCCGTCTGCGATTAGTCGTGTCGCGATATAACGTCGTGTCGCCACCTTAACGTTCGCTGCGAAGATTCACCTGGAAAACGAGTCGCCTCTATCGCCGTAATGAGCACCTGCTGCACACGCTATGGCAGTGGGGCCCTTCACTTGAAGCTTTTTTGTTTTCGGCATAGTGTCTCGGGTATTTCCGTCGAGGGTCAATATACTCCGCCGCCTCTGTTTGCATAGTGAGTGCTCCGCGTGTTTGCTTCGAGAAAGCGACAGTGGGTGTGCTGAGATATTGAAAAGAAAAAAAAAATATATAAGGAAGAGCGCTTATCGTGACGGTACTTAGGGCTGTTCCGCCAGCGGGCTTTCGCCTAGTCTATGACGGCCAGAGATTGCGTCACAACTCCCGCACTTCCGATTCTGCAGTCACAGGATTGATTGTGTGAGGGAACGTCCGGCTCTCAACTCAGTCCGTCGAATGAGGCCTCATTAGAGAGATTTAGCTCACCGTGATCCGCGATCCGCCACGGTGACCCTCTACCGTGCGTGGGCGGGGCGAACAATTCATTGGTCCCGACGCGGCAGGTCCATGTGCGGACATCCAGTATGTGGCACCATCTATCCGCGTCGAGGGGGTTTGGGCATGCGCAGTGGAACGCGCGGTGGCGGTTCACGGTAGCGGATCGCGGATCACGGTAAGCTAAAACTCTCTATTCTCACAGCCGGTGCTGCTCTCCGTCGCGGCGGCTCCGGCGGGGGACACCGCACGACGGATAACGGCGCGATGTTCAAACAGAAAGGCACGCCGGACGCCGTCAAACCTGTTCGGGCGGGGCCTCGCCGCTCCCACGTGACTCCACGTCAGAGCACCTTTTTTTTTTCTCCTGCAAGAAAAAAAAAAAAAAAATTCCGAGGGCGGCTGCCCTCCCTGCAACGGTGGAAATCGTGTGCTCCGCGTCTGTACGGAAAAAAAAAAAAAAGAAAAGAAAAAGCGTGCTGTCTCACGTGCTCTAGCCGCAGTTTGGAGCTAGAACGCGTTTTCATCTCAGCTTCGATAACAGTATAAACACCACGCGTACTGCGCCAAAAAAAAAATGAGTATAATTATGGCAACCATGTATAAACCGCAGATACATATGCTCACTTCAATAACATTATTCTTCGCAATCAGCACAATCACAGAAAACAATGAACTATTCTATCAATAAAAGAGTTGTTCGCGACAACATGGCAAGAAGGTTTTGATACAAGCATTAAAAAATCAAGTTAGAATGGCACCGACTGAAATAACATTTCACGCAAACCTGTCGGAAGTCGAGGTTAGCTGTGCCGTCCTGCATATTGCAAAATTAAATAAAATCGGCATTTTTATTAGCCTCTTGTGCTTTGGGGCTGGAAGGCATTGCCATCTTAGCTTCAGTAGCTGTACGCAACTACACAGTTTAGTGCAAAGCGCTGCGCGTACAGCACGGAAGCAAATGGGTACGAATATAAGCAGCAAGTATTAAAACGTAGTGTAAACGCGCACTCTAGCTATGTTACTCTTGGTAAGCAGCTAAACTGAAGAAACACAGAAACATGAGCTCTCGTGGGAAAATTTTAGAGTGCTCTTAAATAGCCATTTATGAATTAAGTGATATGATTTTAAATAATTTCACACTGATATCGGCTGTGGGGAACAATGCGGCTTTGAAAGCCGCAGCAACCGTGAAAGCGCGACTCCGTCGCAGCTTTCAAGAGGAAACGGCAAAAGTCTGTTTGGTCGGTGGATTGCTAGCTTTTTTTCCTTTGACTTTGATGCACTTTTTTCGCTATTGACTTTCTTATACTTCCTCCCCTTTCTGTATGATGTTTTCGTGCGGCTCCTTTCGATCACTAATCTTTTTTTCTTCTCTTCTTTCGTTTTTTAGTTTGCCTAAACAAACTCTCCTTTTCTCCTCCTCCTCTGCTCCTTCTCTTATCTCCCATATTACCTTTTTTTCGCCCTATCTTTCTATTTGCTCTCATGAATGGCTGTCATCTCCGCTTCTCCACTCTCCTAGCTTGGAGCCTTCCGGTTTTTCGTACCCGCCGTTACTATCCCAAACTTTCTCCTTTTGCTCCGTTCTCCCTGCCATATAACTTTCTCTCTCTTTCTCTCTCTTTCTCTCTCTCTCTCTTTTTTTTTAAGCGTGCGTATACGTTACGGGCTTTCGCTCAACGTCTGCGCGGCATGCTCGGCATGGTCTCAATTATGCAAGCACCTGTTTCTTGTATTGGGAAGTCTTGTGTCTGCGAACTTCAGCATGCAAGCGTACTGCTGCTGTCGGCGTGGTTCAACATAATGTTACCTCAGCATCTCGGATAAAAAAATCGCCGTCTCTGATATTCCGCACTTAGTGTCGCGACTTCTCGCGGCAGTTCAGAGTTGGAACGCCTTCTTATCTCAGCCTCAGTACAAACACCGCACGTACTACGGGACAACAAATGGATACGAATATATAAGCCAGTAGCCAACCTCGGCAAAAATGCGCACTTATATTATTCATGGCAGTCAGCAAAATCGAAGAAATCTGTAGGAACATATATAACAACTCTGTAATCAATAAAGGAATGGGTCGCCAGAACTTGCAAGATTTCTTTTGATACACCCATTCAAACATACAACTGAAACATCGTAAAGTTTTGCAGGAGGTCATGTTTAGCTGCGACACCCAGTGCATTGAAAAATAAAAAAAAAACGGCATCTGTTGTCTCTTGTCAGCGCGCGCTTCGCGGGGCACCAGACAGGAGGGCAACCCCCGCTTTTCTCTCTCTCTCTCTCTCTGTGCTCGCGCACCGCCGTCTGTCGAGCTGCCCTCTTCCGCGTTCCCCAGTGCGCGTTCGTGCTTTGTGTTTCCCGCTCCCGTGCGCGTGCCCGTACTCTCAGTGCGCGTTCGTGCTTCGCCTCCGATCCGTCTCGTTGTCCCAGTCTCGGTGTCCCAGTGCGCATTCGTCCTTTGTGTTTCCCACTCCCCTCCTGCCCGTACTCTCAGTGCGCGTTTGTGCTTCGCTTCCGTCTGTGACCTACGGCTGTCTGCTGCATTCATCAGTGCTGTGCGCCATGCCCCTCCGTGGCTTTGAACTTGGACCTATAATGCCCGGATAAAGTGTCGTCTTTACGAGACGCAACGACCCACGATGGCCGTCAACGCAGATTTCCTCAGGCCTCCTGGTCGCCACCGCCGCGCGCTCAGCCTCGACTGTTCCCGCAGGCTCCGAATAATGTGCGAAGAGGCCTCACAAATCTTAGAAAAGCACATCAAAGCACAGAAGTTCTTAGCAACCTCAAAGAAATCTCCACATTCGGAGGGTATCCAGACGCCACCACACCACGTGGCAAGCCCTGTTAACCTCTCCCTTCGGGATCAGGAAGAAACGCCTGATCCACCTGTCCTTAGGCGGTTCGATGCCTCCTGGATAGACTCGCCCACCCCTGGCCAGCAAGCCCACCCATCCACCGTGCCTGCCATACTCCCAAGCACTGCGCATGAGGAGCTCCCTCCGGATTCAAGCCAATCCGTCTTGCCTGCCGCTCTCCCAAGTATCGCGAACGAGGAGAACCCTCCAGCTTCAAATGAGGGGACAACTTCCCAGTCTGGGGTCTCCTCACAGCTCACAGCCCTCCAGCGAGCATCAGCCATAGAAGATGCCTTCGCCGAGGCAGACTACGATACCGAGCCCAACTGGGTCGAGGTACAAAAAAAGTCTCGAACAGCTGTGACGAACATCCGCGACCAAGCCCCCCCTCTCAAGGTTGCCGATCCCGGGCAGGATGATTTTCCTCCCCTGAACTCCGAGTGCACGGACCCTCGCATCTCCACACTGACCTCCGGGGCCTCGTCCGCCCTCAAGAGTTCAAGTCCTGCTGTTCCCTCCGGAAAGCCAAACGATCCTGCGAACAACCACACGCAGAAGGACAAGCCCAACCAGGCCACTCAACAAAAGCGCAGCAAACTCAAGACTCGCCGCGCGGAGCAAAGAGTGGCTCAAGACAAGCCCTCTGCTGGTTTGTCTAGCAAATCCTCCAACACTTCCTCACGCGTAGCCCCAGCGGCCCGCTTCTCCGCACCACCCGCGGACTCCCAGGCTGCCTGCTCAGCAACCATCCTCTTTTATCCTTCGCGGAAAAAAGACAATTTCCTTTCTCCCAGCCGAGACTCCATCGCGAAGTTTCTGGCCGCCTTACCTGGTGTTAAGGCTGTCAGGGTGAACCTTCGCCGTAATGTCTGTGCAGTGGACACCAACCCCACAACCGATCTTGACCCCCTCCTAGCCGTCAACGACATCTGTGGTGTCAAAGTGCGAGCCAAGGAAGCTGGCGGGAAGACCTCCACTGGCCTTATCTTCTCAATCGACCCCAGCCTTTCTGAGGACGAGATCCTCAACGGATTGGAAAGCAGCGTTCCTGTCCTAGGATACTGGCGCAGCGGCAAGGATCTGGTTATCCGCTTCGCTGGTACGGAGCCACCCCAAGAGGTGGCCCTGTACAAACTCCGGCGCTCTGTTCGCGCTCGCCGCCCACGGCCTTTGCAATGCCTTAAGTGCGGAGTATATGGGCATGCCACGGCGGCCTGTACCTTTCCCCCACGCTGTCTTCGCTGCGGTGCTTCTCACCCGACCGACGACTGCGACGCCGCCTCTCCTCACTGTCTCAACTGTAAGGGGAGGCATGCCGCCACAGAGCCAAGGTGTCCACGCTGGCAACAGGAAAGGCAGGTTGCCATTACGTTGGCCACTTCCAAGTCCCGCATCACACGGCAAGAGGCCGTTAAAATAGTGAAGGACCGAGCTGAGCCTGCCAGGACAAGTTCTGGCAAAGCTGCAGAACCCACTCGGGATCACCCGGCCACTACCGCTCAGCCACGCAACTCGTTTCCCCACGACCCCCAGTCTTACTGCGGTGTCGCGAAGTCGCCCCCACGCGCAGCCCCCGCATCAAGCCCGGCTCACACTGATCAGCGCGAAGCCATCACAGCCGCCCTCGCAGCTGCTGTCGCGGCTCTCATCGGGCATCTACCTGTTAACTCACCCGCGCGGCAACTCTGCGCGGCGGCTCTTGCCGCTCATGATGCCTTTAACCATCATGGCTAACAACCAGCAAGTTCATCGGCCGCGAGTGATGCAGTGGAACTGTTCTTCCCTCCGCCGCCGTCATCCTGAGCTCGCAGCTATTCTGCCTCTCAAGCAGTGGGATATCCTGGCGCTCCAGGAGACCCACGCTCGTGCAGAAGATTTTCACCTACCTGGTTATTTGGGATACAGTGGTGCGACAACATGTGCATCATCCCAGTGCAATGCCAATCCGTGCTGCGATACTTCGCATCCTCCCGGCACTCCTCGGACGGCTATTTACGTGCGCGCCTCACTACCCCACTCTGTAGTCGCAGTGGACGATCTTACAGGTGGACCCATTGAGTGTGTTGCAATCAAGGTCCGTGTGAGAAATACGGACACCATTATCGCATCTGTGTACATCCGGCCTGGTCATCACTGGGACGCTCGCTTCATCGAGCACCTAACCGCCCGACTTGGATGTGACGTGCTCATCTGTGGGGACTTCAATTCTCACAATACAGAGTGGGGCTCAAGAAGCACTACCAGACAATGCCGCGAACTTCTCGACGCCATCTACGCAGCCGGACTCAACATTCTGAATAATGGCTCCCCTACCTTTGTGTGTTCTCGGGCGGCCCCTTCGGCTATTGACCTCACACTCGCCTCCCCCTCCTGCGACTACAGATGGGAAACATCGGCGGATACTGCTGGGTCGGACCACCTCCCTATTGAAATTACCCCGCTCGTAGACCCTCCCCCTGAGAAGAATGTCTACCATGTTGTGCGGTGGAGCCTCTTCCGGAAGTTGTGTAGTGCTCAATGTGCCGACATAGACTTCTTCGGACACATCGCTGCTTGCGCTACTTCCGCCACAACCCGCTGTGCCGTGAACCCCGGATCCCCCGTCCCGGATGTCAAACTGCTTAACTTGCGCGCCGCCCGACGCAAAGCACAGCGTAAAGCTCGCCGTACGGGAAAACCCGAGCACTGGACAGTTTATAACCGCCTAGATGCCTGCTGCCGTCGCCATGCCAAAAAACTCCGCCGACGCAGCTGGATTAAGCTCTGTAGAGCTCTAGACGGTCCCCGATCGCAGAAACGAGGATGGCGAATCCTTTCATCAATGCTCCGGCCTCGTGTCCCCCGGGCCCCTGTCCTCGCCATAGCGGTAGCACGCGGAATCACGGACTCGGCTCTCTCCGAGCTTCTCGCTGACCACTTTGCCACTTCCATGGCCGTGAGTGCAGCAGTGCCCGCTGCCACCTCCCACGCCCGCATTACTCTTGTTCCGGCTCATCTTGCTGATGATATCTTACAACTATCGACTCGTGACTTCACCGCTCACGAGCTAGATGCAAGTCTAGCTTCCAGGAAGCAAAGATCTGCCCCGGGGCCCGATGGTATTACATACCAAATGTTAAAAAATCTCGACACTGACCAGCGCGCTCGCCTCCTCAAGGCGTATAATGCTCTTTTTCACTCCGGCTCACTTCCCGATGAATGGCGGTCAGCTACAGTCATCCCAGTCCTGAAGAGGGGCAAACAACCCTCACGTCTAAACTCATATAGACCAATCTCCCTCACCTCCGTCCCAGGAAAGGTCCTAGAGTCCCTAGCGCTAAACCGCCTCCAATGGGTAGCGGATGCAGTGGGGGCAATTGCACCGGAACAGAGTGGTTTCAGAAAATGCCGATCTACAACTGACTGTATCACAGAAGTTGTTGCTTTTCTTGAACAGGCTAAGGCCACTCGCAAGTGTGCATATCTCCTGCTACTGGACGTCCAAAATGCCTTTAACTCCATATCTCACAGCTCCATCTTAGATGCTCTCCGTGGCCTCGGTGTAGTCGGGAATCTCTTTGGCTATGTCCAAAACTTTCTGTCTGACCGCACCTTTAAAGTTAAGGCTGGCTCCTCTTTAAGCTCTCCCCGTAGTGTTCTCTGCGGCGTCCCTCAGGGCAGTGTACTCAGCCCCTTCCTCTTTAACCTCGTCTTGTCACAGCTTCCCCGCCGCATCACAGCCCTCCACTCTGGTGTGCGCATTTGCTTGTACGCAGACGACATAGCCCTTTACTGCAGCGGTTCGACACTCTGCGGCCGTACCGTCCGCGCAGAGCTTCAATTTGCCCTACTCACTGTCCAACAGTTTCTCCAAAGTGTCGGGCTTTCCTTGTCTCCCACAAAAACCGAAGCCCTTGTGTTTCACCCACGCCCTGCGGCTATGTACCTCATACCGCCACTCACACTAGGAGGGGTTCCTCTTCCCTGGAAGAAGTCGGCCCGCTATTTGGGGCTCACAATTGACTACAAACTCTCCTGGCGCCCCGCCGTTTCCTGCCTCAGAAAAGCAGCCTCACAAGTCGCCTTGACCGCCAACAAGCTGCTATCCAAGGGTGAAGGGTGCTCCCCGTCTCTTGCAATCAGGTTTTACAATGGCATCGCAGTGGCGAAAATCCTTTATGCACTGCCATTCGTCAACGTCCCCCCTCTCCTATGGCAAGCCATCGACACTGACCAGCGGAGCGCCATCCGCAAATTCTTGCGCCTCCCCCACTTCTCCCAAGTTGCAGCCACTTATGCGGAAGCTGCGCAGTGGCCTGTCTCGCTACGCGCCGAACGGTTTGCCTTAAATGCGGTCGAACGCATGAGGCGAGCCCCTGACACTGCTGCCATCTTCGAACGGCTTCACAATGCCCCTCATTCTAAAATGGGTCGCATAGTCGGCACGTTCAATACCGAGATCGCGGACCCCCCTCCACAGTCCTCCCTGAGGCCTCCCCCTCACTCTCGCCCACCACTCCAAATCAAACTTAAAGTGAGCGGAATACGGTCCAAGCAGAACACACCCATATGTGCAATGCGACAAGAGTCCGCCGCCCTATTAGACGAGGAACTTCACGGCAGACTCCTAATCTACACTGACGGTTCGGTGGCACGGGATGGGACTGCCGCAACAGCTGCTTGCTTTGTTCCTGCCACCTCCTCAAGTGCTGTCTGCCGACTCCCTTTCGGAGCCTCTTCCACAACAGCTGAGCTAGCGGCACTACACCTGGCCGCGGACTTCCTCCTAAGCAGCTCTAATGTCGCCGCTGCTGCCATTTTATGTGACTCCAAACCAGCCTTGCAGCTCCTACGCAAGCCTGACTACAACATACCTGTTGTACAATCACTAAGCAACAAGCTTAGAGCGGTTGAAGACAGAGGTACGAACCTCATTCTACAATGGCTCCCTGCCCATGTCGGCATCCCAGGCAACGAACGGGCTGATGCCCTGGCCAAGAGTGCCCACAGTGGCGATCCACCTGTCTGTAATTCCATCAGCAAATTTGATGTGGCTAGAGCAAGAATTCTACAACGGACACTTGCCGCCCACCCAGACGCCCGCGTCGCAGCCGGCAAGGCTCCACGTACAATCAACTTCACTGACTTCACAGCTCCCCAGCGCGCAACCCTCCTTAGAATGCGCATCGGCTGTGTTTGGACAGCGGAGCGACTCCACCGCCTTCGTCGCACCGGACTTCCGTCATGCTGTGACTGTGGTGCTGTGGAGACTCTCGATCATTTACTTGTGCATTGTCCGGCCTACGATGGGCAAAGACTTGAACTCTATGCCGGCTATCGCAAGTTGGGGTTCCCGTCAGCTACCTGCGCCGACCTGCTGTTCCCACGCGGCCCCCGACATAAAGTCCAGCGTGCGTTCTTTGCACTTCTGGACTATCTGGAGTCCACCAACCTTATCACGCGCCTATGACATTTTGGCGCTTCGCCTCACCTGTGCCACAGTGCGTATGTGTTCTGTGCTTAATCTGTGGCTACCTCGCTTGTGCTGTGCGCGTTCGTTTGCGTTCCTCTCCGTGCGCTCATGTTGCGATTTCACTGTCTGTGCCATCGCACATTATCCCCTTGCTGACTCGTTACTGTGTTCAGTGGCTGTGTTGTGTCTGTGCTCACTTGAGACACTGTGCCTCCGAGTGTTGTGCCGTCCCTCACCATCCTGTTGTTCCCTGTGTCCACCTGTGACTTACTGACTGTGCCTTTGCACATTATCCCCTTGCTGACTCGTTACTGTGTTCAGTGGCTGTGTTGTGTCTGTGCTCACACAAACCTCCGAGTGTTGTGCAAAACTGTGACCACAATCTCCCTTAGTGACTCCTCTGCGGGACCTTGTGCCATCATTGGTATGAACCCCTCCGCCATCACCGCTCTTCCGGGCGCTGCTCTCGTTATTGTCCGCCCATGCAACAATGGGCCGACCTTCATCGATCCGCGTCTTCAAGCCTCGAGCTATGCCGACACTCATGGCTCACTTTGCCTTCCTTTATTGCCACCATTCCAGTCATCCTCCCTCCCCTTTACCCTCCTCCCCCTCAAATCGGCGCAACGGCGGTGATCCCTCATACCTGAGGAGACAGTTGAACGCGCCGATCCCCCTTTCCATCTTCCTCATAAGAACCACTTCTCTCTCTGCAAGCGAGCCCGCGATGGCCGCGACGCGCAAGCCGTGACGTAGAGTCACGTGAGAAAAGCGAGCGCGCTCACTGGTCCGTCTTTCGTTGGGCGGAGTCCGTCGTTCGCCGGACCGGCGGCACCTTGGAGCAAAACCCCACGGCGCCGGCTACCCGATTTCGTCGAGTACTGCCACCATTAAGGAGTTTTAGAATAGGGGGACCCTATCGGTTAGGGGGATAGGGTAACAGCGGGGCGCGAGTGCGCATACGCAGAACCCAAGCGGGCCTTGGGTTTTTGGGTCAGCGTACGACGGTCACCCTATCTCAGCGAAATAGCGTGGACCCTATCGCCGTATAGGGTCGGGGAACATGGCGGCGTCCGGCCAAGCGGCGGCCGCTCGCCTCGGCACACATTCGTCGTTACCGCTCCATGGTGTCACGCGTTCACGGCACACGAAAGGCCAACGAAGCTTGTGCTATGTCTCATGATGTCCGCACCACCAAATATAAGCGATAAAGCGCCCCATGTTGCCAGATTGCTTCCGGATTTGCCGAGCTGCTAGGCTTAGCGAGTTCGCATCGTTTGGTTGCCATGGGGAGCAAACGTCCGAAAGCGCGGAAGGTTCAAATGACGTTTCCCGGCTCAGCCTCGATTGGGTAAGATTGGCCGATTTCGTCTTGTCTGAAGAAAACAGATTATATAACTGGTATTTTTAATATAGTTTTTTTACAATGACAGCAGTTTCAGTGTAATAAGATAGCATTGTTAGCTTTTATTTGTTTAAATGCTTTTGCAGAGTTTGCCGCCAGGGCGCTGCAATCGACGAACGCAAGCCCCGCTCCGCTCCGTCGGGAAAACCCCTATTCTAAAACTGGCCGGTCGGCTCGAACGTTGCGCCACGGCACGCTATTTTCTTGGGGGCCCCAAGACTTGGGTTCCCCTATTCTAAAACTCCCTATTAACTCCCCTTCTCCGGCGATCGCCGACGCGACGGAGTCGACGGAGGCGAGAAAAACCGGCTGTGAGAATGAGGCCTCCCTCCTTCGACGAGCGCTGGCGCGACGGAGGCGACGGAGAGAAAAACCGGCTGTGAGAATGAGGCCTTATGCCGCTTGTCGAGTCGTTCTGCTATGCGCTGCGCCTTCTCTCCCCCCACCTTATCATTTTTTTTTTAGCACTAAAGTGACTACGACATGTTTCTTTACTGAGCATTGTGTCTTAAATTAGCCTGTGCGAAAACTTTTCTGATTAGGTTCGGAGTAAACGAAACACCCAAAGGTGGTGAGAACGCGCGTGTGTTTTAGGATTATTGAGGGAAATTTACTTTCAGACAGGGTTTTCAACATGGAAACATTGGCACACTATTGATTATCCAAGAAAAGTGAGTGCTTTTTGAGTAGTCCAATTCTTCGGTCCTCATTCTCGCAGCGATAGAGACCAGGCGAATGTAATAATGCGTCACTATCTATTTAAAGCAGTTTTCATCGAGGGTACAGGCAAACCGCCAAGCACTCCGCATCGGCTACATACTGTGTTTGTAGGAGTGAAGACCACTGGGCGGCGATATCGAGACCTTAAAGAATTGAATTTGATGCGATGCGTTCTGGCCTTATTGAGTAAAGCACTTTGTTGTGCTATTTAGCACATCTCACTGTCGCTCTTAGAAAGAACGCCTTTTATACGTAGCGGTCATTGCATCATAAATCTAGCTCATACTGTTACAGAACGAACCGCATTTGCGAGAAAAGATGTAGCGCCAAAACACTCGGAAAGAGAGACAGACAGGCCGAGTGTTTCGGCGCTACATCTTTTCAAGGAACATGCACCAACTAGTAACTTGCGTGAGCAGCGGTCACAGCATAGAACAAGGACGCCTTGATAGTAAGAGGCAGACCTAGGCGGCGTTTCCTCGGAACACGTTGCTATCCGTATCGCGTCTCGAAGGAACGGACGGAGGACTTGTTGGTGAAAACGGGGAACCAGGGTTCGTGGCAGGAGGGTAGACCGTTGAGAACAGGGCATTTTCCTCTAAGACCGCGCAAATCCTTGCCTAACCTGTCCGCCTGCCGACGTGATCGATCCGGGATGGCTCCCTAGAAAACTATGCTTCTCTTTCTTCCAGCCACGCCTCGCGTGGGAGCAGCAGCAGCGCCACCGGGTGTCCCCTCGTGCGTGCGTGAGCTCTTCCTCCCCTGGTGGCTGAGCTTCCGCACTATACAGATCGATGCCCCCCTCCCCTTTTTGTGTGCCGCGTTGGCTTCCCTCCTCTTTTCTTGATCAGGCGATGCTCTCCCCCGGTGCACCTCGTTGCGAGTCTGCCGTGTCTCGAGGAACGGGCGCCGCACAATACGACGTTGTAAGAGGGGTTACACTCCATTTCTATAGGCGATAGTTTCGAATAAGTGGTCCCTGCTCGTGCGTAATTTTCCGTTGTGGCCGAATATCCGGACTCTCAATTGGTCTCGGGGGAGGCTTCTATTTGCAGAGGTTCGTAATAGGTTCGAACTTGTACCGGCTCCGGAGGAACGAAACTAGTGTTGCGAAGAGCCGCCACTGGCTTTCATATTGTAACTGCGTAGGTGGTTTAGGAAGTTGGTTCCATGCCTGCTGTGCTGAACGCGCTTGAAATGCATGAACGTGGCTTTTGTCGGCGAGGGACAAAAAGATAATGGCATAGAGCTAAACTTACCAGAGTAGCGCATCAATCAGCCCACGTTGAGTGGCATTGGCCGCACGTGTGCGAGAGGCTCCTGATCTAGCCTGAGAACGGCAGGCAATGGTTCCCTCCGTGCACCGCCTTAGGGGCGCCATAGAAAGCCGTCAGTCTTTGCGAGGTAAGAGTTGCGGCTGCTCATGCATCGCTGCGAGGATTGATGTTGTTCGCGGGGGCGATTTTTTTTTTTCTTTAGCTCCTGCCGAAGCATACCGTTAAGGTTGGCCTTTGGGTAGAAGCGAAAGTACTGATGATGCTGCAGCCATCTGGGAGAAACTAATGCGTACACGCTCAAAGTGCTTTTTTACAAACCAGCGCTAAATGACCAGCTTCATTTAGAGCCCTTCTTGAACTGTTGGTATGCTACAGCGGTTTACTCAAACAAGATAATCGCTTTTTTCTTTTCCATTTACCCTGCCTTTGCTTTGCAAGCTCTTTTAATATGTGTGCATGGTGACGCGCTTTAATTGATTCAGTGTATGAGACATTCTGCGCCACCCGCCGTTACATATCTTGCCAGCACCGCTGCTTCATAAGTATATCCATAGGCCGAACTCACAAGTCTTTAATGCGATGTCGCTAAGGGTCCCGTGTCGCAAAAAAAAAAAAAATCGATGTCGTCGTCCTTGTCGTTTGAACGAAAAATCTCGATGGAAAATTCAGGAGTAGTTTGAATTGTTCAGATTAACGATAAATTTCTGAGGGAAGTTACATAAGTAAAGGAACATAATTGAGCGGAAATGAAAATAGAGTCAACTTTGAGTGGGTGTGAAAGTCGAACCCCTGGGGCTCGTGTTGCGAGACACACTCATTGGCCGCGAAGGCTGCTGGTTCAAGCTGGATCTACTGGATTCGCGGTGTCAACTGGGACGGATAACGCAATCGCGTTCTGACGTTAATAGGCAATGCTCGGTGCTTAAGTAAGCGCCCCGACGTTTAAAGCATCTCCCATGGGCTTAGTCGCATAACGATGGACTGGATCGTGGCGATGACACGTTTCATAGAGTATATACAGGTGGAAAGCTAGCGCTTCGTAAAGCTTATGCACTCAAGGACAAAATATCTAGAGATGCGGCTCTTAACAAGCACCGCTTATAGGCCATTAAATGCATGTACCTGGCGCTCATCACATTCGTGTTTACCTTGCACTCAGGACGTATTAATGGAAGCAAAGCAGCAATGGGGGCTAGTTGCTTTACTATTTCAAGGATTTTCGCGCTACGATATACACCGTGTGATGCTGGCATTGTGTTTAACATTCCCTTATCATGTGGAATGAGATACATAGGCCAGACAGGCAGGTGTTTGAACACGAGGTTAAAGGAACGCTGTAATGATATACAGTTACAACTCGATTTAACGAAGTTCAGGGGAGCCGTGAATTATTTCGTTAAATCGAGAACTTCGTTAAATTGAATGAGGCATTTCTTGGGCACATAATTCAGTACATTCGATTACAGTAAAACCTCGTTAAAACGTACCCGTTTTAAAGTAGTAAAGTCAAGTCCCCGACTGAGCACCCATTGAACATAATGCATTTTGCATCCGCATAAACCGTACCAGCTTATCGCGGTTGTATCGGTTAGCACGTACCATTTTCACTTTTCGTCGCACTCGCGCGTGACGAATTCACGCCGGTAACACCGACCCAAAGGACGGTTCGGCTAGCGGCGCAACAATCTCCCCTAAATACCGCCGACGGGACGGCAAGCCACACAGCTAATGACAAATTGGCGCCAAAGTTGGTAATCATACAACTAGCGCAATCTTTGGGGGTCTGTATGATCATCGTCATGACCCCCCGCGCTACTTTCGAGTGGGTAGCGCCAACACCACGACCGACGCCGCGCGCAGTTTGAAAAAAGCGACGGGATGAAGATGCTCCGCGCTGTTACCGCTGACTCGCAATCAATAAATTTTGGGGCGCTGTCTACAAAATAGACCAAAAATTAACACCTTTTCACCTTTATTTCTCGAAAAAGGTTCGTTAAATCGGGACAAATCACGGAATTGGTTTCGTTATTTCGGGTTAGTCAAAGCATTGAACCCTATGGGCGTCTGAGGGGGAATTAGGATACCTTCGTTAAATCGAGATTTTCGTTAAATCGGGTTTCGTTAAATCGAGTTTTGACTGTAGGTAAAATCAATAACCTTGGAAACCTCGCACCCCATTGCGCAAAACACAAAAACAAGCCAGAATTTGAAGGAACCATCATCTTAGGCCGTTCAAAAGAAAGAGAAATAAAAGAAGCGTTTCAGTTATGGGAATCTGGAAAAGACAAGTGCTTAAGCACGCCATCAGTCATGTTTAACTAATCATGAGATAAAGATAATAGAGGAGCGTAGGGATGTGACACTGCCTGTTCAGTGAGCTTGCGAAATTTCTTGTATCAAAGTGCGTGTGGACTGTTATCAGTAAACCTTAGTTGTCAGTGCGCGCTTGTCCTGTGTACGTGGTTCCTGCTTTCTTGTTTATCTGTGTATATTGTAGCGCAAAAATTCTCGAAACGTATTAATGGCTTCAAAAATTAAGCGTCGCAAAACCTAAACGCGGATGGCAGCGATCGCAAGAAATTCACGATGATGCGCCAATATTCTTTCATATCGAAATTATAAGACGGGAATGACAAAGTGAACACGCTCTCTGTCGTATTGCTTGCCGAGCTGGGGCGAGTAAATATAATCTCCAGCACATTTTTTATAGCTTTCAACATTTACCCAAGGACAAATTATTGCTGGAGATGCCCCGTAGTTTGTGTCGGGTAATTCCGTCTCCTCAACGGTAGGGTCCCGCAACTTCTTTCTCCTTACTGGTTGTCTCTCAGGTGGTTAAACGGCGTTTGTTACCGAAAGGTGTATGTGAACGCAACCTAAAGGTAACGTACACTCACTAAAGGCAGGAAATGATTACGGTGAAAATAATTAACTAACCTCGTGGCTCTGTTCACGGCTGGTTTTGTGGCTATTAAGAATTAAAAACATCACAAGATGCAACCTAAAGGGGAACACTCCCCCAGAAAAGGTATTGGTATAGCTTATTTTAATGTTGCAATTTAAATTAAAAAAAAAAATCAGATAAAGTTGGATTCAAACGTATGTTTTATTCGCTAAGTGCTCAGGTAAGTAAATCCATCGCGCCACTGAGGCAACGTGTACTGGAGGCTTTAAATGTGCTCTTATTCATTTTTACAATATATCTGTCGCCAAGTGACGCTGCTCAGAGGACCGTTGAGAGAACTGAATCACGCGGATGGCGATATGAAACGATGGAAGCGCCGCGGGAATGACGGGAGGACTGCATAGAAAAACACGGCTAGCAAAGGACGCGGCTGGCTCCGCTCCCGGATTTACTTTCAACCCCGCCACCAGCGGCGCGGCCATCGCTTTACACGTAATTTGCACGGGGCTCATAGAGCAGTCTGAAAAGTCGTTATCGCCTGCGCCGCGACACAACTGCTCCAGCGGATGCGACTACTGTTAGAAATTTTGGCAGGGGCCTTGCTTTGAGATTGACTTGCGTGCGATTGCATGGTGAAGATCGCGTGAACTACAGCGTCTGTTTTAACACATGCCCCGTCATGGTGTCGCGATGGCTTATAATAATGCCACGGAAGCTGATCCCTTAAATGAGCAGGGTGTATCCCCCATTTTTAATCTGCTACGCATAAGATAATGTAGTGGTGAAAACGTTATGTTGAATTCCAGTGGCAGAATGGGAGCCTGTCTGTTCCAATGGCAGATTGGGATCAGGTTTGGGTCCCGGATCGCTCGGTGGCGCAGCGATATTTGCTTCGCCGAAATAGGGGGATTTGGCCGCAAGTCCTCATCTCATGGTTCCGCTTCTGCTCCTTGCCACTACCGGCGCATCTTCGCTTTCTCGTCGCTGCACGGTGGTCCGAGCAGCTGTGGAGAAAGATGCGCCTGCCTCCAAGGAGTCGACCTTCACTGCGAAATCCTCGCGGAGAAAAATCTTAAGCGGCATCGAAATCGAGCAAGGAACGGACGCCGCCGGCCTATCGGGCAGCCGCCGTCGCAGCGACGCTGTGTAGACGAGCAGTGGTCGCAAAAGAAGGTGCGGAATAGCGTGTCTGTCGTAAGCTATTTTTTTTTTTTTCATGTTAACCTTACAAAGCACGTCACATGAGTTGTATGCATGATTCACAACGTTGTTCCTACATACTTTGGCGGGAGCAAGACGACGACATTCGTAGACATTCGAAGCATAATTTTTGAAACGAAAGCTTCACTACGCCAGGTAGTTCGAGCCGTTGGGTGTGCACGGTTTTCACCTTCAGGGAGATTTGGAGGTCAAACGTCTGTGTTAAACCTGGTGGTCGCCATGTGACATTGTGGCTTGGTCACGTAGACTACCAAGTGGCCTGTGACCACTGTCAAGGTCACGTGAGGTGACGTCAGTGGGACATGAAGATTGAGGGCGCTAGAGGGGCGATACGCCTAGATTACACACTGCGCGAGATGGAGGAGGACTTCAGACATCTTATAGTAGCGCGAACAAAAACACACAAAAGACAGGGTACAGGACGAGCGCAGGTAGCGCTCGTCCTGTACCCTGTCTTGTGTGTGTTTTTGTTCGCGCTACTATAAGATGTCTGAAGTACTGCACCAACTAGGCCGACAACACATCTTACTGGAGGAAGACGCCCTGCTACAGTAGCGCGTCGGACGCGAAGAAGGAATGAGACCCTGAAAAGGCGATGAAGGACGGCTTTACGTTTGGAAATACACACAGTGTGTGTAATCCAATGAGCGTAGCCATGTACATGAAGCTTCCCTTCGGGGTTAACCAAAGTTAAACCACCAGCAAATTTTTTTTTTGATCTTGTAAATGGTTCCGCATCACAACCGACGTGAGAACAGTATTTCTAAGCATTCTTTACGTTATTTATATTATAACGAACGAGCCCCTGAATTACTGTACGTTGTAAAAACTTGCATTGCATTCGCTTGGCGTCGGCAACTTTTTCAAACGGCACCTCTGCCGCTTCAAATACACGTGTTAGCTTCGATCCAAGATTTGGTTATGTTTTAGGCGGAACGCAAAGATTTATGCCATTAGATACAAGAGCCGTAGAAATGTGCTCGCAACAGAGCGAAGGCGCCCATTGCAGAGGGCGTAGCCACGAGAAAGCGAACGCATTCCGGTGGCAAATATGGATCTAAGCCGTATCGGTGCGCTCCGTTTGTGATCCGACCTCGTGTTGTGCCATTGGAATTCAACGTCGTTTGGGAGCCACATAGTAACCCCGCTATATTGCCGATGTCCCTTGTCTGGACCTCACCGGAGGTTTAATTCCTAGCCTCGGAATAAACTGGCCGCACACAGGCTCTCCCCGTGTTTCCTTCAACGAACGCAATCGCTCATCGTCCTTGTCGGTGCGGTCAGAGCTTTCGCGGCTGACCCCGGGCGACTTTTTTTCGCCGAGAAGGCTCTGGAGATCAACGCTGCGGGGCAGCCCCTTCCTTCATCGTTCAGGGAGTGTAGGCGCGCGTGCCGACGTCAATGTGCGCCAATCTACGGAGCGATGAACGACGAGGTGTCAAATGGTGAGGAGCGGGAGAAACGGCTGAACAGTGGCACACACCCGCGCAAACAAAGAAAATTTAGGAGAAAGAGGATGATGGAGGTGGGTTTAGAGACTGCGAGGAAGGGCGTGCTGCGCTCTAGCCACCATAGCTCTCGCCTTCCGTCGATCGCTACGCGACGGGTGCGACACGCTTGCTGCCGTGGGGGGAAGGGGGGGGGGGGGGGGGGATACGCCTTTCTGCGGGTGTTCGCCGCGGGCGCGGCCTGCGGCAGCTGGGTGGCCCCTCACGGTTAACGCTTCGCGGGTGCCTTTAATTCGATAATGCCCGTCTCATTAGGCTCTGCCCACTCGTGCAAACGAGCCGTGCTTGAAGACCAGCGTGTGTCTGGTACACCGCTGGAGCAGCCTGTCTTGCCCACTCTCTTGGCGCTCGCTCGCTCCTGAGGTGAAAGCAGTATCCGGTGGCTGGTCGCAAGCCGTCGGTCACCGTTGAAAGGGAGGTGCTTGTGGAACAGGCGAACGACACACTGTAGTCGCTGTAGTGATGTGCGGACGATGGCTGGCTTGCCTGGGCCGAGGCGAGGATTCAGCCAGTCTTTCCAGCGATGGCACATGTGTCGGTTATACGCGATGCGCCTGTCTTTTACTTTTGTACATATGTTTTTCGTTGCTGGGGATTGCCCTCCAGGCCAGCTTGCTTTTGTTCCGTGTCTGGTCTTCAAGCCGTTTCACCCTAATCGGCCACTCGTGGGCCGCTCCCGTGGAGCACGCGCCCCTTTTACGGCGCAAAGAGCGCTTTCGCTGCAGCCGCATCCCCGGATATTATTTACGATCGCCCCGTACTCCTTTATTGTCGCCGAAGCGATTTCGCGGTGTCCTCGAGGTCCTTTTATACATCCACATCTTTCGGCTCCCCCCCTTTAGCGGCTGTTACCCGTCCGTTGCTGAATTCCGTGGGACCTATATCGGCTGTTCGTTGTCTAGGGGGTGGTTGTCCGACATTTTATTGCGAAAGCAATACTGCTCGCAGTTTGAGCCTACCGCGTGGAACGGCGGTGACCACCTTTAGACGACCCCCGTAGACGACCCTGGGCTGGCAGGAGCTGCCAACTTGGGTCTCTCTTTTCACATGGGACGGTTATGTCAGAATCGGCCTGCTAGGACCCTGGCATTCACGTTACCTCTGTAGGCCAATAAGGCACGCTCATATCAGTTGGTTAAAGCGGGGCTTTTTATGTGGGCTGAGGAAGAAAAAAGAGAAGAAGAACGCTCGGTCACCCGCAGCTAAAGCTTTCGCTCAATATTTGGTTCAGCAGCGTTGAACCCTTGTAATTTTTTGGCTGCCGCCATCCATCGTGTAGTGATGTGTGAAAAAATTTGTCATCAGAGTCTGAGAAACTTGTGAGACTTCTGATGTGTTCATTGTAATTTGTGGCTGCAATTTGTGAAATTTGTGCAATGTCTGTGTGTGACGTGGATGTAGTTTGTGAGCGCATGCATGTGCGCGTGATGTTCGTGGGCTTTGTTAATATTGTAGGACAATATTCTTTAAGAGAGGGGCAGTGTCACGAAATCGGCGCACATTTTTATCAAGCCGGCGCGAGACCCGTGCGGCGCCTCATGGAAGTTTCCACAAAGTTCGAGAAAAGCCTCATTCCCCGCGCGTAGCTTTGTACGCGTCGCCGTCACCCTCTTTCTCATCACCCGGCGATGACTGTGATTCATCAGTCTGGAATATGCAATGACGACGCGCGGCTCGACGGGAAGGAAAGGGAGCGCTCCAACCAGCAAAGCTAAGTGTGTGAGCGCGCTATAGCCTTAGCGCGCCTTAAAGGGACACTAAAGAGAGAAAGGAAGTGGGTTTGCATCGATAGAATGCCAGTTCCTGATTACAAAAAGACCACTCATACTGAAAACAGAGCTGTTATAAGATAGTAAAGAAGAATAACAGAAATACAGGTATCGCCACCACAGCCAAACGGCCGAGGCTCGCAACTACAAATCACGTGACGCGCTAGGGATCCCGGAGGCTGACAAATGCGAATTACGTTGCATGTTTGAATGCGGTAGTACGTTTTTTCTCAAACATGATAACACGCTTTTATCATACGTAAACGACGGCGAAAAGACAACGTAAACGTTGCAAGGCAAATACAAAAATATACTTGGAGGCGCCACAGGCGCCCACTTCAGTTTTGGTTATGTTTCGGCTCAGGCATTTCGTGCGCACTCGGATAGTTTGTTTGAACCTGCAGCTCCTGAATTACGAGCTTGGAGCAGCAGATGCCCTTTGATGGTTCCCATTTGAGCATTCGGAGGCACGAGCGAGCGAAATCCGCTACCGCCGACACACTCCTTCGTTCACACTTCTGCGCCAACAAATCGCCGCCGTTGCCGCTTCGACTGCGACCTGACCGCTTGACTGCAGCTACGTACGCCACGAAAAGCATACATATGCTAAGTACCGAAGGAAAAACGCATTATCATTCAATTGTTCACTAAATCATGGCACATCTGACCAACATATACTGCGTCAACAAGACCTTCAACGTGCTATTTGCAGGCGTCGTAAACAAAAGGGGCATACTTGCCGCTCATACCAAGGAGAGCGTCGATATATTGCGCTCGTCGCCCGGCGAAAAAAAGGGCCTCGGGTAAAAAGTAAAAACTAAAAATAACGAAGCACCAGAAATACATGTGTCATCTCCATTGTTAAATTTCTTTTTGTAGCTGCGTGTTCTAAGGCACCCTGATCTAGCTTCGAAAAGTAGGGCACTGCCTCTTGAGTTATCAAAGAAATCTTCCTTCCTGATCTGCATTTTCCACTTACGGTATAATTCCACACTCTGTTTCTTTTCCATCGAATTTATCCATTTTTTACCTTCTGTGTTTTTCACCTGTTGCTTAATGCTCTTTATTTCTTCGTCCTTGTGACTAGCATACTTACTAGTTAGTTTCCTAGTTCTTTTCCTCCATTGTGAGTCCACGCTTTTTAAGTACAGGTATTTAAATACTTTAGCTGCCCATCTGTTACTGTCCAATTTCCTCAGGCGTTCCTCATATAATATTTTACTCGTAGCTTCCCGTACTTCGAAAGATGCCCAGCCCATATCTCCCTGTACCGCCTCATTTGTAGTTTTGCCGTGGGCACCTAGTGCTAATCGTCCAACCGATCTCTGATGTATTTCTAATATCGACTGTACCTCTGATTTTAGGCACAAAACCGCGTTTCCGAAGGTAAGTCCGGGCACCATAATTCCTTTCCAAATACCCCTCAAAACCTCATACCTATTGTATCCCCACAATTCCTTATGCTTCATTATCCCGGCATTCCTTCGCCCTCTGGCCTTAAGTGATTGCTCATGCTTTCCAATGTATTCCAATCCTTCGTTTACCCATACCCCCAGATATTTATATTCAGCTACTCTAGGTATTTCATGGCCTTGTATTTTAAGACTTTGATCAGTTGAGCCGTTGAAAATCATCAGACCCGACTTAACTGTGCTGAAACAAGCCTAGAGCGTCCCCTTCGTCTCCGCAATACTTAACTAGAGTTTGCAATTCTTCCAGACTCTCAGCTAGCAGCACAATATCGTCTGCATACATCAAACCGGGGAGGCGCTGCTCTACCGCCTTTCCGCCTAATATATATGACAGGTTAAAACCTAGGTTACTGTCTTGTATCCTCCGTTCCAGGTTTATCATATAAAGCATGAACAGCACCGGTGATAGAGGACAGCCTTGTCTTAATCCTTTGCATACTTTGACATCCTCCGTACTTCTTATCCCTTCCCACGTAATTTCTACTTTGTTATCCCGGTATATTTCCTGTAGGAACTCTATTATCTCATAACCGATACCTTCTTCTTTTAATATGTTCCACAGGAGTTCCCTGTTTACGTTGTCGTACGCCCCGTTTATGTCCAGGAAGGCCAAATACAAAGGTCTATTTTCGACTCTAGATATTTCGATGCATTGGGTAAGCACGAACAGGCTATCATCTAAGCGCCTACCATTTCTAAAGCCGTTCTGAAGTTCTCCGAGTATCTTGTTACTTTCTACCCATGCTTGCACCTTTAATTTCACCGCCTGCATGGCTAACCTGTACATAACAGATGTTATGGTAATCGGCCTGTAGGATTTTATGTGCATCCTGTCTCCTTTCCCTTTATAAATCAAATTCATTTTACTCTGCCGCCAGCTGTCCGGAATTTGTTTATTCGATATGACTGTTTCCAGAGCTTTTAACAACGTTTCCTTACTTTTTGGACCGAGTTCATTAATCAGCTTGTTCGGAATTCCATCTATTCGTGTAGATGTGTTTTTAGGAATATTTTTTTCTGCCCTTTTCCAGTTTAGATTGGTCAGTTCTAAGCTGCTTTGTATTCTGCTACCTTGTGTTGCTTCCTGATTTGGGGAGATTACCCTATCGTCGCTCCTAAATGACTCGGCTATAACTGATGTAATGTAGTTCACTGCGTTGTCTCCCTTTAAACAATTTCCCTCTTTATCTTGAATCCGATCCTGCTTTCTTTGATTCTTCTTCCCTAGCCAGCTTATATGGTTCCAGAATTTTCTTGCTCCGCCTCTAGAGGCATCGTGTATGTCAGCCATCCAGCGATCGCTGGACTGCTTTATTTTACTTTGGTCGAGGGCCTGTACCTCAAGTTTCTTTTGTCGATATTTTTGGTCGATTTTCTCCTGAGATACCTGTGCTTTCTTTGCCACTCGGTGTTCCCTTGAAGCAGCCCGTCGTTGTTCAATAGCTTCCCTGATTTCCTTATTCCAGCAGCTCCGTGGCTTCCTCTTTCCATTCCAGCGGTTTGCTACTTTAATCTCCTGAATTTTCCTCCTTATGAGTAGTTCTACCTGTTCATAATCCCAGTCTTCCATGGGGCTTTTCTCTATTGCTTCCTCTATGTTTGCTGCTATCTGCGCTATTTGGTCGTCGTTTAATTTTGCGTTTACGTTTTGTCTAAGTTCAATTTCTCTTTTCATCAAGGGCCCCATCTGCAGACTAATACGTTTATGATCACTTCCCAGACTACACTCCCCTTCTTCGTCTCTTTCCATTTTTGTGACCTTGCTATAAATTTCCCGCGACATTGGACAATAGTCAATGGTCGTCTGCCTGAATTCCCACATGATTTGGCCTTCACATTTTGTTTCTCTATTTACTATAACCAGATCGTGTCGCTTGGTTTGGTTTTTGGTTTTATTAAAATCGAGAAGAAAAAAATTGGTGGTCTAATCCGTTCCTTATTCCACTGCCTGCGGGCTGGCCCATTTCATAGGCAAAGTACGGATTGTGAGGGAACAGGTGTGCGCTTTGCTGTCGCGCAGGACAGCGAGTAGCGGCTTGTGATAAGGAATTAACGCACATATTTCGTGCTGAGACGTGACCAATTAAACATTCGATGCGCGATGGCGGGACTGATCCTCTAGTTGGAAATTCTTAGTTCAGAGTTAGAAGCATTCATTCCCTGGCTAACAATCTTGTACCTTCGCAGTGTCGTTTTTGCAAGCGCTAAATTAAAAACACTATTCACGGTTACTACTTCTTTACCTCGCATTATTTTGAAGTAACACTTACTGTACACAACAATTTCCGAAAATCCTCCCATTGTAACCGTGCGACGTCGGGTTGGCCATCTGCCTTGGTGGACGGAACCGTGGCGGACAAAAAGAGGTCAAAAATGCAGTGTTAAATGCATTCCTTGGAAGGAAGAGAGGAAACCGAAGAGTAATGCGCAGATATATTGGGGAGGAGCAAATCTGCGCGCGGGAGATGAAGACTGGAAGCCAGACTTAAAGAAGAGGAACAGAAGGCAAATATGAACGGCGTGCGCTAGAATGGCAAGGAAAAAGGAAATGATGAGGAGGAGGTAGAAAATGGAGAACGGTCTGGATGAAGGACGGGATAAAAAGAGCACGCGACAGAAATCAATTTCGCGTACCCCACAGTTTGTCGACAGACCGTCTCCCTCTCGGTGCTGCTTTTCCTCTCACTATTTTCTTTTTTATTATCCCCTTATATCTCCGTTCTAGCTCCCATCGGTAGTGCCCCCCCCCCCCCCCCCCCCCCCCAAGCGCTGCGCATTTCTCGTTTTTTTTTTGTTTTTTTTTTCATGCCTTCCTTCTTGTCCTTTGTCATCTCTCTTGAGTAAAAGCAGCGTCTGCAGAGGAACGACGAGGCACATGAACCAAATTGCAAAGAAACAAAAAGCAAGACAGAACAAGGGGGGGGGGGGGGGGGGGGGGGGGGGGGGAGTGCAGACTGGAAGGAATCAGCCAGGAGTATAACGAGGGGAGTAGGTTTGTTCGCTTCAGTGGATATTTGACGATTATTTGCGCCAGAGATTGTCTTCTCCGGACGTGTTTTATTTTTGTTTTCCCCCCCCTTTTCTTCCCCGTCTATTGCTCCCTCGCTCTTCTCAGGAAAATGGTCCACACACACACACCGCCCCAATTTGCCTCCCCTCCCCTTTCTTCCATCGCTTCCTGTTTCTTCTTATTACTTTCCCAATTTTTTTGGCGCTCACCAATTCTGACCCGCGGCTTTCGATCTCGTCTTGGTTGTGCCTGCGTGTTTTCTTTTTCTTTGGTTATTGGGTGTACGTTTGGGGGAGGGTACCTCTCTTCGTGCGCTGTGTTTTACTTATCTGTCGTTTTGGGCTTGCTAGATGAGCGCCTTATTTCGCCCGGTTTTCTTGTCTCACTCGCTTCATTTGCCATCTTCTGGTATTCGCCATGTTGGCACTGTGCAGATGTGAGAAGACGCCCCAGCTGGGACCTATTTTTTCGCGCAGTCCCTGTGGATTGGTTGCCGTCGAGTTATTAATTTTATTATTATTATTATTATTATTATTATTATTATTATTATTATTATTATTATTATTATTATTATTATTATTATTATTATTATTATTATTATTGCGAGCTAATGCCATCTGGCTGACAGTCATTGCTCTCTCGGAGGAAGCTGTGTGGTGCAGTTTTGTTGGAGTAGTGGGATGTCTGTACTGGCTGTGAAACTTTTGCTTGGGAGGAAGCTGGGAATGAATAGAAAACGGAGGATAGGGAATAGATAATAACAGGACCACAGAACACACTGCCAGGAGGAATTCTGCTGGACAACATCGCCACTTTTGCCTGAAGAGGCCACTCATTATGTGCTTAGAGCGAAAACATTTTGAAAGGGAAAATAAAAGGAAGGTTCGAACGAATGAGCGTGCAAGAATTCGTCGAAACCGCAAATGTGTACATGAAGCATCCCCCGCCCGGCAGAAAAAAAGAAAGCCTTACCCTAACCTGGTAGAGTGGGCCACTTAAGCTCACCTCTGTTGTCGCGACACCGTGGAGATTTGTTATGGGTGGGCGCTCAGCTGCCTCCGCGTCGCCAGCTCCTGCCGCCCCGTAGCTCCATTCTTGCTGCCGGTTCTCCTCGTCGAGGCGTCGCAGCGCGGAGTGTTTGTGCTTGTGGGGAGCATCTGGCGCCCACAAAATTTTTTGCTTTGTGCCATCTCTGCATTCCATTTCTTACGGCGGTTGTTTTCATCGCTGGCATCCCTCGGCCTTTCTTCTCGGCTGCTCTGGTCGTACGCACGGCCGTTGTGCAGCGCTGGTCGGAAGTAAGAACGTTTTGCGAGCAGTCAGGGCTCTCTATCGGCGCCTCCCCTTCGGCCTCTGATGACGGATTGATGGGCTGGCCATTCTTTTTTTACTTTTGCACTACTGTGTTGAGGAGGTAAAATGACCATCTCCACGCTATACTGCGGTGAATTGCGTTTACATGCATGTTTTTACGCCAAGGTGCTGTGAAAGCATCTTATTGTAAGACTACCTCAGTCTATGCTCTTTTATTTCCCTTTGCTTGTGGACTATAATGGGGCTTTTATTTCCGCTTCACTGTAATGCCCTGTGGGTGTTTCTTATTATGTTGCATGGCCGCAGTACTGCAGTTTGCAAGTTGCTGTTCGAAGCAGTGGCACTTTCTTCTTTGATATGTTCTCGAGGCCATAACGCTGTGAGTCACTGATGGAAAATAACTACTGCGAATTTATTTAACTCAAGTGTCTACAGAAGTTGGACAACCCAACGATAAATAGCTTAACGCACTGAGTGTTACTCGGGAAAATATTTTATAGGCTAGCCCGTGTACTACTTTAATCCTGTTTCTTTGTTCTTGTAACCGCACCGTCTCGTGTTCCGACTTTGTTGATGCTTTCGAGGCGTCGTCTGGCGGCACGTGGTGGGCGGCGGGAATTTCGTGGTTTAAAAATGATCACCGCTCGCCTGCTCTGCCTTCGTGGCCAGCTGCGCTGACATATATGTCGCTAGCAAAACCCGAGCATTGCCTCGCATGACCCGCATAAGCGCGCCTACTTAGCCTTGGTATACTCTCCGCACTCGCGAGAAGCAGGTCGTCCGCTCCATGCCGAGTAGTGGAAATAGACAGCGACGCACCTGTGTTGCTTAGTGGTGGAGACAGCAGTTTTAATCTGAAGCCGTCGTCTGAAGCTCTGTTGCCGCGTCTCCCAGTTACTGCTTTTGGAGCCGGAAGGTTTTCTTGAGAAAGTAGGTTTGTAACGTTCGAGAGAGCGCTATTGTTTCGCTATATACCATCATTAACTAACCAAACGCGATCAAAGCAGCTGCAGCGTGACCAGAAAGCAAAAATATATGTATAGATGTTTTCCGGGAGATGTTCAGTGCTAACGCGGCTGAATTTCGCATCCTGGAGGGCGAAGACTATTGCTTTTAAGTCAACTTGACCTGTTGATTTCCTTGTATTGGTGTGTCAGTGATCGCGTTTCATATGTTGCTGATATTTGAGTGTGCGTCTCTTGTCTGATGATCTGACTCTTCCTCTCTCCTCTCTCTTCGCAGTGTGATAGTGAGAGCGACAGCGAAAGGGTAAGTGATACCTTCTCTGGTGCCTGACGGAGGACAGCGCTTCGGAGGAGCATACCACGCCAGTCGACTGTGTCGAGCGCGCGAGGGGATTTCGTGGCGCCATTCGTTTTGACCTAGGTTTTGCCGCTGTCGTAATGTGAACGCTGTTGCGAACGCCATCGGAGCACTTGATGCGAAATGCGCATCTCGGGGCGTTGTGGTATCCGGCCCAATTCTTATTTGGCCCAGTTTGGTATGCCCGGTTTTTCTATGCGTCTGTTTCGGCATAAACAGATAAAGTATAACCCAGCGGTATTTTCTGAGGTTAGGTCTTGCCGTGGAAAGAGGGTACTCATATATATATATATATATATATATATATATATATATATATATATATATATATATATATATATATATATATATATATATATTGTGCAGCTTACCGTTATTTGTATAGGCCGGCACATCTCTTTGGACGGTTTTAAAACGTTGCGTTATGCTTTTCTCCGACGTCGACGGTTCCCCGAGAGTACGGACAAAGTGCATGTCGAAATCGAGTCTGAAGCAGTAGTGACCGTGCGGGGTCGGCGCTAGTCTGGTTCGAGGTGGCCGATGCGAATGGCTTGCCGCAACTGTTCCGAGGGCGACGCGAGTCCCGCAGATACACACCGAAGATTCTCCTGAGAAGCAAGAGAAACAAAGGAGGCGTCGTGCTCGCGACCTCGAACGCGTAATGCTTGCTTGACTGAGCGTCGGCGCAGGATGGAGAGAACGGCGTCTTCCGAAGTTCTCTCGCGCTACGATACGTCCAGGTGCGCTGACAGAACAAAACAAACAAGTGCGACACATCAGCGAGACCCTTTTTCCATCGACGACCTCTCAGCATTCAAGAAGTATACGGCGGCGCAGTTATTGACTTGCAAATGGCCGACGCCTTTCGTCCGAAGCGAACGTAGCTGCCGAGATGTTTTATTTCTTTTGTTCGCAGCCGTCTCGTCGCGTGCTTCGCGCATTCCGCTTTTGTTCTCTTGCTCCTTGGCATGGGTCGCTATTCTTTTTCTGGCGTCGCACGCTCGCGATGAGTGCGTGTGTGAGGACCTCCTCGTGCAGCTGGGCACGATTTGAATAAGGGCGCCCTAATGAACAAAAGAAATAAGTTTGCGAGCCATAGCGCTCCTACGTTTTGTCTATCTTTTCACGTCTCCGTCGCGCTTCCTGCATGCACGGCAGGAAAAGTGCTCTTGTTCCCCCTTCCAGGCTCTATTTTTCGTTTCCTCTATTCCTCGACTCGTCTGTAACAGCGCTCATGGCAACTGTGCACCATAGTATTTGGTTCTGCGAATGTTCGCGCTGCGTGTTCGTCATTTCCGATTTCCCTTTTTAAACCGCCGCTCTTTCGGGGAAGGTTTGAATGCGTCGCCCGCGTAACTAACGGCCTCCCTGATGGGCCTTCGTTGTTTGCCTGTCGTTCTCGAGCGGCCGTCGACACGAGCGGCGTGACCGACGCAAGGGAGGAGGCGGGACGAGAATGAATGCCGGTTTGATAGGCACCCATCAAACAAAATAATTGAAGCAAATGTCCAGCCAGGCTCCCGTCGCGTGACTGTCGCCCCACTGTGGCTACGTGTGTACGAGTGCGGCAGTGGTACTAGCACCAGTAGCAGAAATTTACCAGGACGAAAGTGTATTGCTTGTTGCCGAGAGCACATCCTTAAGAAAGGTTTATCGAAAAGCGTAGCGCGATTTGTCACCTCGACGCTCAGTTAGGTATCAAGCTTCACGACGGATTTGACCCCGGTCCACCGGCGACCCAGTCGCCGCCACCGCGGCCACTCGCCTAAGTTTGGGCCCTTTCCACCCCGACGCGGCTCTCGACTCACCTCGACGGGGCCACTGATACCAGCCTCTCGGCGCCTGCCACCCGCTGCGAACACCGCCATGTTTTCACGGCGAAGTCTTCGAGGACGCTGAGGATTGGCTGGCAACCTTCGAGCGAGTGGCCCGCTATAACAGTTGGAGGGACTACCGTAAACTGAATGTCTACTTTGCCCTTGAAGAGTCTGCCCGTACGTGGTTCGAAAACCGCGCCCTTACCTGGCAGGCGTTTTGCCGTGATCTTCTGACCACCTTTCCCAACGTCTACCGCCGCAAGAAAGCTGAAGCTGCAGTCCAGAAACCAGCGGCCAAATGAAAGCTAGCACATGTACTAAAAAGACATGGCCCGCCTTTTGGCCAGAGGGCAAGAAGCTTCGCCACCTCATGCGTTAAGCTATTCGCGGACCTCGTTGGCAGCCCACCGCGTACCGTTGAACGACCATGGAAACGACGCTCCAGCAACGGGCAATACAACCGAGATGTCAGCAGCTCCAGATGTTTTTTCGTTGTGCCATGGGGGCAGTGCGGACGCCTATATTCGGTCGGTTGTTCGGGAGGATGTTTGTGAGATTCGGGCTTTTGCGCAACCGTTGTTTTCCTCTCCCGTATCAAGCGGTGGAAGCATGGGTGGAAAGCTGTCCGGACGTCACTGTCGCTCGGCCGCACTTTTCTCATTGGCGCCTTTCGGCGGGAGCACGGCACCGCTTCGACGGCTGCGCGACCGTCCAAGCGGGGCCCAGAGAGACATCGCAAGGTGCGTACGCTACGGTTTTTGTCCGCGCAGACCAGTGCGTACTCGAGTTCGCCCGCTGCGGGTCGTACCTGAGAGCGCAGCTCGAGCCTTTCGATTGTGATCCGACGATCCGCAACAGGCGTATCTTGCCGTGGTCGCCCACTCTATCTCAAAGGAACCCTTTGGTTATCGCGAGAGAGAGATCACAGCACGCCCTTGCATGCTTGCGGCGGCCGGTCTCGAGAGAGAGCGCGCTTCTCTTCTCTTACGGCCTCTCAAATGGGGTCTGTTTCCACCGCCCCACTGCTGCTCCTCCGCTACAGCCCTTCACGCGCAAGGGGAACGCGCGCTCGCTTTTAGCTTCGCCCGCGTCAGTTCCAACCGGCAGGTCCTGACATTTCGCCCCTTATGCTTTATGCAAAGGCCGTAATCAGCATCGAACATTTATCGTGTACGAGGAATAAAATACAGTCAACAATCCGCTCACGCGCGCGCGCGCCTTCGTCAGTGCGGCCGTGCATGGTCGAATGAAGCTTCGGGTACACTTGAACATTTTTTACCCCTACGTTTTGTAGAAAAATAAATTTACCAGGCTATGCAATGTGCCTTTGAATGTTTTAAGCAGGTGTAGCGCGACCGTACCTCGATTGAAATGTATGTTGTCAGGAAGAGAACAGAGCTGCACGAATGTGCCTATATGGCCTGGGTGTAGCGTATCTTAGTCGGCGTTCCAAGGGTAGGTTCCATTCCCATCCATGGATCATGGTATAGTGACGTCACGGAGCCCAAAGACATCTGCCACCTGTGGCGGAGGCATGCTCGGGAAGACCCCGCAGCAAACATACGCTTCTCGATGCAATGAAAGCCCTGTTGCTAGTACTCTTTCTCTCTCTGTGCAAACCATGGGCTCCCTTCAAAGGGGCGGTCAACGTCACTACAACCAGCTTTTGGCGGTCAAGTTGGTGGCGCTCACCTTACGTTGTTTGAGGGAGCACAGGTGTCCGCCTGGAGCGCGTGTGTAGCGAATCACGATGCTTGCTCTCTTTCTCTGCGCCACTCTCGCCCTTCTCGTCGTGTCCATCACGCCCGATTGTTTTGCGGGGCGGGCGGCTGAGGGAAAGAGCGCACCGAAGCATCTGCGCACTACTCGCATATTAAGGATCGTGCGCTCGCCGACGTCGCACTGCTATAAGTATCTTCAACACGCTTTTGCCGCTCAGTTAAGGTTGACTTTTTTTTTCTCCTCTTCCCACTTTACTCGGGCTTTTGTGCCTGTCTTTACATTTTTACTTTGTGCCCCACCCATATTTGGCTGCTGTTTGTGTTACGTTAGAACGGAGGCTGCGCTTTCAAAGACCGCGTTGTGCCGTTAAAGTACCCCTTGGTGAAGCCACTGAGTGGACTCTTCTTCGTGCTCGTTCATCATCACCACAGAGCATTTGTGGTCGATGTACCAATGGTGAATTTCAGTTCTTTTTTTTTTTTTTTTCTGTGCATTCTATGATGGAGGCGGTTATCGTCGTCTTAGGTTCATTTTTTATTTCCGTACTTAGAGGATGCAGATACTGCCCCTCACCCTCTATCAAAAACCTTGATGATTTCCTTTATTCCTCCTTGTCTCCTCGTGTATGAAAGAGGACAAGGGTACAGCGCAGTTCACAAACCGAGCCAACGTTTCGGCAAGTGGGCTTGCCTTCGTCTCATCGTGGTGTTTCTTTTTGTCTTTGTACAACACTTGACATCGAGCCTCATGTTTTTACTCGTCTGGCTGACCCTTTGTCAAAGCTAGAAGGCAGCCTTGTTCTCGTCACGTAGCGCACGCAGTGAAAGACTCTGTAAAGGCGGCTTTTCATTCCGAAAAGATGTTCACGGCACTCACGGCACTCATACGAGTTATGCCAGCCTTCTACTCTTCCCCGCAATGTCACGTGGGCTTGCATTGTCATCTCCCACCTATAACCACCGATCGTGACCCAGCTGCATGGGACGCAGCCCTGAGCGAACAGCAGTTGCTGGTATCCAGGGCCCCGGCCGGCGGCGGCGGCGACTGGAGCTCTGTACTGAGAGCCCCCACCTGTGTACAAGAGCTGTAATTATGTTTCCTCCGCCCCCTGCAGTATGGCGCAACACTTGCATCTGAAGGAAGGAAAGAAAAACTTTATTTAGCCTTATATTACTTGGCGGTTTTTGGACGTCTTCAGAGATGTCTGCGTGTTGAATCCACAAGAGTCTTCTCCGTCGACCTCGTCCACTTTTGCACAATGGTCGGTTGCCCTCAGTCCAGGGCTCCGCTGGCTACTGCCGCCCATTGGGCTCGCTGTACCAGACCTTTCTGGTCTTCGCAGCGGTCGCTGGACGGCAGAGTCTCCCATTGCTCCGCACGCGGGTTTCGAATTTTGGGGACCACATGTATTTGCTTCCTTTTGTAGGCGTCCACACACAGATACTGCGCCTCCCGATTCCCAAAACTAGCATGAACAAGAATATATATATATATATATATATATATATATATATATATATATATCAAAGAATGTATCCGCGGAATGAAAAGGCGCGCTCTTAGTGCTAGGACCTTATATTGATCTAAAGTACTTAACACTAAGCTTGACGGTCCCCCTAATCTTTTTAGCTCCTAATGTTTTGAAGTACCTAAACCTTGCTTTTAAAGGACAAACCGCTGCCCCTAGGAGGGGGGAATTCGTTTTTCAGGATGCCCTACCAAGAGAACACAAGTGGCAAGGAGATGCTCCGAATGCGCAAGCTTACACGAACAGCACCACCAAAAAAAGAAAAGAAAATACGTGCCAGAAGGCAAGGATATTATCCGAGAGGGCTTTTATTTGCACGACTCCAGTCCACCCCCATGAACTCTGCTTCACTTTCGTCCTTCTCCTCCACCCCGCCGGGGTGGCGCAGTGGTTACGGCGCTCGACTACTGTTCCCAAGGACGCGGGATCGAATCCCGGCCTCGGCGGCAGCTTTTCGATGGAGGCGAAAAGCAAGGCGCCCGTGTGCTGTGCGATGTCAGTGCACGTTAAAGAACCCCAGGTGGTCGAAATTTCCGGAGTCCTCCACTACGGCGTCTCTCATAGCCTGAGTCGCTTTGGGACGTTAAACCCCACAAACCAACAAACCAAACCATCCTTCTCCTCCTCCTTGGTTTGTTTTCTCCCTGCATGCTACATACCCCGTTCCTGCGGCTACAGCGTCTGCCCACTCGCCTAATCGGCTTGATCCCCACGATCCTTTTATATTTTTATTTTCGGTATGGCGCCGTTTCTGGGCACCTTTAGGCGTTAATGGCGCGCGCAGAGCGTGCCGAGAAAAAAAAAAAAATAAATCGCCGACCCAGATGCGATACAGGGTGCATGGAATAATCCGTGCTTTTACCGCCATCATGTCGGTTATTTACGACTGTTGCTGTCTTTAAGTGGTAACCTTATTAATAATGGCCGCCGCTCCTCCTCTTTCTCGTCGCTCGGCAAAGAAAGGCGCCCCCAACGTGCCCCGTCGCTTATATGTGCGGCTGCCGCGGTCGATGCAGATCCTTTTTCGCTTCCTCCTGCCTGTGCTCGACATGGTCGCGTTGACTAAATGCGCTTTCTTTAACCATCTCCCTCGTCGTCGTGCAAGGGAGTTTTATTTCATGTCCGGCCTTTCATGTGTGGTGCAACGGAGTCAGTGTTGAAAATGTGGGGCGATTTCGCGCACTGTTATCGAGGTTTTGAGAGCTCCGTTCTCCGTTGCTTCTACGCGAGAGACGGCTGGCTGCACTTCGGTCATACATCCTCGGCTATGCTGCCTTTTTCCGATTTGCTTTTTTTTTATCGCCTTCTTTATCGTCGCTGAGTATGCCTGTTGATTCCTAATGAGATTTATGTTTCAGGCCTACGTGTGTGCCCCACCCGGAGTTAGGCCTAACCCGTTTTCTTTGCATTTAGCTCCTCGGTTAATTGCGAGCTCAGGGAAAGTAATTTGTCGCTGGTTAACATCTCTGCTGAGCCTTAACTGTGAAAGACCTGAATGTCGCATCCTCGAGTGTAAGCGAGCGACGTTTACGTTCCTCCTCGCTGCATTAAACGGTCATCTGAATCCGACGTCGTTCGTTATTTTTTACTCGACTAATGTGTGTTCCTTCTCGTCCCGTGATGTTCGTGGCTCAGCGACACGTTGCGGCGCGGAGAACTTCCCTTGTAGACAGAGTATTTTTATTTACACCAGCGGAGCTTCGGCCATCCGTCGCTTGGGATGGGCCAGCAGACGTTGTTGGCCTCCCGATCAGAGCAGCATGGTCTCCCAGAGTTGCGGCGTCACATTTAGGCCCAGACGAGGGTCCCTCTTTGTACAGAATTCTAATATTTCTCCTGTGTGCTAACCAGGAGCGGGTATGGAAATGTCCCAGTCTGAATGCGACGGCAATTTAGGATAGTCGGTAGTGGTATAGAATTTCGGTTTGGCACCCCTCTCCCTCTGCCGCCGTCTCTGCCCCTCGAGCCATGGCGGATCCGTTAGCGGGAACGCCAGAGGCCAAATCAGCTGAGACTGGTGTAATATTCGATTCGCAATCAACCCACGACTGTAATTTCGTATGGCAGTTTTGCTGTCGCAGACCACGAAACGCGCCTTCGTCCGATCGCAGGCTACTTCAGCTTTCTCCGGAGAAAGGCCTCCGGTGTAAGGTGGCTAAATTTCCTACTGGGCATACGAGCTCCCATTTCCCGGCGTGCCTTATGGTGTTCGGGATGCATGTTTTTTGGCCATAGCCTGCCCCGTACAGCCATATCTATTTCAGATTCTGGCTGGGTGTCTACCCAAGTGTCGATCTCTTCTAGTATGGATCTGTCTGTGGCGCTTAGGCGGAGCCGCTCTACCTGTGAAGTGCGCACCGACTCCGCGATCTCATCCCATATGTGTTATGGATGTGCCCAGTTGCATGGCGGTGGAAGTACAGCGCGGGAAGGGCTCTTTTAATACTTGTGCGGATTAGGCTCTCTAATTTCTCTCATTCTGCTGCCTTAAGGGGCGTAGAATAGCAGATTTATGCGCTCCTTTACCTTAAGTCCCTTTGCTCGAAACTCGGCGGATGAGGCTACATGCCGCTCAGTCCTCTTAGCTTCTCCGCCATTATCGTAAGACCTAGTATACGGATCTGCGATACCCGGGGAACTTGTCCTTACACGTAAATCCACTTTGCGCTCCTTCCGCAGGATTGTAAATAAAGAGTCCTGATTTTTCCGGAGAGCATGCACGTTCTGCTACTAACCGCACGATCTTGAAGCGTGGGTTCAGTTTCGACATCGCCGCCTCGGCTGATCCATAGTGTAATGTCTTCAGCATAAATACTAAAACTTAAATAAGTTGTGCTAATTTCGTCATTGCTACGTTGAAGAGTAGAGGTGAGAGTACCGAGCCCTGAAGGGTACCCCTGCTGCCCAGAGGGATGAATTTAAAGCGGGCACTACGTTCACTTAAAAAGTTTCATTGCGAAAGCAATACTACTCCACGTTTCGAGCCTTCAGCGTAGCGCGGGCGGTAGCCACGTCTTGCCCACGCGATGCTGTGACGTCACACCACACGTGACACTAGGATGTGGGCTGGCAGGAGCTGCCAAGTTGGGTCTCTCGTTTCACATGGGACGGTTATGTCAGAATCAGCCTGCTAGGACCCCCGGCATTCACGTTACCCCTATAGGCCACTAAGGCATGTTCATACGGATTGGTTAAAGCCGGGCTTCATATGTGGGCTGAAGAAAACGAAAAAGAGAAGAAGAACGCTCGGTCACCCGCAGCTAATGCTTTCGCTCAGTATTTGGTTCAGCAGCGTTGAACCCTCGTAATATATATATATTTTTTTACATTGTTATACGTTTTTTCTCCTACATTCAATGGCGACAGGCCGTCCATGACTCCCTGGTGCGAGATATTATCAAATGCCTTCTTTAGATCGATCCAAAAAATGTCCTTAGCATCTTTGCTCTTGGACCCGATAATATCTTGTTCCAGTTGGACCATGAGGCTCTGTGTCGAGAGATGAGAGCGGAAGCCTATCATTTCCCGTGGGAAAAGGTCGTGTCTGTTGATGTATTTGGTGATCCTGGCTGGATGACATACTCCAGTAGCTTTCCCAAGCCCGATGTCAGGGATATTGGCCGTAAACTGTCTTTCTGAAGCGGTTTTCTATTGCTGAGGTATTTCCCCTGTCTCCCAGCATTCCTGCATAAGCTGAGTTAGTGCGGCTACCGATTTATTATCTATGTTTTGCAGTATTTTATTAGGGACACTGTAGCTACTCGCGTGGCATGCGTCCGGTACGTGCCGAAGAGAAGGAAGCAGCGCCGGCACGAGAGCTGAGGAATGTTCGCGACCTTCGCCTCGGCCGGACGCTGCCGTCGTCACCTCTTCAGCTTCTCCTCAAATAAATGTGGCCGCGGTCGCCGCTGCCTGGCTATCTCTACAACACCATCTGGGCCCGGCGCCGTGTTGGTTCTAAGCCGAAGAATCCCTGATCTCAGTTCTGCCCCGAGGCAATCAAGCTCATCATTGGGGTTCCCTAAGTAATCTGGAAGGGGTCTCCTGCTTGTATCGCCAACGTATAAGTCTTATAACTGTAGAAAGAACTTCTCTTCATCTCCTGGAAAGGAGTGTAATTTTCATGAGGTTAGTGCCTCACAAGGTCGAGGAGGTGACGAACAAGTCTTAGAGATGCTCATATTCTCCATGTGTTCGCGTCGATCCCCTCCAGTTTTGCTCGCATAGCTTGAAAGCGTAGTCTTCAATGGCCGAGCTATCTTGCGTCTCATGTATTTACAGCAATTTGCAGTAACGTCGTCAGATGCGACATCACAACACAAAAAAGCTGAGCTGCTAATGGGTGGACGATCGAAGGCTAGCACAATCAGGCACTTAAGGCTGGAGTCTCTGGAAACCTCCGTCAGACTAGCCTCCCTCCTCGGACAACCCGTCTCAACTCGACTGTCGTCCGAACACCACCTACAAAGGCTCGTTTCCTTCACCTTTTCCAAATTTCGAGTCTAGCCCGTTGACCATCAACAGCAGGCAACTATGTGGCCAATAGCATGCAATTTTTTAAAATGGACTGCTCAATCACTGTGCCACATATGTCTCTCCTATACACATATTACAGTAAAACAAACACAAACCATGCGCAAAGCAGCGAGTGGTTGCGCACGCAACCACACGCATCCCCGATTTACACTCTCTCCAAAATCATCCCGCAGCTCACGCAAGAGGTTCCGAGCAATCACAAAGATAAACAACGCCTACAGTCGCGCTTCCAATACACATTCATGCAAACGTAAACATCAGGCCAAACATTCCGATCGCTGCACTTGGCCGGTTGCGCGCGGACGGCTGCTTCAAAGGGACGGATGGCCAAGCGCCGAAAGACACGTCAAGGCTCCCCAGCCCGTGCTTCGCCGCGTTTCGGGGATTTGTGACCGTGCGCGCCATCTTCACTCAAAGCGACAGAGCCAGTGGGGTAACACTCCCATGAAGCAATGAGGCGGAAAAAATGGCTGGCAATACTAGCGGCTCCTGTTTTTTCAGTGGTAAACACTCGGATCGCTAAAATGCATTCGTACCCACCCGAGAGTAGAACAAGGTATATAATGCATTAAATTGCTATATTTTGCCATTACTACGTTGAAAAAAGTATTAGCGATGTGTACGACCGATAAAAACCTAATATTTTGCCGACAATTGAAACGCATTGATGTTCGCTTCAAAACTGTGCAATCCACTCTTGCCGCAACAAGCCAATCCAATCCGTTATGGCAGCGGGGGCGTTGGGAGCGCCTACCGCATTTGTACCGCTGCTGCTCGTTTTTTTGATACGTTTTCTCGCGTGCTGATCTGACCCAGCGCTTCCGTATCGTTTGTTGAACACCCACATCTCGTGCGTATCGCTTCTTCTCTTGTAGCATCTCAGGCACGTTAGTGAAACTTGCGGCGCGGAGATGAGACCGTTCCTTGTGGACTGTACACATTTATTTGCATCCTATTTACTATGTCGTCAGGCGCGAAGTAATTACATAAAAGTCTAAGCGCCAGTTATTTTTGTTACGGCGCGGCTGATGTTCACCTCCGCTTCAGAGGACCGTGCAAGTCAAGTGGGTGGACGCTCAGACAGCACCCGGAACACTGTGCAAATAATAATAATAATAATAATAATAATAATAATAATAATAATAATAATAATAATAATAATAATAAGAAGAAGAAGATTGTGGCACAGTTCTTATATATGATAAATTATCATATCTAATATGTTACTGAGTTCTAGTAAATGGGTCTGCAAGGCTATTTTATTTTATGTTTTCTCCCGTTGATTTTCGCCCCGCGTAAGGGATGGGACTCGACACCGCTGCAGAAGCATGTAAACGCTGTTGGGTTGAGTCGGGGCACAGTGGGAACAGTAGGTAAAACGCTAGTTCTTCGCCTCGACGCGAGGTGCCGCCGTAATCGCCGCTCGTCCAGAGCACAGAAATGCCACGAGTATGCTGCACACTTGGCGATTACATTGTCTGCTGGGAGGAAGGCGTTTTACGTGTGGTCCACATCTTTGTACGCTGTCGTACTAAGGTATTCTTGGTGATAACACTCTCCTATCAAAAAACGTCTCCACTAAGTAAAGTGAATATTTTTGGTTTGGTTTGTGGGGTTTAACGTCTCGAAGCGACTCAGACTATGAGAGACGCCGTTGTGGAGGACTCTGGAAATCTCGACCACCTGGGATTCTTTAACGTGCACCTACATCGCACAGTACACAGGCGCCTTGCTTTTCTTCTCCTCAGAAAGCGGCCGCCGAGGCCGGGATTCGATCCCGCACCCTTGGGAACAGTAGTCGAGCGCCGCAACCACTGCGCCACCCCGGCGGGGCGAAGTGAATATTTTGCCTCTGAAGTCATAGTTGTTAAGCTTATTCAATATTATCCTATGGCTAACGGTGTCGAAAGCCTTTTTGATATCTGAGTATATAGAACACTAGACTAGCAGCTTACCGGGGGCCCTATTCTCGACACACATGGCCGCCGTTCGGCGCCATTTTCTTTTCTCTGATTGGTTCTCAGAAGAGTAACGTGTTTCAAATTTGTGGCGCGAAATTTTGGCGTTTCGAAATGGCTTTTTGCGGTGACGTAAAAATGACGTGAGCGTGAAAACTTATTTTTAGCAGCGGTATTCATGATGCATTGAGGGTATATATAAGTAGCTGTGGATGGAAAACAGAGGTATATATCATAGAAAGGGAAGCACCTACGCTTGTATTACGAATGAGCTGAAATGAACCGCCCGCTATCGAGTCGACTCCTGAAATCTGATTGGCTGACGTTGTGTGGCGGGAAATACGTAATCCACAAACATTTAATGATGACGTCAAAATGACGTTCCGTTACGCAAAAGATGTTCTGCCATTGCTGTAAATGACCAAAGTTGGGCGCCGCATTTTGAACCACTTGATCGAGGCGGCCGCGAAAAAAAAAAATAAAATAAAACATGGAGAATTCGACGTGCAGTTTAGTCGGCTGTTAGCTCCCCGCAGTTTGGTAGAGAGCTTGGTGGGTGGTGAAGTAAGCTGACACATATTGTTGTAATTGCAGAAAGCACTGAAACGACGTCGTAATGGAACTTTTCAGCTGCGTCATCTTTTATAGGATTAATAATGACGACGGAGATTTACAGCCGCACGAGGGTCATAGCTACCCTCCCGTTGCAACTGATTTGCTTTCACAGAGAAACCGCGCCGTTGTTGCCAATCGAAGCAATGCGGCCCGCTAACTTAAGCAGTTGATCTGCGCGAGGCATTTCAGAGAGCAACAGAAGGGGAAATTGGCCGAGTTGTTCATGATGGTTCATGGGCGCTCCTTAACACAGCGACAAAGAAAAGAAGAGAAATAAAGGTCCCGTGTTTTCTTCTCTTTGTCTCTGTGTTAAACAGCGCCCACCAAACCATCATGAATTTCAGAGAGCACCGCGATGCTTTCTAATTATTTGTCTGATCGGTTCGTGAGTATAAACTGAGGGGTCATATGGTTCGATGGCTGTGCAGGAACTTCGCGCGACAGGCAGCGAGGGATCACCAAAACTGTCTTAAACGTCGGCCCTAAACACTGCCTTTTTTGCCTTACACTATGCACTAACTTCAATGTTACTGACTTGAGCAGCCTTTCCACGATGGGCAAAGCAAACAAAAATACTCACAGCTTCTATTTTATTAAAGGAATGTATGTTTCATGCACATGGCACATATGTTTGCTTGCACATGTGTTGTGTTTCATAAGTTTTCTTTTAATATGCATGCGGGCTCACCATTTGCTTATTTTTTAGAGAGGAATAAGTACTCCGGAGCATGTTAGGACGGTACGCTCTAATCATATGATATAGTTGAGTGACATTTTGTGTTGATTGTTTTTTTTTTTTAATACAGCCTGAAAATAGCCTCCCTTTATTGATTTGCATTTTACCGTTTCGACAGTAAGAAATACACGCGCGCGGTGCCGGCCTAGCTTCATACCATGATTCCCTCAGTCATCTTTCTTTCCTTATTGTCCGTTTATCCCCATCTGCACGTGTACGGTAGCCTGAGAATCGCCTACCTTCCCGCTATTCTGTTCGTCTGTTTCGTTCTCGGACATCGCATTTCGTAAGAGCTTTTCGTACGCTAGCGCATGAAAATTTTAACCGTCTAGGTGTATGACCCAGCGTATGCCTTCCACTTCGTGTGTGCGTGTGGAAGGCTCTCTCTATCTCTCTCTCTTCTCTCTCTCTCTCTCTTTCTTTGCGCTGCTTTCCGCGCTCTACACAACTCAAGCCGACACAATATGTTAGGAACTCAGACTTGGTGACCTGACGGCCGGTAGCTGCTCATAACGCGGCTTTTAAAAAAAAGGTGGGTAGCACAGCCAGTACCTAACAGTAATTGATACTTTGAGACTGCGAGTGTTTTCCTCAGAGATGGACATTATCGGCTGCGCCGGCGCCTCTTCGTCAGTGCTGGAGCTTCTTTGGAAATCTGTCGATTCCTTCTGTTTTCGACCAAGTCCTTAAATGTTTATTTCCTGCACTTAAAAGCCGCTGATAAGTGAACGTGAGAGGCGCTTATGAACAACAATGCTCGCATCAACCCAGTGCGAATATTCCATTGCCGTTCATCAGCTGAAACTCACGCAGCCTTTCCGTGCGTAACTGATGCCGAATGTTCGAGCGCAAGTTTGTCATTCCACAACGCCACACCTCACTGCAACCCGATCGCTTCCGAATCACAGAATGCACCGCCGAGTCCTGCAGGAGCACCGTCGTTTTTCATACTTGGCGCCAATATATAGTAGCACTTCTTTCTCTCACTTTATTTCTCTTTTTCTTCACAATGCGTAACCCGATTGTGTGCTTACATAACCTGGCACCATCTTACTGCACACGTCACGAGTACGTCACAATTTGAACAAAATAGCCAATTGTTGTGAATAGGGCCCCGGTATCGCTCAAGAGGAAAGTATACAACAGTTGCATCTTACCTGTACTCACCTATGGGGCTGAAACGTGGAGGCCAACCAAGAGGATTCTACTTAAGTTGAGGACAAAGCAGAGGGCTATGGAAAGAAGAATGGTAGGGGTAACCTTAAGAGATAGGAAGCGTGCAGAGTGGGTCAGAGAAATAACTCAAGTTACCGACATTCTAGTGGAAATTAAGAAGAAGAAATAGGCATGGGCGGGACACGTAGTGCGAAGGGAGGATAACCAATGGTCGCTTAGGGTAACAAACTGGATTCCAAGAGAAGGAAAGCGTAGCAGGGGGCGGCAGAAAGTTAGGTGGGCGGATGAGATTAAGAAGTTCGCAGGGATCAAGTGGATGCAGCTAGCACAGAACCGGGTTAAGTGGAGAAATATGGGAGAGGTTTCGCCCTGCAGTGAGTATAGTCAGGCTGATGGTGATGATGAAGTATAGAACAACAGCGGTTTTGCTCTTGTGTGAAGGTGTAGTAAGCGTTTGGGTTAACGTGAGTACCGCGGAGTTATCGGACCGGTAGCGCGATGCAAAAGCGGTCGCGCGCTAGCCAAGCAGCAACACAAAATATTCGGCATGAATTGCATACTTTATTCAAACAAAACATCAGTCTCGACATGCACGTACAAAAATGACGCGTTTGCGCATGAGTATCATGGCGGGAGTGGCTTAACTTATTTACATGCACAATGAAGAGACCAGACCTGACGAAACTGCAGCACGACGGCAATTTTCACTGTAATCGTGTTACAAATGAAATAATATCTCACTATCTTTTTGTTTTATTTAATGCATCTCTTCAGCAATGTTCTTTACCAACCGACTGGCTAACAGCTAGAGTAATTCCGATATTCAAATCGGGCAATAAATTTAATGCTGCTAATTATAGATCAATCTCATTACTGTGTTCTTGCTGTAAGGTACTAGAACACGTAATAGCTCATCACATATCTTATCACCTCGAATCTAAAAGTTTCTTCGTCGCCTATCAACATGGCTTTCGAAAAAGGGTGTCAACCATCACGCAACTTTTATCGGTCATTCATGACTTTGGTTCGGCCTTTGACGGTGGCAAGCAGGTTGACGCCATATTTCTTGACCTACCAAAGGCTTTGGACCGCGTGTGGCACCCTTTGCTTATTGATAGAGTAAAACAAGCGGGGGTTCCAGACAATTTGACTGGATGGTTACAGGCATATTTAAGCAATAGGACCCAATTTGTGGAATGTTCGGGATATAGATCTGCTTATACTTATGTATTGACGGGATTGCCTCAGGGATCAGTGCTAGGTCCTTCGTTATGTTTAATTTATATCAATAGCATTGCCGAAAACGTCGATGAAAGTGTAAGCGTGAAATTATTTGGCCGACGATTGTGTCTTGTACAGTGTTATAGACAGTGCTTCGCAACAAACTGTGTTGAATGAAAGTAATTGCAAACTTGCGGACTGGTGTGAGGAGAGAGGTATGAAGATTAATTTTGCAAAAACTGTATCTATGTCAATAACAAGAAAGAAGCCCCTTGGTTACAACTATCACATACAGGACCAGTTTATTAATTCTGTTTCAGCTGTTAAATATCTAGGGTTAACGATTACAGACAGCCTCAAATGGGACACCCGCATTGACAGCATTACCACGAAAGCATTTAATAAGCTTTGTTTTCTTCGCCGAAAATTAAAAGGCGCTACTCTTGGCGTCAGCTTGAAGCATACCGCTCTCTAGTCTGACCAGTTCTCGAGTATGCCTCGGTAGTTTGGCGCCTGTGCTATAATAAGGATATTATCAAACTAGAGCAGTGTCTTTCAGCCAGATTTATTTTTTCTGATTACCGTTCAACATCTTCAGTATCTAACATGCTGAGTCAGCTTAAGCTAGAACCCCTTAAAATACGTGTTCAGGTCTGTAGGCTGAAATTCTTTCACATGCTGTATAACAACAAGTATGGTTTGTCACGTGATACCTATATTTTTGCTGCACCCCAGAGATCTAGTAGACTGAACCACTCCAAAGTAGTAAGCCCATATTTCGCCAGGACCAAACGTTACCAGAATTCATACTTTCCCCTCACAACACATCAGTGGAAACGTTTGCCTCAATTTGTTGTTGAATGCACCAATGAAAATATGTTTTCTGAACTGTTATTGCAGAACATGTAACCGCTCTCCTGCTTGGGCAGCGCTGCTGCCTGCAGTATTTGGAAATAAATAAACAAAGAAGCTACAAAAACTCACCTAACAAAAGCACAATAAGCCCTTCCATGAATGTTCAGTTGTAGCGGTTTCGCTAACGTTTTAGATGGAGTGCGAAAAATACCTCTGGTAAGCCGGAACTGTAGAACTCGCACAATCCTTAGTAGCCGGTACTGTCGCACAGCTTTTTTACACAATACTGGCTCTTGAAGTTGCTTCGTCTCACTTTCAAAAAAACTTAGTAACGGCACGCGGTATACTTGGGTGGCCGCCCGCACCATGCCGCTGCTCTCTCGGCCGACCATTGATATGGATGGTATGTCACGTGGGCAGATAATGCTTCCAACTGCGTGTGGCTCGTTTCGAAATTAAACTGCGAACATAAATGTATTGTGCCTAATGCTTTTGTAGGTTTGGAAATTGTATTGGGCCCAGCGCAACCTGTGTTTTGCCTCTGCCACCGGTGCGCTGGCATCGTTCAGACGGTGGCGGAACATGCCACCGGCCTGAGAGATCCCACAACTGCGCTTCCGCTGTGCTGCTCCGTCTGCCTCCTTCGCGGTCAGAACCGTCGCCCGTTTACCATGGGTTCGGGAAGCACTTCCGAAGAGCCTGCCGTCGACCCCCGTCTCCTCTGGAGGCTCTCCCACGTGACCTCTATGCTTCTGGGTGAACTGTTCTTCCCTTCGCGAGCCTCGCTGTTGCCAATTTCCATTTGCTCTAGGCGAGGACGTTCTCAACTTTTCTTCGGCTTCGCTCCTCCGTGTCGAGATATTTTCTTGTGAATGTAATTGACTAAAAGGGCTCATTTTGTGCGGTCCAGCACTGCTTGGACTCACGCACGCATGCACGCGCACTCGCGCATGTATGCGAAAAGGAAAGTTTGTAAGATGCTTTGCTCGCGATCACATTTGGTAATCATATACTCTTGGCAGCATTCGCGTGTCCAACCGTTTTTGCTCCACTGGTTCCAGGTACGAAAGCGGCTTTGTCGTGCCTCAGGGATGCGTCACTTAATAGGGTTGCAAGTACTGCTCCGCCTAAACGACAATTTAGCCGGGGGGTGAGCAACACTGGGCGCTCGCTACGACTGTTTGGTTCACTGGTGGTGTTTGTGCTAAAGGCCGCGACTTTGACGAAAGGCCTTTATGGGTTGAAATTAATAGCAGTTAATCGATTACAATATGCTTCTTTGTAGTGGCTGTCATTTGTCTATTTTTCTTTCATGAACTCGAACAAAAATCTTTGGAATCATCGCACTCCTAATGAGATACAGGGTAAATTTTCATGCAATTTTTGTACTCAAGTAAAGTCGCTGAGATAAAATAGGTGAGCTCGTTCTGCTTATTTCGGACGGGAAAACACCTTGAGGTACGAAACGTGCACTGCGACCACCGAAATAGGCCTCTGCGAACCTTAACAGTTGTGTCCGCGCACAGGTATGAGGACGATCAAAAGTTTGTCATTTCCCAAATACAGGTCGATCTCATAGTTTTGGACTCGCTTTTTCTTCGTGGCCTCCTGTTGCTGCGATTGGGCATCGGACGCTGCTTGGGGTGTCCTTTTTGTAAGCATCATGCGTCCCTCGCGTGCAACCATATTCTGCCTCCATGGTCACGCGTAGTTTCACCGCGCTGGATGAAACCATTTATAACCGTCGTTTCAGACCTATTTCGCTTACTTCTTGCATAGGAAAGCTGATAGAACACGTCATACTAGACAGACTCCAGTCCCACATGCAAAAAGAGAATTTATATCCAAACACTATGGTCGGCTTTAGACCACATTTATCAACACAGGATACGATGCTAAGACTAGCAAACGAAGTCCTATCTCATGAGCAAGAAAGGAGTACCAGGGCAATCCTAGCCCTAGATTTAACCAAAGCCTTTGATAACGTTAAACACAAAGCAATCCTAGAATCTCTTTCACTGCTGAATGTAGGCTCAAGAACGTTTAACTACATCAAGGACTTTCTCTCCGATAGGACGGCTAAAATTCAAATTGGCACTATCAAATCCGACACCTTCACTTTAGGAGATAGAGGAACTCCACAAGGATCGGACCTCTCCCCCTTTTTATTCAATATAACCCTAATCAAAATGGCACACGAACTCCCAAGAATCCCAGACCTAGAACACTCTTTGTACGCGGACGATATCACCCTTTGGACCACCAAGGGGAGTATTGGCACGATACAAGGTACGCTACAACAAGCGGTAGACGTAGTCGTAGAGGAGGCGCAAGCCGCGGGACTCGCGTGTTCCCCCCAGAAATCTGAATTACTCATTCTACACCCAAGGCGTCAAAGAAAGAATAAAGCGCCTGCGATCAAAATCTACGCGGAAGGTGCAGCCATCCAAGAAGTGGAAACACTAAGAATCTTGGGAATGCTCATACAGTCAAACCAAAAAAACGACACACTAATTAAGAAACTGAAAAACACCGTCAACCAAATTTCCCTCCTCCTCAGACGCATCGCGAATAGGTGAGGAGGAGTTAAAGAAGCTGAGACCAGGAAACTAGTAGAAGCCTTCGTTCTTAACAGAGTTATCTACTCTACACCATACGTCACCCTCACAGTTAGAGAAAGAGACGACCTGGATTCACTAATAGGCAGTCTTATAAAATTGCGCTTAACCTCCCTCGTCATACCCCAAATGAAACACTACTAAAGTTAGGAATTCATAACACCTTAGCGGAAATGATGGAAGCACACCTCACCGCACAATACGAACGACTATCAAGCACTGAAACGGGACGTTTCATCCTAAAAAAAGCAGGAATACATTATGAAGGGACCCTGGCCCACACTTTGCCGATTCCAAGACACGTGCGCGAGCAATTAATAGTCCGTCCTCTGCCTAAAAACATGCATCCAGAATACGATACGGACAGAAGAAGGGCTAGGGCACAAAAATTACACGAAAGATTTTCAGTACAGAAAGACACGGCGCACGTGGACGTGGCAGAACATGCGGACAGAGATGCCTTTTCCCTGGCAGTTGTCGATCATCGAGGTTCTCCCCTCGCATCGGCGACAATCAATAAAACAAAATTTCCGGAGGAGGCCGAAGAGGCTGCCATAGCTTTAGCCATTACCTCCACCACTGCCAAATACATCCTTAGCGACTCTAAAACCGCAATTCGAAATTTTGCAAAAGGAAGGGCCCACTCCGCAGCCATCAAAATCTTACAAAAAATCTCCCATACCCGCCTTATCAACTTGATCTGGGTCCCTGCCCATTCGGACCATCCTGGGAACGAGGCAGCGCACCATTTTGCCCGAGCATTCGTAGTTAACCGGGAGGTGCGCTGCCCTGAGCTCAGGTCGGCTAGGGAGCGGATGACAACCTACAGAGAAATTACTACCCACTTCAAGAAAGAAAGACAAATCTTCCCAGAACCACATCGATCTCTAAGTAAAACACAACAAGTCACCTGGCGGCAGCTTCAAACAGACACTTTCTTTAATCCGTACATGTACTCCATATGGTTCCCAGAGCAGTTCAGCCCTGTCTGTTCTCTCTGTGGACATCAAAAGGCAGACACACCACACATCCTATGCTCATGTAATCAAGACAAGCCATCACAGAGTCTGCAGCTCTCTACCCAATCTCAGTGGGAGGCCGCGCTGCTCAGCTCCGACCCGGAGGTTCAACTCCGAGTCACGGAGCGGGCTGAAGAGGTCGCCGAACGACATCGTCGGTCGGCCACCTGGCATCCGGCCTAGAAGAGGAGCCCACCGCGGGGACGGGAACGTCAACCTACCCCGCGCCTACGACCTCTTCTTTAAATAAAGTTTACCTCCTCCTCCTCACTTGGAATTCATCTCAAATGTAGGCGGCTGTCGTTCATCAGGTAAAATTACTGTAATGCTGACGGTTTTCGGCAATTTTTTCGAATCCATTCGATAATTCGAAAGTTATGTTAATTTGGACATCTTTCCGCTCCATTGGACTTGAAAATAAATAGAAATTACTGTCGCTGTGAAGAGAAAAATGCGCTTGATAGCTTATAACGCCATCTGCTAGCTGCTCCAAGGTGCTCCGATATAGACCACAAATTATTCCAAACGTGCTCTGATATCAGACTTTCGCTGCTCCAAAAAGCCTACTTCCAGTCAGTGGCGCTTTTCTTCTGTCGCATTTCTTGAGCCTCATACGGCGCCGAAAAATTGTTATTTGCAAGCCCGGTCTGCGGCTGAGCGGGGCCGCTGTCGGGAATTCCATTGGTCGTTTCATTTGTATCGGGCGGCGTGCACTTTATTGCTGGGGATGTTCGCATGTTGGTCCCCGCATTCTTCAGGTCGTCGTTTCAGTCGGGGTTCGTTTCTTTGTAGGCGTACACAGCGCAGAGGCCGCCTTATTACATTCCCCTCGATTCCTATACTGCTCGGATTTCTTGCCGTCCTCTCGCTTTGAAGTTACAAGGCACGTGCGCGGTCGCGTTTGTCATATGGTGCAGCGAATGAGGCAGTGATGTTGGCCCCAGTTACGAGGTTACATATTCTTTTTTGTCGAGCTTTTGTTTGCCCATTGCACGTTCCGTTTTGTTTAACATTTGGGCTTGAAAGTGTGTTCAACAAATGCCGCCTGCATCTCCTGGATGTTCTGAACATCGCTGCATTGCACGCGAATTGTATGGGGACGCTTGTCCACGTTTTATTGAATCCTCATGGCGAAGTCGCGCCTCAAAAGGCTCGTTTGTGGGGTTCCGAGGGGCAAGCGCTGTTACAAAAGGTTTAGCGGTCAGGCGGTGGATATCATTTTTATACAAGTTTTCCTTATTTTTGTTGTGGCTAAGATTTAGGGTGGTTTCCCTTATCTCTCCTCATTCGCAGTGTTCATTTATGGCCACCATACCGCGTGATGTCACTGTCTTCATGTCACGTTGCTTGCGCTTTACACGCTTGTATCCAGGGTTGACCGTTTTTGCTGTCGATGTGTGGCTCGGCATCGAGTTCAGTAGCATATGAGCTTTAATTCATATCCTGACGTCTATGATTGTGCACGCGACGTTTTAAATCTTTTTGTTTACAGAAGTATGGACATTTAACAATTTTCATGAAATCACATATTTTGGCGCCATTCGATATCTCTGCTGGATAAATTGGCCATTCTTTGCTATGGGCCGCTATTCAAAAGCAAGGAGTAGAGATTGGTTCCTTCACCTTTTGTCTTCTTTCGTGCGGCAGCTTGTCTTATTAAAGCTCACTATAGCGCAGTTTTGGCTTCGGCAACAGCTTCAGACGGTAACGTAACTGGGCAAATTTTTGTCGATAGCGGAACATAATGAGTGAACATTGGGCTTCGCCTCAAGTCCTTGATTCGTGCAGCAGCAAAAGTTGGCTTCTCTACCTGGCTCTTGAAGGCTGTTGTGCAGGCAAGTTCTGCTGCGTTCCACGGAGCATTTGCAGTGAAGCTACATCACTGTTCCCGTGTGTGGCTTTGGTCGCTAACGATTCTTGACGATTTTTTCAAAGCCTCAAAGTCTGCCTAACCTTCATTGTGGCACTGCTGCTCTTCAGACAAGCGAAAATGGCAGTTCGAACTTGCTTTCGTTCTTAATGCCCTCACCTGTATGAAAAAATCGAGTGTCACCGACTTCGCACAATATTGTCCGCCGGAAGTGTTATTGAGGCGTGTGGATGTATGTAGGTTTTTTTTTGTTTTTCTTTTAGTTTTTTTTTCGCCTTTAAACATATTCAGAGCTCGCTGCAGCTTCGGCTTCAGTAGCAGGTGTTCATCGCGAACTCCATGAACCTGATTTACGTCGTCGATTAACTGTTCTCATCAGCTCTCTCTGTTTTATTATGTTAGATTTACTCATCCTTTTCGATTAACGATGCAACGCCAATCAATGCGACCTGGGAGGAGTTAGGATTATACTGAAACTGGTTTTCGTTGCGCACCACCGTGAACGCTAGTTATCGTATACTTTCCTTTGCAAGAAGCATAAGACAACTTATACTGAGCAAACGGTGTGTCCACTTCCTGATCCAGCCGCAGCCCTTCTGTCGACACTCGAGACCTGGGAAACAGACTGACTAAGCGGACTTAGTTACCACGCACGCACGCACGCACGCACGCACGCACGCACGCACACACACACACACACACACACACACACACACACACACACACACACACACACACACACACACACACACACACACACACACACACACACACACACACACACACACACACACACACGAGAGAGAGAGAGAGAGAGAGAGAGAGAGAGAGAGAGAGAGAGAGAGAGAGAGAGAGAGAGAGAGAGAGAGAGAGAGAGAGAGAGAGAGAGAGAGAGAGAGCTTGCATTGCGAAAAGGAGTCGACGTTTTGTCCGGGGTCGTGTTATCTGCTCCCCCGTAGTGTCTTTATCCGGGAAAAGGAGATTATGTCCCTCTGTTGTCTTTGAAAAGTAGCGGGGTGTGCAGCAGGCTTTTCACTTACGGCGTTGGCAAGTCACAACCACGCCTTTGTTTCTCACGCGACGTATAACGGTGCGCCCGGAACGTTCCTCCTTCGTTTACTTTTTCTCTCGCTCCCTTTCTGGAATGAAATCTTTCGTCGGCTGTAAGACACTTCCTTGGGCTGTTAGTGCTGCAGTGGCCTACGTAGATTCGCGGCCTATGCAGTCGTGCAGCGGAGGCGGCTTCACAGATTGCCGGACAAGAAAGCCGAGCTGACTAAGAAAAGGAAGCTGAATTGCGCGATAACAGGAGCTGTGGGTCTTAAAAACGAGTCAAGAAAGCGGTCCCGACCTGAGAAAATCCCTCGTCTCTTTCTTTTCTCTTCTCGTATGAAGAGGGAGAATTGATCGTAGGACGGATTTTCCCGAGCTTGACCTCCCCTCCTGAGATTATATAAAGATGCCCAGTGAAAAAGCGATTTCTTTCTCCCGTCTTCTTGAAAGCCCCGAGGCTTTTCCGATAGTGGAAGCACGCCCCTACCCAGAGATGGGGAGCTTCCGTTTGATTCTTTTTTCTTGTTCTTCTTTTTTTATTTGACGCTTTTGTGAAGTGAGTGGCATTTGTTTCCTTTTCTTTATTTTTTTTTTATTCCTCCATATAGTCGTTGCCATTTAACCAGTGTTTGACTTTTGGCGGCTGTGCTAGCAGCGCCTTATCTGGCCCTAAACGAGCTCTTTTTTTTTTTTTCTCACCCGACTCTTGGTGCTGTGCAGCTTCCCGATCCTCCCCTCTACGCAAGGCTGCACCGCAGAGCTGCTTGGTGATGAATTTGGGCGGCGATTCTTCATAGACGCCGCCACCGGAGGTTTGCTCAACTGCGAGGCTCTCTCTCCGCCTCTTTGTTCGTTTCGCCTCTCAATCCATAGGCGGCTGGCAAGAGGAGGCAGCTCCGACATGAGCGTAGTTGATGAATGGCGCGCTTCGTGGCCGCTTTCTTTGTGCGCTTGTTAACTGGGTGCTCTTGTTTGCTCTTATTTCTCCTGCCTTGCTCTTGTTTCTGGAGTTATATTTTGTAAGGCTGCGTTTTCTTTGTTTATTTTTCTTCGCTTTTGGCAGCCTGGTTTCTTGGCTTGGCCTGCTGATTTAATAGGGATTTGCTGATACTCCCTTTCCTTAGGCCTTGTTGGGTATTGCGTGTCTTCCGCACCGAGTGCTTTTCTAAAGGCGCTGCTGCATATTGTCAGCGCAAGAACTTTGACGAAGACATAGGAGAAACACATTCGACGAAAGACTTTTATATCTCTGTCTTCGTAAACGTTTTTTCGGCAACATCATCTATAATATGCAGAACCAACTAGCTCGACAACAGCGCAGGATTTCTTTCGTCATTTTGAGAGATGTGGGCATTTCGATTCGTCCTCATGCTCTATTATTCAACAACGTGTGCTTCCGCTTTTTCCTAGCCGATATTTATTAGAACCTTGTGGTCCTTGAGGAGATAATAACCGCGTTGTCTGTATGCAATGAGCTTGGCTTTAATGTTTGTCTTCCTCCCTTGCCAACGCGCCCTATTTCACCCTTCGCGCCACGCCGCGGTGGGGCGTACGACTGCTCAATTCGGGGACGTGGGATCGAATCCTTTCTGCGGTGCTTTTCGATGCAGGAAGAGAGTGCAGAATCTCTCTCTCTCTCTAAGAAATACAGCTGCTGCTTATTGTTCGTCCCAGGGGACGAGCTTAGTTGCCGCCATTTGCAGATTTTAGCTTTTTTCTTTGGTTTATTTTATTTGGTTCCGTGCAGTTCCGGAGAATAATGATAACATGGACTGCCAGGAAGGCAAACGAGAAGACGGAGAATATGAAATAGGCAATCGGCTAAAGAAGAAACCACCAAGAAACAACAACGCGAGGGGAATGCTTCTGTCAGTCCATCTGGGGTGTTCAAAACTGTACAGCTCAACCCTAGAGGAGTAGGCGGCGAATTTTCGCCTCTGATGCGTTTGTGGGCTCCTGTGCACACCGCGTCGCTGTAAGCAGGAGGAGTGCATGGCAGAACTTGAATGAGGCTGGCGCGCTTCAGAAAGGAGATTGAGTGACCACGCCCATTTCGCTCCGCCCTCATTGCTCTCTCTTTGCACCACAGTGGACGATGCTTTTTTTCTTTTTCGCATGCGCCGTCGCCTGATAGGGGACGTTCGTTCTTTGTCAGGACGCTGGAATGAGAATGCGAGCAGTATTGGTCCGCGCATCCACTGCTGCTTTGGCTGCGTTTGTGTTTTCTTACCAGAGACGACGGACTTTATTTAAAACCTGCTTTCTTAATTCTATTTTATCACCGAAAGAGATTGTCTCCTCCCTGCCTATGTGTGTGTCGCCCGGAGAGCTCCTCTTCAGCTTGGCGAGCAGCATGGGGCTGACTGTCTTCATTTTGCGCATTCTCTAATGCACACAAAGTGGGTGCCTAGCTGAATAAGTAGTGGCGATAAACTTGGCCCGAGTTCTGAAGCTGTACTTTTCACTTCCTCATGGACGTATGCACGCGTTCACTACTGTTTCCTTTCTCAAGCCGTCCTTTATTGGTTGGCAGCTGTTCACGCCAAGGCGCCGCAAACATCCCTTCGCTTTCGCGCTTGGTTGCCTCATCTCGTTCATATTTTTGTTTTTTTCTTTTTCATTAATAGTGCTATCCTTTGTTGGCCACACGTGCATTACCCTATCGTTGTTAGTAGGTCTCTTTACTTCTATGTAAGGAAGCGGTGGTGCCGATATGGGAGGGGCATGAGCGCTGTTGATTGTGTCGCCGAAATAAATCTGGAGTCCTCTGCTGCAACACGCCTCCATTCCCCGTGCTGCCATTCGACTTGTTTAAGATCCACAAATTGTGAAATATAATCTATAAAAAAAATAAAGACGATGAATCAGACTGATTTTTCTGTAATCGCCAATCCGTTTCAATCATAAATCCGTTCTTTCTCCATTTCTGCTCGTATTCGCTGCTTTTATTCCCTCGTCGTCATCATCATCATCATCAGCCTGACTATACCCACTGCAGGGCGAAGGCCTCTCCCATATTTCTCCACTTAACCCGGCTCTGTGCTAGCTGCATCCACTCGACCCCTGCAAACTTCTTAACCTCATTACCCACCTAACTTTCTGCCGCCCACTGCTACGCTTTCCTTCCCTTGGAATCCAGTTTGTTACCCTAAGCGACCATCGGTAATCCTCTCTTCGCACTACGTGTCCTGCCCATGCCCATTTCTTCTTAATTTCCACTAGAATGTCGGTAACTTGAGTTATTTCTCTGACCCACTCTGCACGCTTCCTAACTCTTAATTTTACCCCTATTCCCTCGTACTGAAGCAATATTCCTTGTAACCGTCATTTTGGCTAAACCGTTCACGGTTGGGGCTCTGTCCGGTCCCCTGCAAGTGGATGTTCCTCTCTCCTCCTGCCTTAATTTTTTTTATTTGCTTTCGTCTTGCACCTAGAGCTATAGCATTCGTTTGTAACACAGTTCATGCTGTGCTCAAGGCCGCAGAAGCAAAAAAAAAGCTACCAGGCTTCCTTAACTGCCAGCATAGAGCGTAGGTGGTTCACCGCCGCTTTTTGAACGTTCCAGTGTTTTCGTAAGCAGAGAGAGAGAGAGGCATACAGAAATATGGAAGAAACAAATGGAACAAAACTCAGCTGTCTACCGGTATCATGCTACAGGAAAACGAACACATAGAAGGAGGGACGCCGAGTATGGGAGGAAAAGGATAGCGAAATGCACATATATCGCAGATATCCGCACGCAAGCAGACAGTTCACGCGTGAAAGGCATTCGTTTCGTGCTGTCTTGCTTGCTTGTATGTTCATTTTAGCTGGAAACCCGTCCTCGCAGCGCACCGCTTGCGTCGCTGTCGTCGCCGCATGCGCCTCGTGGTTACCGTCTTTTGGCCGGGTTTATTTTTCTGCCTTTTCTTCTCTGATTTCTCTTTGGGGGAATGCAATTTCTCACGCGCTCTTTAAGGCATTCTTCACTACGCTCGCACCCCTGCTGTCCAAGGAGAGGTTATTTTCGCATCTGTTACGTGTTTATAGATAGAAAAAACTTCTCGCGCATGCGCGGCGCGGACCTGTGCGTGTGTTCGTGCGCGGACATGCCGCTCGTTTCGGGCCTCCCTCTTCAAGCCTCCCTTCTGCATACATATGCGGGCGTGAAAATGCGGCTGCCGTTGGCAGGAAAAAGATATGTCCCTTCCTTCTCCCCCCCCCCCCCTCTTTCTCTCTCTCTCCTTGTTGTAGTTTGGCTTATGACTTTCGTAGTTTCTTGTCTTGTTCTGTATAGGCTGTAGCGAAACATCATCTCTTGGAGACGGATCCCTTTTGCGTATTTTTTTTCGTTGGCATCGGTGATGTATGCGCGTATGTATATACGCCTCGAGTGTGTTCTTTTTTTTTTCAGTGGTCGTTCGTCTTCTCTCTCTCTGTCTATCTATCTATCTATCTGTCTATCTATCTCTATCTATCTGTCTGTCTGTCTGTCTGTCTGTCTAATCTATCTATCTATCTATCTATCTATCTATCTATCTATCTATCTATCTATCTATCTATCTATCTATCTATCTATCTATCTATCTATCTATCTATCTATCTATCTATCTATCTATCTATCTATCTATCTATCTATCTATCTATCCATGTCTGTCTGTCTATCTATCTATCTATCTATCTATCTATCTATCTATCTATCTATCTATCTATCTATCTATCTATCTATCTATCTATCTATCTATCTATCTATCTATCTATCTATCTATCTATCTATCTATCTATCTATCTATCTATCTATCTATCTATCTAATCTTAATTTTCTCCGCAATTATCTACCGCAATTTTCTCCAGGATGCAACGCGCAAATGGTTGGAGGAGCTGGCTGCGCGTGCTTTTACACGAAACGACCTCCCTCGCTTCATTGACACTACGAACTGCTGCAGAATGCATCTTGGCTCTTCGAATGCACGCATTGCATTGTCCCCGCCTCCCTGGCTCACCTCATGCGAAAAGACTCGCCCAGGTTAATAATAATAATAATAATAATAATAATAATAATAATAATAATTGGTTCACAGGAAAGGGAAGGCACAGTATCTGTCACACTTGCTCTGTGGACACCACAACTGCGCCGTAAGGAAAGGGAGGAGGTGGGAGTGAAAGCGGAAAGAGAGAATGGGGTGCCGTTGTGGAGGGTTCCGGAGTAATTTCGACCACCTGGGGATCTTTAACGTGCACTGACATCGCACAGCACACGGACGCCACTTCGTTTCGCCTCCATCGATCCATCGATCGAACCCTTGGCACAGTAGTCTCGTGTCTTACCACTTCATCACCGCCATCGTCCTGTTCTCATGGGTTAGCAGGGCACGGGAAGGGGATGGTGTCCACAGGCAGATGACACGCGCCTCTGCCCAGGCTCCGTGGGCCAGGCTAGGTGATACCAGCCCTGCACTGAACGACTGCTTGGAAAATGAGCTCACCCCACTGTTGTAATCGAATTTCTACATTATTTCTCGGTAACACGTCCAGTCAAACGTACTTCCCTTGGCGGCCGCGAGTGATGTATGCTACTGGAAAAAAAGGTCCATTGTTAGTGTCTTTGATTTGCTTGCGAGAATTTCAGCTCTTCGTATATATTTTGTCTGTTCTTGCGGTAAGTGCTGTGATAGGGACGCTTTTTTTTAAGCTGGCGTTTTTTTTCTGTTTTTGTCAATTCGTCAACATTGAGCGGTTTAGTCTTTCCCTCCCTCCCTCTCTCTTTGCGCCCGTATTTAAACCAGGAGCGTTGTCATTCCCGTTTGTATTTTGTTATTTTCTTTAGACGTGTGCATCCTCTTTGCGGTCGTTGTTGTTGTGGCTGTAGGAAGAAGGAAAAGAAAATGCTCGGGCCTGCTACTGGCGCTGTAGCTGAGCCACCTCCGCTGCCTCGTGCAGATAGAAGAGAAAATAGAGAAGAAAAGAAAGAAAGACGCGCGCCGCAACAACAGCCGTCGTCCACCACCGCAGCGGTGCCGGGTGCAATGACGACCTACAACCGATAAAACTTTGGTGACAGGCTATCCCCCGCCGCAAGCGGCGGCGATCCACCTATCCCAGCCCCATCAGGGATTTTGGTGTTGTTGTGGCTGTAGGAAGAAGAAAAAGAAAATGCTCGGGCCTGCTACTGGCTCTGTAGCTGAGCCACCTCCGCTGCCTCGTGCAGACAGAAGAGAAAATAGAGAAGAAAAGAAAGAGGGAAAGAAAGACGCGCGCCGCAGCAACAGCCGTCGTCCAGCCGTCGGCGGGTGCAATGACGACCTACAACAGATAAAAATTCGGTGACCTACCTGCCCTAGCCCCCTCAGGGGAAAACCCAGGCAGACGCACCCCCCTTATATACCGCCGCTCCGGCATCACGTGTTCACTACAGCGCACCTAACGGTAGAAGTGGGAAGCGCATTGGTAGCGACGCCGCTCTCGACCGCGCGAGCCGGCTGCCCATCTCTCCTCTGCTCTGACGTCACGCCTCACGTGGTACTCCTTGGTAGCGACGCCGCGCTCGACCGCGCGAGCCGGCGGCCCATCTCTCCTCTGCTCTGACGTCACGCATCACGTGGTACTCCTTGGTAGCGACGCCGCGCTCGACGGCGCGAGATGCAGCCCGGTCTCTCCTCTGTCGTGACGTCACGCATCACGTGGTTCTCCTTGGTGGCGACGCCGCGCTCGACGGCGCGAGATGCAGCCCGGTCTCTCCTCTGTCGTGACGTCACGCATCACGTGGTAGGTCATGAAAGGTCAATGGTGGCGACACCGCCGCGCTCGAGGAGCTGAGGCTTACGCCCGTATTCACAAATGCGCCTCGACTCGACGCTCCACCTCCACTCCTCGGAGCGGAGAATACAGCCGCTACTCCACTCCAGGGCCGATTCGGATTCATGAACGTCCCTCGGCGTTTCCTCCGACAAGTTCTCCTCGAGAATACCTCCTCCACTCGGAGCAGCGCAAGTGGCATATGGGGACGAGATTAAGATAAACTTTTGGCCCGAAAACTGCGTGCTGAACTATGTAACATGCTCAGTTTTTCATGTCAAGTCTTCTAAACAACTTTCGCAACCGACCTCGACGTTAACAGCATAGTGTAGCTTGTTTTGTGGGCTGGATGAAAAGGGCGGCTGTGAAAAATGGCTGAAAATGTTTTCGCATCTGGCAACAGTCGCTGCTGGTGACGTCAGCTTCGAGAAATGGTGTGAATACTTTGGTTTATTTTTTGGTGTGAGATCTACGCTCGGCCTTTGCCGCTTTGCCTTTTTTTATTGCCAGGCTTTGACAGACGTTTCTTATTTATTTTTTTTTGACAGGCTTGACCAACTTTTTTTTTTACCATGCTTTTTTTTATTGCCGGGCGTCAAAATACATTGCAGGAGAAAAAAAAAGTACAAGCCGCGAACTCCTACCAGCATGGCTCTGGCCTGCTCGGAGGAGAGCTAAACATGCGTGCTGCTTCGCAGCGCATTGCAGCTCATGCACGCTGAATTCGACCCTCCAGAATAAAATGCCGTGTGCGGTTTCCAAACAAGTAGGGAGCCCTAATTGAAAACGTGCTTGAAAAGCCATGCTCTTCGTCGGCCGCGAATATCCCTCCGTAGGAGGAGCACACCAACGCGCTCCCTCAACAGTGCCGCGCCGGCCGCGCGTCCGCAGACGTACTACGTACCCTCGGGCGACGGGCAAGCCATTTATGTCAGCACAATACAACACGCTGTTCCCCCACAAGTTCGGCGCCGTCTGCGGAAGCGCGCGGGGCGAGCCACAGAAAGTGCGCCGCCGCAGCTCGACTCCGGCCGCGGGCGAGCTCACCATTTGGCCAAATCGCGCCTCAACTCTGCACTCGGTGGGCTCCGAAAAGGTTATCCATTTATCCAGTGACGACTTGTGCCCGCGCCACACACGCGAAATGCGACGATGCGACGATCAAACAACACAGACGTCGGTGGCTGATCACGGTTATCCATGTTCGGCGTGAGCGGCAGGGACGGCCGGAGGCTATCCATGACCACATTCGTAAAACGGTAGCGTGCCAGAAGTCCCGGGTCACTATCACTTTCAGCTGATGCTTTAGCGAAAGGTTCGGTGCATCCTTGTCGTATCTTCTTTCGTGAAACTTTTGGTATACCGGTAGAACGAATTCCACACAGCGAGCGAGCGATGCGATGTCGGCCATGTTTACAAGCGGAGTGGCGGTCGAGGAGCGGCCAAGGTAGCGTCGTCGCAGACTCGAGATTCTCGAGAAAACTCAAGTTTTCTCCGACATGGAGGAGCGATTCGAGTGGAGATTGCTTTGTGAAACGAAAAACAGGCCTCGAGGGCCGCTTGGAGTAGAAGTTCGAGTGAAGGCGTGTTTGTGAATACGGCGGTTAGCTATGCTTCGCATAAAAAAAGAAGAGGGAGAGAAAGATGCGCGCCGCAGAAACGGCCGTCGTCCTACAACAGATAAAAATTCGGTGGCTGGCTAGCCCCCGCCGCGAGCGGCGTTGGCCCACCGTCCCAATCCCTTAGGGCCAGGAATTGCCTCCCCATCAGGGATGACTCTCGCAATAAGGTTGTCTGAAAGCGCGAGCCGGCATTTCGCGACAGTTGTGCGATTTCAGTTCATTTTTTATTCCTTTTTCGTTCTTTTTTCGAGATGGCTCATGTGGCTTTTACTTAAAACAGTGTGTTCTTAATGAAGTGTGCGTTTGCGTCGCATTTTTGTTGCTTTATTTTTCCTCCCCCTCGCTCTGTAAGATCGAGTTGATCGCGTGACGGAATGTAGCGATATGTTCGCCTTCTGAATCGCGAAAGCGAAGAATCAATTTCTTTCCCCACATTGTGAAGGTTCGTCCGAATGTCGCCTCATGTGCGCACGTAAAGGGCGCGTCCGTGCGTCTCCCCATTGCGAAGGCGGCGCCCGCCTCGAAAATTTGTTTTTTTATTGCAAGCGGCGTCTCGTACGGTCCGCGCTCTGGCAGTTTCAAAATTCTCTATTCGCAATTACTCTTCATAGTTGAAGCGCCCTTCCTTTCTTCGCGTTCCTCTTTTTCACCGTCCTTTCCATCGTTACTCTATATTTCTTCATCCCCAAAATAGGCAACTTTCCGAGGTGGTGAAACGAAAACCGACATATGATGCCCGAATGCGTGCTCCGTCGCTCATTTGGTGAGATGGTAGTCGAACGCAACGCTGTTGCACTTTAGGTCGCTATACAGTCGTGGTAGTAGTTTGTTCTTTCTATTAAAAGCGGGGAGGTACTGAAACCGAACGAGTTTCCAGAAAGAAAAAGTGTATAGCGAGAAAGAAATTGCGACATTCCTGCCGAAGCGGGTCCTCGGGGGGATTTGTCTCGAATTCGTGGAATTTCCCATTGCAATAATGTTACCCGGGGCCTCTGGACTGCCCGCGCTTGCCCGCAGTGCACTGCGCGATTTTCTGCAGCTCGAGGCTTGCACGCGCACGTGTCAGAGGTGAGGCAATTTCTTTTTTGTCTCTAGCTACTTTCGAGCTTTCACGCACGAGCGTGCGTGATGCAAACGACAGGAGCGGACTGTGCTTGCAGCGCAGTCTTTGGCCCAGTAAACAAGATCGCCAAGCGGCCCATCGATGCCGCGCTCGCTCCGTGAGTTCTAAATTTCGCCATGGTTCACGTTGTCGATTTCGATACGGGGTTCTTTTAAACGCAGCGACGGGGTTAGCATGGTCAACTGTCGTTAAAACTCGTGTTCCGCTAGGAGAGTTGGTTTGTCGTCTATTATTGGATGATATATTGCTTCAAATTTTGGCGTTTGCGTGATGAAAAGTGTCTTTCCGCTCGTAGATGGCTGTGGGCTCAGATGGAACTCGAAACCTCTAATATTATCTGTTAAATAGAATGGTTTTCTATTCCATGTGCTACGGCCGCCACATTTAGACATACACTTTCTTTCAAAGGCAGAGTTTTGTATGTCTACTGTAAAGGTCGACGTAGGCGCGCGGCAACGTGGAGGACACTGTGTTTACACACCGGTCGCAGTGGTTCTGTGTGTGTGTGTGTGTGTGTGTGTGTGTGTGTGTGTGTGTGTGTGCGCGTGTGCGTGTGCGTGTGTGTGTGGGTGGGTGGGTGAGTGGTTCTGTGTGTGTGTGCGCGCGTGTGTGTGTGTGTGTGTGTGCGCGTGTGTGTGCGCGTGTGTGTGTGTGTGTGTGTGTGTGTGTGTGTGCGTGCGTGTGTGTGTGTGCGTGTGTGTGTGTGTGTGCGTGTGTGTGTGCGTGTGTGTGTGTGTGTGTGTGTGTGTGTGTGTGCGCGTGTGCGTGTGCGTGTGTGTGTGGGTGGGTGGGTGAGTGGTTCTGTGTGTGTGTGTGCGCGTGTGTGTGTGTGTGCGCGTGTGTGTGCGCGTGTGTGTGCGCGCGTGTGTGTGTGTGTGTGTGTGTGTGCGTGCGTGTGTGTGTGTGTGCGTGTGTGTGTGTGTGTGTGTGTGTGCGTGTGTGTGTGCGTGTGTGTGTGTGTGTGTGCGCGTGTGCGTGTGCGTGTGTGTGTGGGTGGGTGGGTGAGTGGTTCTGTGTGTGTGTGCGTGTGTGTGTGTGTGTGTGTGTGTGTGTGTGTGTGCGCGCGTGTGTGTGCGCGCGTGTGTGTGTGTGTGTGTGTGTGTGTGTGTGTGTGTGTGTGTGTGTGTGTGTGTGTGTGCGTGTGTGTGTGTGTGTGTGTGGGTGGGTGGGTGAGTGGGTGGGCGGCTGGGCGCATTTGATTTTTACTTACACCTCCCACCCATGGCACGGGCGGGAAAATACTACACATTTGATCTGCCCCGGCGATGCGGTTCGGTAGATGTCCGCTGAGTTAAGGAACGTAGGATCTAGTCGCGGTGAAGGCGAAGGAGAAAAATATTTTTGTGTTGTGGTCGTGAAATTCAGCCGGTAAACTCACTGCGTTTCTGGTGCCCCGCTTTGGCGCGTCGTGTAACGTACCATGCCACCGAGTGTTGTGGCGCTTCCGAAAATTCGTCCTCGATTTTCCCCTTGTCAGCGCGGTATGGTGACCCCACTTGGGTGCTGGACAGAGTTGAAGGAAGAGAAAAAAAGAAAGCTCCCCCGCTTTGTTCATGCCTGGTCTAGCGGCGGCCATCGAGGTGGGACGTTCATTGGCGCCGCCAGTTTTATTGCGTGCTTCCTCCTTTCTCCTCCGCTTTCCCTCTCGACCATTTCGCAATGGGAGATCCCCCGCGCTTTTCGCGGCGTAGATTAGACCTCATTTGTCAGCATTTAGAAGGAGAGAGTGTCCTGACCGACGGGGACGCTCCTCGGAGGGTGGGAGTTTTAGAACAGGGGGGCCCCCAGGGAAATAGCGTGCGGCGGCGCAACGTGCTAGCCATGCGGCAAGTTTTAGAATTGGGGTCGGAGCCGGGCTTGCGTTCGTCGACTGCAGCGCCACGACGGTAAACAAGGAAAAGCCAACACATTCCTTCATGTTTCGGTGCTATATTCAAGAAGGGAAGTGAGTTGGGCGATGTAAACTTATTTCCATCGGCGCTCAATACCCGGGGTGAATTATCTGTGGTCCCCATTGGTTGAATGGAGAGACGATAAAAAGAAGGCTCGTTGAGAAGCGACCTCCTTTTACCGTCCATGTGAGAATAGTCTTATAGGGACTCAATCGGGAGCAGTGCAAAAGGGAAGCTGCTCTCATTGATTCAAGCGTTTGTCTTGCTTCTCAGATTCGCTTCTGCATTGCTTACAGGGATTGCAGGCAGTTCAGTGGTGGGAAATAAGATGTATAGTATGGCAAATACTGTCGATAAGAACAGCAGAAATCGCTCGTTAAAAACGCCGCCGCGGTCACGCCCTCGTTGCTGCCATGGCGGATGTGAAGTCAGTCTCGGAATTTGCCGGCCGACCGCGCGTTTTGCACGCTCCATTCCGCGCTTTGGTGATCGACGGATCAGCGCAATCTGCTTTCTCCAGTCCTATCCTTCTGTGCTGAATTGGTTCAAAGATTCTGCGCGGTCAAACAGCAGATACGCAGCTGTGGCGCAGTGGCGCGCCGAGCGCTTCGACGCCACGTGACTATATACTTCGTTTTACAAGATGTTTGCAGCACTGGGAAAGGCAGTGGGATCCTGGGCTATCCAGGATAACACGCGCACTATAATAGGTAATTGTGCTCCTACTGTCACCCCCACCAATTCTTATTCAGAGGGTAAACCAGCCAAAAAAAAAAAAAAAGACGCAAACACGAGAGATAACTTCACAGGACACGGGCTGGACTAGCAACTGAATTTTTATTGAAGAAACATACCGCCGAGGAACGTCCACGCGTGCGCGTCAGTACAGCATCCTTAGCGCTGACGATGAAGGAATTTGGTTTTTTGAATGAAATATAGATTACGTGTCTTGGCTTGACGCATGCGTGGACGTACCTCGGCGGTATATTTCTTCAATAAAAAATCAGTTGTTAGTCCAGCCCGTGTCCTGTGAAGTTATCTCTCGTGTTTACGTCTTTTTTTTTTTATTTGGCTAGTTTACCCTTTGAATATGAATTACCAACAGTCCCATCATTCTGCCTTGCCCCACCAATTCAGCCGCGTGCGACCACAATTCTCTATTGTAGTGTGCATGACCAGGTCAGCCTTTCGCAGTGCTGCAAACACCTTGTGAGACGCCCAGTTGTAAAGTAAACTTCGTTCCATGTTCGAAAATTATTTTCCTCGTGTCATTAAAAGCAAACAAACAAGTAAACTATTGCCTTTATAATGAGCTGTGTTTTGTACTGATGGTTTTCGTGTCGATGACGATAATCGAATCTTGGCAGCGATTGCGGCCACTTGGGATTCCAATTAAATCAGCGCAACTGAAGTCCGCGGTGCGTTCTGTCATTGTTCCTTCACCTAATTAGGTTAATAGCGTTGTTTCACGGCTGGCTTCACCGTCGTTACTTTTAACAGAGGATACCGAACATAAAACGCGATTCGTGGCTCATCGTTGTCACATAGCTCTCGGCTACGTCAACAATTACCAATTAGGTACAGCAAACGAAAAGCATATGATCGGTAGAATGAAGGTGCCGTTTATAACGCAGTGCCTTGCTGCTCGCGCGGCAGCAACGCGCTCAGGCATCGTCCGAACGCCTCCACATGCCGCGCCTCCCGCAAGCTGTCCGTGGAGCCGCTAGCGTCAAGAAAGCGTGCTCAAATTTGCAGTTATCCTAAATAATAAGTCCAGGTATAACGGAAAGTAAAAAATTAACCTTTATTGATGATCGCTGGTCCGTACCGAGATGCCGGTATAGGATAACTGCGACAAAAGCAAGTTTCTCCTCGCAGCATAAAACGTGAAGCATAAATTAAAAAAAAAATCATCAAAACAGTGGTAATGTGCACAGCACGTCAATCAGTATACAAAATATAAAGCCACGCAACAACGACAACAACAAAAACACTACGCAAAGCTGCACAGGACCTGATACAAAATGAAATCGACAAGTAAGAAAGAAAACGAATGATTTAGTCGGTGACTTCAAATTTAATACAGGGTGCTGTCCGTCCAGTTATAGAGCAACTCCGCTTTTGTTTCATTCGGTGACAGCTTTTGCAGGGGGGTAGCATGCTGCGAGTTCTGCGTCCGCGCTATAGGAGCCGCCACCATCGGAATGATGCCAGCGCACCACCGGTGGCAGAGGCAAAACGCAAGTTGTGCTGTGCCTAATACAAATGTAATTTTTAAACCTACAGAAGCATAGGGCACAAACGAGCCACACGCACCTGGAAGCATTTAGTTGTGAAAAAATCATCTCCTCACGTGACAGCGAGTGGTTGAGAGTTGTTTTTTTTTTTCTTGCGAAAGAAATGTTTACTTGATCTTTGCTCTTGTTGCGTATTGATGACGTGACTTTTGGCGCAGGGGCATGTAATCGTGATGGAACTTATATCGGATACCAATAGTAGAAAAAAAAAAAAAAAGAAGCCAAGTGCTGCTCCATTTGCTCCATTCTGCGCCCAAACTGATTTTCCCGCTCCATCCTGCTCCAAAATGCAATATTGCCCCAAAACTGCTCGAATCTGGCTGCCTCAGTTATGAAGCGCGCCAGTAAGCGTTCAGTTTGCTGCTAGTCTGTTTTCGCTAAGGTCAGCCTGTGTTATCTTTACGTGCTTTGGCCGTTTGTCTTGTCCGAGATGAAGGGGAAGTTGGAAATGTATTGAACTTGCATAAAAAGGAATCAGGTAACAGAATTTGTATCCCAGGAAGAGAAAACTGCAAATATTAAAGGCGTTTGACCTTAGAAACTTGCTCCAAATCATTATTCAAATGCTCCAAGACTCTCGTTTTGCTGCTCCAAAGCTCCAAATGCTCGAGACAGCAATATGCAATTTTATTAAGGGAATGATCTCTCCACAGGCAAAAAGGATACTGAGAACATGTCAGGATGGCAGAATAATCCGACTAATATGGGCACCAGCCCACTCCCAGCTTCAGGGAAATGAGGGAGCTCACAAGCTTGCCCGCGGTCTCACCTTCCGGGTAGGCTCTGATCCTCAGTACATTCTTAGCAGGGACAGGCTAGTGAGCTACAAAGAGATTACTGAGCACTATCGGCTAAACAGGGCAGAATACCCACCGGCAGATAGGAGACTAAATAAGATCCAAGAAAGCATTTGGAGGCGCTTACAAACTAGGACTTTTCCGAACCCAGCTACCCTAAGTCAGTGGTACCCGGAACAATTCTCAGATATGTGCAAACTTGGTCAGGATAAGGCGGATCTGGTACATATGACATGGACGTGTCCATAAATAAAACATATAAATGAACTGTCAAAAACGGAAGAATTTCGGGAGACTCTACTGTTGAGCTCACACCCTGAGACTCAGCTAGGTGTAATCCGACTGGCCGAACACGCCGCCCGGGTCCAAGGAATCCAGGCCGTCGTGTAGGCGGATAGGTTGACGCCTATCCTGTATCATCATCATCAGCCTGATTATACCCACTGCAGGGCGAAGGCCTCTCCCATATTTCTCCACTTAACCCGGTTCTGTGCTAGCTGCATCCACTTGACCCCTGCGAACTTCTTAATCTCATCCGCCCACCTAACTTTCTGCCTCCCCCTGCTACGCTTTCCTTCCCTTGGAATCCAGTTTGTTACCCTCAGCGACCATCGGTTATCCTCTCTTCGCACTACATGTCCTGCCCATGTCCATTTCTTCTTCTTAATTTCCACTAGAATGTCATTAACTTGAGTTATTTCTCTGACCCACTCTGCACGCTTTCTATCTCTTAATGTTACCCCTGTATCAGTTGTTACCCCTGTATGTTATCCCTGTTACCCCTGTATGTTATCCTGTATCAGTTGGAGATTAAAGTTTTACCACCACCTGCTTCCACCCGTGTAATTGGATTCGACTTGCTGATCGCATTTTTCCCCGAATACATCGTGCTCTGTGAATTCTTTCTGAGGGGATTATCTGAGATTACCCTTTCTGTGTGTGAGAAAGGGGGAGAATGGTTTTTTTTTTTTTTTTTTTTTTTTTTTTTTTACATTCACGGTTCGGGTCTGTTTCAGAATAAATTGAGTCACTCTAAGGAACTATCCAATCTTTGTCCCCGGGCTCCAATCCTTGCAATGTTTTGTGCTTACATTAGATATTGATCGAGATTTGAGAACCTGGTGCTTATGTTTCAATTACGTCTAGCTCTCCAAGCACGAGCAATTGTTCCATTCCAGTTTTTCATCTCTACTGCTTTGTGATGCTTTGGTGCAGCCATACTAGGATGGTTTGTTTTTCTGTCTTTGCACACACGATGCGTGTGTTGTAATTGATCTCCATTTGCAGCCCCCGTTAAGTGCATACAGCGCAAAAGGATTGTTTTTAAAGGTGCTAACCAGGGACCCTTAGCAAACCTGTCACTCCGAAGCTTGGAAGAATTGAGGGCACGAGGCTTGCTGCTGGACTCACAAGCAATAGGGAACTCTCTTGGGCTCTATCTATACTTCTGACGGGGGTTGCACAGAATGTTCCATTTTTTTTTTTTTTTAAGTGTAGAAGCTGGGCCACCTTTCCAAACGCGCACCTTAGTCTGTCCTACTCGGAAATAATTATTCAGTGATTACCCCGATCGAATCTTGAACTGGCAAAATGAAAGTCTACGCATGTTGTGCGGTGCTCTCGTGGCGTATATTTGGCAACATCTTATTCAAATCTGCCATTCTAGAGAGTAGGAAACACGTAATAAGCTTAAAATACGTATAGATCTGCCACTTGTACGGTTTTCTCAGCACATTATAAGAAAATACAAGCATTTACATGATTGAAACTAGCGGAAGGACGCCGGTTTCAATCTTTACTAGTATGTACAGCCTTGTTCAAAAGTGTAGAGCCCGGAGGATCTGCTTCTTAGCCGTGTATTGGCGCTGATTTAGCATTAATAGGAATCCTTCCCATTGAAGAGGGTAGCACAAAAAATCTTATCAACAAGAGATTTGGAACATCGGAAATGCATTACAAGCCGCACGACATGGCTCAGAAGCAGACCCTCTACACTTTTGACAAAGGCTGTACCAACTGTCCCAGCTCTCCACTCTACTGAATTTACATGATTTGTCTAAATATTCTCTTAAACCTTCAAATTTATATCTCTAGAGAAATGTTTCAGACGCCGCAGCAGGCGTTAATGTCAGCTAGGAAAGGAGAGCAGTTATGTCGACGGCTTACAGCCAGATGGCGCTGGCTTTCCAGATTCACATTTTTGACCGCGCTCTCGAGATGGCGCCACGTGCGAAAAGCAAACCGTAAACGAAAGCCGTTTTTGCGCGGGGAGGAAAGAGAGGAGGCCAGACTCCCGTCGCGCGCCTCTCCCGTTCGCTCTGCGCTGCCAGTCGTCGTGTGGACGTCGTAGCGTGTGTTGCATTTGCTGTGGGTTTGTGTGTGCGACGGAGAAGGCGTCGAGAGTGAGTGAAAAACGACCGCACTGCCGAGTTTTGACGAAGACTTGCTCCTACTTGTGCACGTGTCGTCTGGTGCGTTCTGCTCGGCATTGTACATCGTCGTGACGTCTCTGGATTATCGCCGCAGAAGGATACGTGCACCCTTGCTTCTTGTCGGCCCACTCGGATACTCTCCTTCAGCGAGGTAGTTACCCCTCCACGCTGGCCGCTGCTGCATTGGCGGCCGTGGAGTGGATCGCCGGCCGTGGTCTGCCGGGACGGATGGTCAGCGCACTGCGAGGCCTTTTCATGTTGCAGTCTGACCTAGCCAGCTAACGTGGAAGACACTGAGAAGGTCAGCCTGACCGGAGGCGTGCGTCTCCCATCACATATTCATCATCCCGCATTATTTCAGCCCTTGCTGCTGACGTCATCTCACTGCTGTGCTCTTTCGAAGGCCTGTTGCAGAACTCGGCAGCTTCCGTAGTTTGCGCGCACGAATGTCTGACATCTCCACTAGCGGCACAGGATATGCTTTATGTTAATGCTTACTATCGGCCGATGCTGCTTACCCCAATGCCTCGCATGATTGCTGGCAGCTCATATCTGTTTTTACTTCGCTCTCTGCCGCCGTATAATTTATGTGCATGGGTTCCTTAGCAGTGTTCTTAGTCTAATAAGCATTTGACTATCTTGCCTTCATACGGGTATTCGCTAGCTGCATTCTGAGAGTTTATTTTTTTTTTTCGTTCACCTTCTACAGCTGCAACAGTGAATAAGGCGTCTGCATACTAACGAGATTGTGGCCAGAGCGAAGTTAATTCAGGGAACCCATCGTGGCCTTCTGCTATTACTATATGCAAGAGGCGGCGAAAGCAAGTAGACGCGCATTTCTTTCCACGCTCATTGCGCTCTGCGAAGAATTAACGCCTGCAATCTCCGCAGGGCGTATGCTCGTCACGCTGCGTGCGTCGTGTACAGGAATGCATAGGTGCAGGACTGTCACTTCAGGTTGCGCGCCATGTGAACAGAATCGCTAGTGTGTCGCGTCTTATCTCCCCGCACCAGCTCGAGCGACCCTTGCGGAATGCCGTCCGCGGCGATGGGAAAAAGGCCTGCTGTACGTGCTACGAGCAGCAGAGCCTATGATCCAATATTTTTTGTATCGTTGGTAAGAAATGATGTAGATTGCACACATTCTTGCCGTTGCCACTTCTCGTCACGCGCCTGTAAATCCATGTTGTCGTGTGAAATTCTCATTATGGTTTTTCTTCGAACTGCCAGCTCATTACGATTGCAGGCTTAATAGAGTTGGCAGTTGTTTTTGCGTATCGAGTAGCGACATCTTGAAACTTCCCGGCGGCCTGGACTACGTTGCTGCTTCCCTCATCGACGGATTATGAAGGAAGGCGGCTGCTCGCTCTCACCTCCTCTGAAGCAGGCGTGCTCGTCGCGAGGAGCGTAAAACACGACACGACTGGCCACCTGACAGCGGAAGGGCAGTGTGTGCTCGCGCCTCAGATACGCGGCGTGCGATTTATATTTTTCTGTATGTGCTTGGCGCAGCCTTGGGCGGAAAGTGAAGCTACCCTTTATGATACAGCCCTCTCCTTTATCGCGCCTCTGAAAGGCTTGATGCCCCCCAGACTGACGGTGCCGGCTTTCACACAGCGGTGCTCCCATTCTGCTGTCTTGCCGTGCGTGCACCGCTTCGACTAACCCGTCGTGGCGTGTAATGGCAAGCGATCCCGTTTTCTTTCGTCGTTTCATCGTTCTGTCGCCGCTCAACAATGGGTGATTTTGTGGCGGCGATGTGTAGTAGTTCCGCTGCTCTTGATCGCTCACTCTGACCGTGCTGCTGTTCGCGGGGATCGGCGTAATGGCTCTTCTTCTGCCACGCTCTCTGCATGCGGCGCCGCAGGCCGCCGTTTCTTTTGTTTTTAACTCGGCCACACTGAGTGGACTTTGTGTGCCGGGGCGTGGCTTGTCTTACGGGTCACTCGCGCCACGAGGAAGCCGTGTTCGCGGCGACCCGATTCGCCACGCATTGTTGTGGGCCTCGTTTTCGTCCGCGAAGGTCTTGGCGCTTTCTTTATTTTTCTTCGCTCTTGCTAATCGGCTTTCTCGTGTTGCTGCCTTTGGGGGAGCATGGTACTTGCTTGTCTCGCTCGTGCGGGTTCATCTCCAGCCGTCTTAAAAGCTTTCGCCTCTTTTCTACGGCATACATTAGTGTTGGCGGAATCGCAAGTTGGCTTGGTTGTTTCAGGTTATAATAGAGAGGACGTTCATTAGAGAACTTTCCTGGTCTTTGAATCGCTGCTGAGCACACGTAATGACGGGAACAGTGCTCTCACCTTACTACCAGCAACGGATCTCTGTTTCCGACGACCGAGTGCATCACAGTTTTGGTACGCAAGAAGGCTTACAGGTACATACGTCACCGGCTGGACTCTTATGTTGCGAGCTAGCTTCCAATTTCACCAGACATCCGTCTGTGATGAAAGCATATCGACGTGACTTGATCTTTCGTAATGTCCTCGGCGCAGCGGATGCGTTTTTCGTGAGAATGTGACACCTTACAGAGGAGATGAGATGGGTAGAAGTGGTTCTTGGCACAACTGCGAGATTTATATGCACTTTTTTTTTTTACACTACGGCCAGGGTGGCCACTATCATACCAAACAATCGGGAAAGTCAGGCCAAAGTCCGCCCGCAACGATGCCCTGTTTTGCCTCACCGATTAGACGCGCTATTCGCAGCGGTTCCTCGTTCTTCGGAGCATGGTCAGAGCAAAGCTTGACCTGGTCCGATCACCGAGAGTCCCATTCCAAATTTCCCCTTTTTGACGTCCTTATCACTTTTCTCAGGACCATCTCCGTGACCAATCGGGAAAGCGTTTATTGGAGTCAATCGGCCAGTTTTCTTCGCCAATGACTACTGCTCCCGAGTTTGTTTGCTCGCGATCGCAGAGTGCGTTCCAAGAACTCATCTTCTTGAAGAAATGGCAGGTATATTTATCTTCCAAACGCCCAGATTAAAACGCAAAGACACGCTGAAACCCCGCAAGTCGTGTTCTCTGTACAAACGGCGTCTGACCTCTGCTGGCCATCAGCGAAGTCTGGGAAACAATCAATTAATTAATGAGCACCATTTCAGCGCGACGGCTCGCACGTGTACTGAACTGGTGCGCTGCACTTTCTAACCGTCCAAGAGCAGGCTTCTTCGAAAAGAGTCATAAGGGAGTTTTAGAATAGCGGAACCCAAGGCTTGGGGCGCCCAAGAAAATAGCGTGCCGTGGCGCAACGTTCGAGCCGACCGGCGGGTTTTAGAATAGGGTTTTACCGGCGGAGCGGGGCTTGCGTTTGTCAATTGCAGCGCCCAGACGGTAAACCGGGAAAAGCATATAAATATGTAAAAGCCAACCAATGCTATTTTATTAAAAAGAAACTGCTGTCATTGTACAAAGCTATCTTAAAAATACCAGTTATATAAACTCTTTTCTTCAGACAAGACGAAATCGGCCAAGGTTTACCAACCCCATTTGAACTTTCCGCGCTTTCCGACGCCTGGTCCCCATGGCAACCAAACGAGGCGAACTCGCTAAGCCTAGCGGCTCGGTAAATCCGGAAGCAATCAAAATATGGGGCGTTTTATCGCTTAAATTTTGTGGTGCGGGCATCATGAGATATAGCACAAGCTTCGTTGGCCTTTCGTTTGTCGTGAACGCGTGGCACCATGGAGCGGTGACGACGAATGTGTGCCGAGGCGAGCGGACGCCGCCATGTTCCCCGACCCTATCCGATAGGGTCCACGCTATTTCGCCGAGATAGGGTGACCGTCGTCCGCTGACCCAAAAGCCCAAAGCACGCTTGGGTTCTGCGCACTCGCGCCCCGCTATTACCCAATCCCCCTAACCGATAGGGTCCCCCTATTCTAAAACTCCCTATAAAGCGCTACATGTGAACGATGCGCGGGAGGCGCGACACACATGCCGAGCGCGCGCCCCCTTCCACGGTGCTTGCTTCCGGCGCGGTTTTTACTTTTCCGCTCTCTGCAAGCAGCATTTGCCCCAAAGCGGGGGTGGGAGGAGGACTAAACGCCTATTAGAGAGGAGCCGCTTCTAAAGCACTCAAAACGACGCGTATATATATTTATCGTTGGCATGTGCACACATGCTTTACGCCGGCTTTCCTCTTTAATGGGACAAGCGATGCTTTCACACTAAATTCAATTTTAGTCTTTAGGGGGTATGTGCTCTCATACGGTAGTAAGAGGGGCATTTATTATTGAGGAAGTTGCATTTAAGAATTTGGCTACCACTCGGTTCAACTTCGCGACGTCTGCCCGCACCTAGTCAGTTGTCACCGTTTTGCAAAAGGTGGCGTCGCAAACAATTGATATCTGCACCCGAGAAACTTTGCCGACGTACCATCAGCAAGAAGATAAAGGGGAACTGAAATGCCTACGCACAAAAAAATAACAACCTTATTGCTTCCTGGAAAGGAAATAAAAGAAAGCCGATGTCTTCGGAGAGCGCATGGTGCCCGATGAGGATTGAGTAGTCAGCCCAATAAAAATGTCGCCGATTTCGCAAGCGACACAAGAAGAGCAGCGCGTGTGCGACGTCAACTGTCTCGCAACCGGCAGAGGCAGCCAGCCGGCTCTGAGCGGTGGGGTTCGCGCGGCGGTCGAAACGCGAATCATACTTTTCCTCCTCTGCGAAGACTAGGATAGCCTGGCCATTTGGTGCGGCTGAATTTTGAAAAGTGCGCCGACCCTCTCCTGAGCCACGTCGGCCGATTGTTTCGCATTTATCGCAGCTCCTTGGCGTGTGATGACGTCGGGAGATTCGCTGATGCTTTGCTAAGTAACTCGGGGGATGAATGTATGATGACAGGAATAGCGGAGGCCTAAAGGTCAGTTGACAACCGCTGGTGTCTTCCCTTTGTCGGAAATATCTACGGCTGTCCTGAGCAGCGGGCCGTCTGTCGCTGGTGGACGATTGTCTGGTCGCCGAGCTGGCTGCAGGCGAATCCCTCGCTTGGAAGGATCGGGGGCGAGATTCTAATGCCGCATAATCAGGCACCCGACGTCGAGGATCCTAATTGTTTCGGGATTAGGCGCATTACCGCGGATCAGGGAAAACGCCGCGGGTGAAAGAGAGAGATTAAGTGCGCATTGTCGAGGGGAGCGTGCCTCTTGGGATGGAAACACTGTGCAAAGAGGAAGACGACCTCCATGGCGGGGGAAGGATGGCTCTGGTAGGATTAATCGCCTCCCTTATCCCGCCTGCTATTTCCTGCACCTTCTGACATCTGCTCGTTTCTTTTCGTGTGGCCGAATTGCGCTCCTTTTTCGTATATCTTCACCGGACGTGTCGGTGGAGAGCCCGGGATGTAATGTGTCATTGGGGTTTTTGTTCATCACCGCGCGGACAGGGGAACGGCGGTTTTTTCTCTTGCTTTCCCCCCTCCTAGTTTCCCTTTTCCTGAAGTTGGCGATGCTTTCTTTCATGGATCTGAGGCTAAGAGCGAGAGGCGACTGACGCAGCCGAGGAGCGGTTTGCTTTCATGAAGTAATACACTGTGAAGGGCTTTCACGCCCGCGTGGCTGTCTCCTCCTGTTAAGCTAAAGCCGCGTTCAAACTACGCAGACCGTTGGTAAGTGTCGTATAAGCGCAATAAATCCAATCAGTATGTTCGAACTGTGCGTCTGCTTCCAGCGTAGCCGTAAGGGACAGATACGACCAATGCCGTTTCGGTCATGGGGCTCCTCTCACATTTCGCGCGCTGACACCATCCGACGCAGTGTCTCGGCTCGCTGGTATTGTTTATTTTTTGCGTCAGCGATTATGTCTGCTCGCAGCTTGAAGATGTCCAGGGCAGTATCTGTGGAATGACCAGCCTCTCATAAAAGAAGTGTGGCGAAGGTCGGTACCAGTGTAAATCGAACCGAGACAAGTACAAAACGATGCAAGGAAAAGTGAGGTCGAGAGAGCGTTGATAGTGTTCACGATGATGGGCCTCCCGTTTCGCCCCAGCGCATTCTGGCAGCCCATCGGCTTCGTTGACAACTGAGGGAACGGTTGCCGTGCAGCGAAAGGCCGATGATTCGGGGCGCAGACCCTTTTCAAACATCGAAAGGTCCGCTCTTTTTCCACTGGGCTTCTAGAAGCCCGCCGGAAAACTGAAACAGTCTTTTTGAAGGGGGACGCGTTCCACGGACGTTTCCGTGTCAGTCACGCGCCCGGCTCATTGTCTGGAGTCACGACCTTTTTGAGTCACCATCCCGAACTGTCTCCAAGATCGCTCCGGGTTACTGGTATGGATATCGCAGGCCGGTGCGAGCCGCGGTTGTCGGAAAGAAAGATGATCGAGTTTTGCGGGACGGCATCAAACGTTTGTGAAGAGAGTTTTGGGAGGACGGAAGCTGAGACGCGCAAGACCACTTTTACACTGCCTACCTCGGACAGGCAGGCGCTATCGAAGATTTGACGAGCCCACATTCTTCTATTACGCGTCCGTCTGCCTAGGTTAAGCACACAGACGATGATAAGCCCGTTTCGAGCCTTCCGCTGTCTCTGTAACCGTGCCATGTTGCGAGCGGTGATTGGCCGGTCGTAAAGACCGTGTCTTACCGAACAGCCCAGTGTGAACAAAGGCGGTTGCAAGCTAATGCGATAAATACGACACTTAAGGCGAGTGCGACTCTATAGACAAGCTTCATGTTTGTAAACAAAGGTGCCGCTGCGATCGGCAGCGACATGGGGTGTAGGCAAAAACGCAGCGTGCCTAAACTGCGCGAAGCGACGCTGCATTCAAAACCAGTTCGCGACTATTCTAAAGCGTAAGCTTCCCTTGTGCGTAGAAATAGTTTGGTTTATGCCTGGAGAGTAGTTCGGCACTTCTGGAGCCGATTACTGCTGGGATTACCCGGCGAGGAGCTGCGCGCGACTACGTTAGGCGCCTGTAGTGTGATCGAGTTAAATGAAAACGGCAAAGCGCGATGTGTCAAAAAGCATCAACATTGTTCGCCTCCCTATTGGTGGCGCATGAAAGGGGGACAACGATATAAATGACTGGAAGTGTTTTCATATGACGACTCTTTTGATGAGCACTTTCACTCCAAGAACAATTATTAGCGGCTACTATAGGGAACTAGAAAACATATTTCTCGCTCACTATACCTGCAACTTAAGTGGCAGAATTTCATCGAATAACTCAATCTTTTAGTTCTTTACAGGGCTGCTAAACTGTTCTATCCTGCTCGATAAAAAAAGACCTTTCGCGTCTGTTTCATCGTACAGACGCATTCACAGGTATACAAGAATGCTCTCATTTGGTTCTCTTTTCTCTACAGGAGAGGTGCAAATGCAACCTTCTCGACGATCGCAAAATTTACGCTATCTGCTCATCTTTTTCTTAATTCAAATGCGCGTCATCTTATTCTGCTTATTTATCACCCCATTATAGCTGGAGGGGCATTAAACCCTATATGTCATATATACCATACCTAAATATCCTGCTCGATCAGAGCTATATTATACGCGGATATTTAATTCGTTCGTTCGGTTCCTAATGACCTTCAAAAGAAAATTTAATAATCGGGGAAAAACAATGCTTGACTCCTAACGATGTTTACTCGCTTTCTAGGACCGGTGCTGAAGAGTCACTCGTTGAAACTCGCGAAAGTGAAAACAGAGAAAAGCTATTTCACAAGTCCAGGCCGTTTGGGCAAAATCGCGCTGGAAAGACCGCTCAAGGTGACTGCAGTTATCTTCGCAGCAGTTCTTGTGTCCTTTTCTGTACGAACATGTACACGGGCCGGTGAATGGGATGTCACAGCGCGACTTCGATTAAGATCATAGGCACGCGGAATATGGCGTCAAAACTTGTTCTCATTTGATAGTATATGCAACAAAACATGCACTACCTGCAAGCGTTTGTTATTGCGCTCTTCGTCGTGCGGCCAAAGAGCAAGCAAGAAAATTGTTAAAGTTGCGAACGAAGTGCTTCAATGCACAAGTGCAACGCACGTTAGCCGTGATAAGCCGCAAGAAAGCCATTTTCATTTTTTGTGCCTCTGGCTATACTCGTGGCGCAACCAACCACAGCAGGAATATATCGGGAGTAATGCTCGAAAACACATCCAGCGCCGCCGCAGCGCATTGCCGTTCCCCGAAAACTGCAGCAACGGAAGTGCCAGGTGCGTCACTCAAAAATAAAACACAACCTTACGTTTTGTTCGAACATGAAGCGCAGTACGGAAATGAAATACAATATTAATAAAATAGTTTTATGGATTGAAATTACTGTAAAAAGCGTAATACATCGGTGCCGTTTGTCGCGCCATCTTTGCTACGTTGAATAACTTGAAAAATTGCCGCGGCGTAAATTCGTAAAAAAGAAGCATGTTAAAAGGCGATTGTTGCTGAGAGCTGTCTCTGAACGTAACTTAAAGGTAACGTACACTCACTGAAGACAGGAATTGATTACGGTAAATAATCGGGTAAATAAGGTGCGATAAATAATTTAAGAAATAAAAAAATTGTACCTACAGGAATCGAACACGTGTCTTACAATCAGGTACGCAGTGTTAATCCATTGCGCCACAGAAGCTTTTTTTTTTTCTTTATTGCCTGTTTTGAGTTCACATCAATTCAAAAAAGATCCACAATAATTGCGCCACAGAAGCGACGAGTAGCGCGGTCTTTAAATGCGCTGTTATTCCTTTTTATTCAATGTGCTAAAGATGACGCGATGGACGCAACTGGCATTATCAGAGGATTACTGCAAACAATTTTAATACAGCAAACTATTTTATTGTGTATGCATTTTAGTTTATGCACTGCAATGTATAAAAAAGAACATATAGCTTTATCGACTTCCTTTTTGTTCTGCTTTATTTTTTAGTGACGCTAGCCGGCACTTCCGTTGCTGTAGTTTTAACGACGGGGCCTGGCACTCGGCTGGGGATCCAAGGGTTGGAGGCTCGATTCCCGAATGGAGACTTTCTTTTTTTTTTTATTCTCTTTTTTTTTTTTTTTTGATGACGAGGAGTCGCACACCTCTTAAAGGTGTACTGAACAAATATCCAAGAATACTGAGAAAACACCACGACTGCACTCTGAAGACGCGATTACACTAGTACAGACACATAATTCGGGTTGGTTTTGAGCGGATGGCAGTATTTTTGACTTTTTCTGAGTGGCTGCCGAATCAGAGGCAGTGCGCTCCCTACTGTGAGCCGGCGGGTGTGACGTCACAACTACCCTCAGCAACGTCATGGCCCCGCGGTTCCGTCGCCGCCGCCCTCGCACCTGAAGTTGCACGCGGTGTCGGTTCCCCCGCGTCGCGCCGTGTACAATGCTGCGAAGTGTGGAATGCTGCACACGAGGAAAGTCGAGGGGGGGACGCGTACGGAGGGCGCGTATTGCGGACAATTGTTTGCGCGCTGGGAAGGAACGATGAATTGTGCGCAGGAACACGATCAGCAAAAAAAAAAAAAATCTAAGAAAAAAAAAAGAAGCACGTCCGTCCCTGCGCCTTCTAAGTGTCACGGGGCAAAGGAAAAATGAACAGGTGCGACCGGCCGCGATGGGGGTAGTTGTGACGTGATATGCGGTTTTGTCAGAGCTTTCACAGGAGCCCGCTAGGTGCGGCGGTTTTAGAAATATTCATTAAAATACTTTCCGCTCATTTCTGTTCATAAAGTGAATTGTTTTGGTCAGTTCCAATGCGATAGCTACCATCTGCGTTGGAAATCTCGGCTGCGCGTGACGTCCCTCGGTTTCGCGCATGCGCAGAATACGGCTTTTGAGCCCACGCGAAACTTTGCCTCCGACCTTCGCTTCAAAAAAGAACAACGGGCGTGTGTCTGGTAGCCGGACGCGTTGCGCGTGATGATGACTCCGAGCAATTTCGTGCACGCTTCCTCTGGATTGCAGTGATCAGGGGACGACGTGCGCTAGTAAGCGCACCGCGTGCATGCTTGTACCTATTACGGACGACGCTGTTGCCCACTTGACGCAATTCCATGTGAACTGTGGTGTTCTCAGTAGAGCGAGCAAGCAATACAGAAACGAGAACTGTTGCCGCATTATTGTTTTTTTCGGAAGAAAAGCCGACGGGTTAATAGCGGTGCACGACCGGTCGTTACGGGGCGATTGTTTCGAGCAAAACGACTCATTGTAGGCGCCGACGGCTCTTGTGAGCGCCTCATTGTTGCGCGCCGTGGCTGAGAAGAAAGGGAAGCTTCCGGCACCATTGTTCGGAGGAGTGCACAAGGAAAAAAATGAAGACAGGAGGTCGTATGTAGAGAATGGCTTCCAAGCTGCGCGCCGTCCGTCGTCCATCCACTTTGTGCTGGACCCGTTTCTTTCCCGAACTGTTGTTCTTGCCGTGTTGGTTAGCAGCTTGCCACTCTCATCGCCGGTGCACTTTTTTCGGCACAGAAGCCGCGCTGCCAAATGACAGTGCGCCAGTACTGAGGCCTTCGGGCGCCCATCATCAGTCGGGGCCTCTCTACAGCAGAATTGTTTGGGCATCTTCGCCGCAAACTTGGCTACATTGTTCATTCGCTCGCGCGCGGGCTTGATCTTTCGGACGTCGTTTTTTGTTGCCCACGTTATTATCATGGGCGACCGAAGCAGGCCGCGGTTGTTGTTTTCCCCGCGCAGCCAGGTCCGTAAAGTACTTCGGCCGCGGCTCGTTATCGATGTGTGCGAGTTTGCCGTTACGTCATTGGGTTCGATCTGGAGAAGGTTCCTTTCGACGCTAAGCGATGTCCGATCGACGTGGGCAGTTCTGATTCTGGTCGTTTGCTTCAGGTGGAGGCCGGATAATAACTGGGCGGGGCTGGACATTTTTTCCCCCTTCTTCCACCGTACCTCTGCGCTGAACGAAAGCGAAAAAACGGAAGTAGGCAGTCATTTCTGTCGACGTCTTTTACTTGTGTTGCAAGGAACGACCACTCGAGTGATTTCCGGTCTTGTTGGTGGGCGCTTTGTGGACGCGATTCCTGTACACGGGGCGTGAAGCAAAAATACGATTGACTGCGGCCGTCGGCGTGGTCGTTCCGCGAAGCTGCGGGCCGCTGGGTTTCGACGGTGGCCCATGCTGCCGGATACGCTGCTGGACTTGTGTACTGGAGCTTGCAGAGCGCGAAAATGGAAATAATAATAATAATAAAAACGTTTGAAGTGTAATGAACACCACCTTCCATGAGAGCGTCACTGGCATACCGTCTCGATTACGTACGTAATAGCGAGCAAACACGCTCGATACTGGAACGCTCTGCCTGCCTCTAGCAGGGAAGAAATAATGTAAAAATAGTTAAGCCCGGGCTGGCGGTCGAAGCGAGATTTAAAATACGGGTACCTATCTGGTAGCAGTAGTGTATTTTCGTTTGACACTGCAACCCTTACTAAAGGTAGGTCGTGGTCAGTCTACGTGTTCACAATTGTCTCCTCAAATTATAGTGATGATCATGCAGTACCAAAGCATACCAGTTTCTCGTAGATGATTCGGCTGCCTTTTCCGGCCTCTAATTAGAAATGACTCAAGTTATTGACATTTTAGTGGAAATCGAGAAGAAGAAATGGGCATGGGCAGGGGCAGGACATGTAGTGCGAAGAGAGGATAACCGATGGTCGCTTAGGGTAACAAACTGGATTCCAAGGGAATGAAAGCGTAGCAGGGGGCGGCAGAAAGTTAGTTGGGCGGATGAGGTTAAGAAGTTCGCTGGGATCAAGTGGATGCAGTTCGCACAGGACCAGGTTAATTGGAGGAATATGGGAGAGGCCTTCGCCCTGCAGTGGGTATAGTCAGGCTGATGATGATTAGAAATGATTGGCCTGCAGTGCATTAACGCAGACAGTTGCAGTAATATTAAGGCGCAAGCCTTCAATGGCTCATACTGTCGACGTTCGTTCGCCCGGTCACACTATAGCTGTCATTCAAATGACGCCATCACCTGAAAACGGAACTAACGTCATGAGAAAAATGGTCGGTCTCCACCGGCAATCGCACCTTCATACCTCGGATCCGCAGCCGAGCGCTTTAACCAACTGCGCCACGCCCGGGATCGTGAAACAAAGTTCATAATTCTCCTTATCTACAGTGAGGGCGATAATAGCGATGAAAATGACTCCGCAGTTAGCTATGACAATGACTGTGCGTTTAGTTGGTAATGATAATGAGAGCAAGCGCAATGCACCAGCAGCTCTGGATAATTTCTATCTTCCCCTCATACAGTGTTCAGCACGCACGTGACAGGTTCGATTACGTGTTTTTAATTCGCCTACATCAACGATGGACGCACGAACGTTAATCCGACTTTCACCGTGTCCGGCGCAGGCCACGTCTCTCTCTCCGTTCTGCGCGTACGTAGTTGTTCGGCAGCACCGCTGCTGCAACGGCGGCGCGCGTAATGATTCGCTCGCGTGCTCAAAGATCATTTGCAAGCCTCGAAATGTTTCTTCTCCCCTGGATTGCGTGCACGGGGTAAGAATAATATTGCGTGCCAGCGGGCGACAAGTCTACTGGTTTGCACGGTTTTTCTTTGTTTCCTTTTTTTATATGCCCGCCTTTCTTTCTCTCGGTCGTACATGTCACAAGCCTTTTACGGCATCTTTCTTGTATTCGCTCCGCTTGAGCTGGCCTTCGCCGTTCCGCTATTCCCTTTATTGGAACCTGCTTATATACAGGGGGTCCCAATCAACATAGGCCTAGGCCAAGATTTTATATATATATATATATATATATATATATATATATATATATATATATATATATATATATATATATAAAGGAACCTATGCATTCTTCCCTACCTAATTCTAGTTGTTGGAAATCCTGTAAAGTACCCGCTTATATAAGAATTTCTCGAAATTAATTGTTTCTTCGGCGACACTGCGTGTGCCCTCTCGTTTCTGGGATACACATAGTATGATGCCCGTTGCCGCCCTGATTCGCTGTCATTGAAGCGACCAGCAGAGTGTGGGTATATTTGTTGACTCTAGTAGGTTATACGCGTTGCTAAATGTTTCTTGCGCCGTTTCCTTCCCTCGCTGCTTACGAGATGTTTGCTGCTTTCTCTGTTCGTTCATCATCTCGAATTTGGGGGAGTCGTTCCAAGCTGGACAAAGGGTGCCTCCGTTTTATTGTTGTTTTTTAACACCTGGTACTCTGGCTTTCGGCGCACACTTGCTTGAGAGCACCACAAAAGTAGAGTCCGCTTTTCGGAAACGTTAGTTTCTGCTGAAATATTGTCACCGGACGGTCTTTTTGAGTCTTGACAGTGGGTAGATATTGTCGTGACGCTGGGGCTACGTCGACCCGGCCTTCACTTGGTAGCGTGCAGAGACTCGGGGTTGAAGTAGGATTGAATCTTCGAAGTTGGTGAAATATGTACAAGCAGGTTTAATGGCACTTTGAGAAACTTATTTACAATATTTACATGAAAAAGAAGGGTACATCAGCAAAATGACAAGCGTTAAGAGTTCATAGCGAGAAGCGACTGGATGAGCCGTTTACCCAGGGCCCAGAGCGACATTTCGTGCTCTGCAGCGTCCTTAAAACCCCCTATGTCCAGCCCCTCTCTGAAGATGCTGACCAACCAAATCCAGGGCACGCCCCTCAGGTATCGGCATCCAATCGAACACATCACTGCACTGATGGTCTGAAGCACTGACTGGTCCGGCATTCATTCGTTGGGCGTGATCACTTGTTGGCGGGAAAAGCTTGGGAACGGCGAGGAGAGGAGGTACATTTCTATTCTTCAGCAAAGAAACCACAGGCTGGTTCTGTCAAGGGGTTTTACTTCTCAAAAACCCGAGTGCACGTGGCGCCGCATAGGGCTCCCAACATGGTCCCTTTTCGACAATTGCAAATCTTTCCTGCATTCCCGGGAAATCACTTAATGGCCGTATGAGTCATGCTCCTTTCTTGTCCTGCACGTCAGCGGACATGTCACTCTGTCGTCTCCTTTGGATAGGAGGCATTCATCACTGGAGGATAGCACTTCTCGACTGGAAGGGTGAACAAAAGAAAGAAAGCACTTCCTGCTATTTCCCGCAGGGGGACGTTTCTTTGTGTTTTTCCAGACGTTCTCTTGACAGGGTCAATTTGGCATTTGCAGGTTGTCCACAAAGCAAAACATGCTTACAAAACAGGATTCCTGGAAACAGGCTCACTTAGAGCCATTGGACCATCACCACATATTCACAAAACTTATCCATGCCCACAGGCGAACAATAGAGCGCGCAATTGCGGATGCTTGGTCGTAACAGCCTCCTCCCCCGCCAGAAGAGTCTCGGAGGGCAGCAGTCCCAGCTGCTGCATGAAGAGACGACTTAATGGCCTGCACGTGAACGCTTGAAGCTCGCTGTTGCTTGTCGCGTTGTCTTGATTGTTGTAGGCCAAATTGCTCGAGCTGTCTGAAACTCAACCACATGTCGAAGCAAGCACTCGGCTCCCGTCTGAAGAGACCAGGTCAAAAGAAAACTGCCATTGTTGTTCGAGAAAAGCCCACTCTCAAGACGTTCAGGACCCACGTATTCCTAGAAAACCAAACGTGCTGCTTTACATAGTCACACATATACAAGCGCACGAAAAAAAAAAAACCTGATTATCAATTTGGATACATGGTGAGGAACATCTCGGACCGCTTAGAAAGAGCGGCTAAGCGCGTCCGCATTCCCATTTAACTTCCCCTTTTTGTATCTTATTTCAAAATTGTACTGCTGTAAAATCAAGCTCCACCTAAGAAGGCGACTGTTCTTCGATGTCGCAGTTTGCAGCCAAGCCAGGGGACAATGGTCCGTCTCTATGGTGAATTTGGCCCCTCCAAGATAGCACTGCAACTTTTGAATGGCCCATACAATGCAAGCGCACTCTTTCTCTGACGCGCAATAAGCCCTCTCTCTAGAACTCAGCTTTCTGCTCAAGTAGAGCACGGGGTGCTCATTACCGTCGTCATCTCTCTGGCAGAGAACAGCACCTAACCCTCGATCACTGGCATCACACTGGACCGTGAATTCTCGGCCATAGTCTGGAGCTCGCAATACCGGACGGCTAATCAGCACAGCCTTCAGGTTTACGAAGGAGGCTTCCTTTTGTTCGTCCCAGACTACATTTGTCGGTTCTGTCTTGCGGAGAGCGTCGGTCAGAGGGCTAGCCAAAGATAAATAGTTAGGGATGTAGTGATTGTAGTATCCCGTCAGACCCAGGAATGCTCGAATTTCCGTCTTCGTGCTCGGCCGCGGGTAGTCTGCTACCGCAGAAATCTTAATCTCGCTGGGTTTCCTGAAACCTTGACCTACATTGTGACCCAAGTAGTCCACGGTCGCCCTTGCCAGGCAACATTTCTCGGCCTTTACTGTTAGTCCAGCTTGACGCAAAAGGCTCAGTACAGCTCTTAAATGTACCATATGGTCCGCCCATGAGTCGGAAAAAACCGCAATGTCGTCTAAATAAGGCACCGCGAATGTTTCACACCCCTTTAAAATCCTATCCATGAGTCGGGAAAAACAAAATGGAGCATTTTTGAGCCGGAAACTCATCATTGTTGGCTGGTAGCTGCCCGTCGGAGTGACGAAAGCCGCGTATCTGCTGGCGCGTTCAGTGAGCGGTACTTGCCAGTATCCTCGAGTAAGGTCCAGCGTAGTCACATATGCCGCTCTACTGACCTGTTCTACTCTCTCCTCAATATTCGGAATAGGATACACTTGATCCCTGGTGAGAGAATTTAGCTTTCGGTAGTCTACCACAGGCCTAGGGTCTTTACCTGGAGCTTCTACTAAGATCATAGGCGAAGCATAATCGCTTTCCGAGGGTTTTATTACTCCCAATTCCAGCATGCGAGTTACTTCCCTATCCAGAATTTCTCTTTGCCTTGGAGAAAATCGGTAGCACCTTGTGGGATTCGGGCTTGCTGCGGCTGCCCTTTGCGCGGCCGCCGCCCGCTTCCCAGTTGTTCTCCCCGTTCCCTTTCTCCCGCCTGAGGCGGCGGAGAGGGGCTCGAACGACTTGTCACTGTCGTTCGGGCCACAGCTCCGCCCTGGCGTTCCAGTGGTTGTTCTCATTGGCGCCTTTTGGCGGGAAGACGGCACCGCTTCGACAGCCGCGCTCGCGCGACTGTCCGAGCGGAGCTCAGAGAGAGACTCCTCCGAGACATCGCAAGGTGCGTACGCAACTGTTCTTGTCTGCCGGCCTTTGTCCGCGCAGACCAGTGTGTACTCGAGTTCGTCTGCTCCGGGTCTTACCTGAGAGCGAAGCTCGAGCCTGTCGATCGTGATCCAACGATCCGCGACAGGCGTACCTTGCGGTGGTTGCCCAATCTCTCTCAAAGGAACCCTTTGGTTACAGCGAGAGAGAGATCACAGCACGCCCTTGCGTGCTTGCGGCGCGCACTCCGTGTCACTTCGTGCGCGCAGGGGAGCCTAGCTCCTCGCGCGCTCCCTTGATACGGTGACTGTGTATGTGTGTGTATGTGCGTTTGTAAATATGCGTATGTGCGTTTGTAAATATGTGTATGTGTGTGCGTGTGTGTGTGTGTGTGTGCCGCTGGAGGATGGCGTTTCAATAAACGTCTCCTTTGTGAACTTGGAGGTTGGTGTCCTTGCAGCGAAGTGCTCTCCTCCCGGTGGAGGTTGAGTGCGCGCTGCAGTGTTTCAGTGCGCGCGCGGTGACGGCTGATCGGGGCTTCGGCTCGCGCGACGCTCGAACCCGCGGTGGTTCGTGGCCTATGTCCACGTAGAAACCACAACTGGCGCCCAACGTGAATTGTCCCTGGCTCCATGAGTCGTTGGACAGCACATCGGCCGAGCCGGTCGCCTTGACGATCAAGCTCATGCGCCATGCCTGCCGCCCCCTGCGCGGCACTCGGCAAAGGCACTGAAACACGCTACATGGTTCTTCGGACCACCCTGCGGTGCGACCGTTGACCATATGCCTCCGCTGTTTCAGCTTTACGCCGTTGCGGAAGCAATGTGCGCGACGCCGCCGCTGCCGGCATCTCCGCACAACAGCACCCGTACCCCGCTTGCAGTCATTTCTGTTCGGGGAACGGCGAGGCGTCGGCCGGGCTCCCTCTGGAAACCGCACCGACAGCGCGCTCAGTTGGCTGATGCGGCTCCGCGAGCTTGCGAGCCGGCTGGCGCGCCATTCTCTCTTGGTATAGCATTTCGACTTTTCGGTGCAGTATATACAGGGGAGAACGAACGTGGTAGCTGACGCGCTATCCCGTGCCCCACTCGCCCGCGGCGGCGTCTTTACGGACGGCGGGCGAAGGGGGCGAAACAGCGGACGAGCCGCAGATCGGCACGGAGGGGACGCCCGCAGACGGGTTCCCCATTCCGCTATCCGGGTAAGCAGCGCTTCGCAAAGCAGGCGAGGGTGAAAGCTCTTTGTGAGCACATCTGAGACGCCGATGCCAGCGGAAGTTTTGCTGCGAACCTGCGGGGGGACGAAACCAGGCTCTCCTTTGAGATGACTGGGATCGTTTTCAGCCATGAAGAGCTACGACGGTCCAGCAGAATGACCCGTTTTGTCGCGATGTCAGCGACGGTCTCTGGGAGACGAAGCGCCGTTACGCTGCTTGTATTGCAGCGGGCGCAGCGCCGTTACGCTACTTGTATTGAGCGGGCGCAGGGGGGCACGAGCCAGCGTGTGTCGCGGCGTGCCCCGGGGATTCATATTTGCTGGACCATGAAGGGCTCGCGCTGAAATACATAGCCACGGATGATGAGTCCATGAACCATTTGAAGTGGCTATTCCCCAATGTCTGAGCGGCGCTCTATTGCGTTCTCTCACGACAAACCATTGGCTGGTCATCTGAGTGGCTCCAAGGTTTCAAGAAACCGAGTCAATCGGTGACTGCAGCCGGCATGAAGCGCGACATTTTCCGCTTTTGCCGTTCCTGCCATGTCTGTCAAATGGAGAAGTCAAGGGGTGGCAAGCCACCGGGCATGACGAAACCAACTGACAGTGTGCGTCCGTGGCAGATGGCCACCTGCGATTTCATGGGGCATTTCCCCAGTAACAAGCAGGGGCTCATTGCTGGAGAATCCCCCTATGGGGAAAGCAAGCCGTGCCTACGTTGCAGACCTGGAGGCCTATGCGTAACGGTCTGACGAGCTTGCGCTGGTGCCCATTGTCACCACAGGCAAGTGCCAAGGCACACCCGATGCAGTGGAACGCAGCCGTGCCCCGCACCGGTACAAGGTGAGGCGACGTTCACCTGTGTGATTGATGCCGGACGGCGGGCCTTTTCCGCAACCGAAGGCATACCGCTTCACCGAGCGAGCTTGCTCGTTCAACCCTACCCGGAAGCAAGGTTGGTCTCTACCTTTTCTAGCTCGCTCAGTTCCAGCCTTTGTATTTTATTTTGTTTTTGTGTCTCTTCACATTTTTCGCTTTCTTCTGTTTTTGTTATTGCTTCCTATCTTGTAAATATTGTACAGTGAGTGCCTTCTTTTGTACAGCGCGTCTTCTCTCCTCTTTCTTCTTGAAATTGCGAGGGTTGCTCATTAGCAGCCCCGACGCGCGGCTTTTCCGGTGTGTGTGGAGATGAAGTTGGGGCCGTTTGGGGACGGGGAACATGGACGATGCCCCTTTCACCCAAGGCCGCCGCGGTTGCGAAGGTGCTCGGGACAGGTTCGTCGCTGAAGGTCGGCATCACCCTTTGTTTGGTGTGTGAGTGGCTGTGCGTGTGCGTGCCTGTGCGTGTGCGTGCCTGGGCGTGGAGGCGACGACGTCGCGCCATGTGTGTTTGCCGGCGTGTGCGGAGCGCGGTGGAAAGGAAGCCCCGCGCGGTCTTCCCATGTGTGCCTTGGATCGCCACGGAGTCACGGACTTTTCACACCCGGGGCCCCCTTCGGCGTGTTCACTGTCCCTGCACCTAACCTGTACCACCACCGACCGAGATTGTTGCAGCCAAGGATGAACGTTGGCCACCCAGAAGTCAACGAGCGGTGAGTCACCGCAGGCTCCCTGAGCGGCACCTACGAACTTTGGAACTTCTGTACAAAGTTGTGTTTGTACATAGTTATTCTGTACATAGTGGTGTTCTGTACATAGCCGTTGTTACTTAGCCTCCGGGACATTGTACATTATTCTTCATGTCATCTTGTTCATTTCTTTTTTGTGCGCCTTGCTAATGTTTGTCTTTCTTGAGTGTCTGTCTTTTCGAGATCTTTCTTGCTGGAACTGAAGTGTAGTTGACTTGTTGCGTGAAGATAGCATTCTTTTCTTCATGCTGGGGACCTGCCGCGTGCTTTCACTGATGGGTAGGAGGGCAATTAAGGAGAGGAGGATGTGGGATTCGGGCTTGCTGCGGCTGCCCTTTGCGCGGCCGCCGCCCGCTTCCCAGTTGTTCTCCCCGTTCCCTTTCTCCCGCCTGAGGCGGCGGAGAGGGGCTCGAACGACTTGTCACTGTCGTTCGGGCCACAGCTCCGCCCTGGCGTTCCAGTGGTTGTTCTCATTGGCGCCTTTTGGCGGGAAGACGGCACCGCTTCGACAGCCGCGCTCGCGCGACTGTCCGAGCGGAGCTCAGAGAGAGACTCCTCCGAGACATCGCAAGGTGCGTACGCAACTGTTCTTGTCTGCCGGCCTTTGTCCGCGCAGACCAGTGTGTACTCGAGTTCGTCTGCTCCGGGTCTTACCTGAGAGCGAAGCTCGAGCCTGTCGATCGTGATCCAACGATCCGCGACAGGCGTACCTTGCGGTGGTTGCCCAATCTCTCTCAAAGGAACCCTTTGGTTACAGCGAGAGAGAGATCACAGCACGCCCTTGCGTGCTTGCGGCGCGCACTCCGTGTCACTTCGTGCGCGCAGGGGAGCCTAGCTCCTCGCGCGCTCCCTTGATACGGTGACTGTGTATGTGTGTGTATGTGCGTTTGTAAATATGCGTATGTGCGTTTGTAAATATGTGTATGTGTGTGCGTGTGTGTGTGTGTGTGTGCCGCTGGAGGATGGCGTTTCAATAAACGTCTCCTTTGTGAACTTGGAGGTTGGTGTCCTTGCAGCGAAGTGCTCTCCTCCCGGTGGAGGTTGAGTGCGCGCTGCAGTGTTTCAGTGCGCGCGCGGTGACGGCTGATCGGGGCTTCGGCTCGCGCGACGCTCGAACCCGCGGTGGTTCGTGGCCTATGTCCACGTAGAAACCACAACCTTGATCGCACTGGCACGTCTGAAGTCAGCTCAATATCGTGCTCAGTCAAATCAGTTCTGCCTGGCCTGTCCACGAAGCAGGCCTCAAACTCTGTTATTATCTCGCCCAGATCGGACAGCTGGGATTTCTTTAGTTCTCCTCTCTGCTCCGTCTTTTTGAGAAGCTCCTGAGCGTTGCTTCCTTTTCCGCTGAGGCAAATCAAGTTGTCCCCCATCTCCTCGGGAAGGTTTAACGTTAGATTTACCACGGCTTCCCTCTGCACATAAGGCTTCATAAGATTGCAATGATAAATGCGCACTTCTTTACGCCTACCGGGAATTTTCACTGCGTAGTTAGTGTTAGAAAGCTTTGCAACGACTTCAGCCGGTCCTTCCCACTGTACTTCGAGCTTATTCTGCCTTGAACTTCTCAGCAACATCACCTGGTCCCCGATACCAAACGTCCTTTGACGGGCTGTCTTATCATAGTACACCTTGGAACGAGCCTGGGCTGACTTCATGCTGGCCTCAACGAGTTCCTTAGTGTTATGTAAGCGATTCAAGAGGTTCAGAATGAATTCTACTACTGTTGGGTCTTCTCCGCGCCCCTCCCAGGCTTCGCGCACCATTCGCAAAGGTGAGCGCAGTGACCTTCCGTACACCAACTCGGCTGGGCTAAATCCAGTGGATTCGTGCGGCACTGACCGCAAAGCGAAAAGCGCTGCAGGCAGGCAGGTATCCCATTCTCGCTTGTTTTCATAGCACAGTCCCCTCAGGACTCGTTTGAGAACAGAGTGCCATCTTTCTACGCTGTTGCTCTGCGGATGATGGATCGAGCTATGCACTACCTTAATGCCGCATCGCTCGAGAAATGAGGTGGTGAGGACACTCGTGAAAACGCTACCCTGATCACTTTGGACCTCGGAAGGGAATCCAACTCGTGCAAACACTGACAGCAGCGAATCCACTACACTCTCGGACGTCACCTCGCGCAGCGGAACAGCCTCTGGAAACTTTGTGGCTGGGCATAACATAGTGAGGATATAACGGTACCCTGACTCTGTCACAGGAAGTGGCCCAACTACATCTATTACTAACCGGTGAAACGGCTCGGTAATGATTGGTACTAACACCATCGGAGCTTTCCACTTATCTTGCGCCTTTCCAACCCGCTGGCACGTGTCGCATGACCGTACAAAATTTTCCGTGTCCTTAAAACATCCAGGCCAATAGTATTCTTGCAACAGCCTCTGCTTTGTTTTCTTTATTCCAAGGTGACATGACCACGAGCTGCCATGGGAAAGTCGTAGTAAGTCTCCGCGGTACTTTTGGGGAACGACTAATTGGTCCCGCTCTACTCCGCGCTTATCCTTGAATAAGCGATACAGCACTCCCTTTCTCATCTCGAAAGAAATATTGTTTGCTGTCTTAGTGGCGCGGTGGCGCTCCCTTATCTCCTGTATCTTGGGATCATTGGCTTGCTCTATAGCTAAGTCCTCTCGGGTTCCACTTAAAAGTCTCGTGAGATTACCAGACACTGGCGGCAAGAGGTTACTCTCAAGAACGTCCTCATTCCGCGTCTCATCAAGCTCCCTTTCAAGTTGACATATCTGAGATGCCTCGCTCTCAAAGTTTTCTGACCTGCTATCTTCCGCATTTACCACTGTTTTAACTGCCGTTTCCTCCGCTGTGGATTTTTCTGGAATGAGCAGTGTAGCTAGTTCTCGCGCCTTTGAACGTGTTAAGGCTTGCACAACTCTGTCTCCGAAAAGGATGCCCCTCTTTCGCAGCAGCATGTCCGATTTGTTGGAGAACAAATACGGATAGCACTTAGGAAGCTTTCCTGAAACGGCAGCCTCGGTTGTTAATTCGCCGAAAGGGCCCTCGATGACCACGTTCGCGATCGGCAAGCACACACTCTGTTCCTCAACTACCTGTCGGATCCACGCACACTGTCCTGTATAGTCGGAAGGCGATACATACGCCGGATGGACAACATCCATCGTTGCGGCCGAATCGCGCAGTACCTTGCAAGGCTTCCCGTTGACTACTAGGTCATGCAGGTAGGGTTCTAAAAGCTGCATATTTTCATCGCAGTCCCTGACATACGAGAAAGCAATCTTTTCTTTCCGGCAGTTGACGGCAATGTGACCCTGCTCATTACACCTAAAGCATGTGAGCGGCTTCCTAGCCTCAAGCTTATTCTTTGTGTTCTGCACGTTGGTCACTTCCCCACTTTTCTCACTGCCGTCCTTTCTAGGGAATCTGCCTGAAGAAACCTTCATTTCTTCGTTTCCAACTCTAGTAAAGTGCCTTTCCTGACGGTTATTCACTCTCAACTTGGGATTGCGGGGCCTATCCACTGCTGGGTTGCTGAATTGTCGGCGCGAAGCATACTCCTCAATAAGTTCGGCAGCTTCAGTTGCCGACTTAATTTCGCCTCGGTCCTGTAACCAATTTCTTTCTTTTTCTGGGAGGCAGTTATAAAACTGCTCCAAAAGAATTCGCTCGACTACAGCGTCCCTATCACTGTAGGAATCTGTGCTCTTTAGCCACTCGCCCAAATTTACTCTTAAATTGTACAGGAATTCAGGGTAACTCTCGTCTCTGGACTTAGTAGCGTTCCGAAAACGTTGTCTGAACGCCTCGGCGCTAAGCCTATACTTTCTCAGAAGGCAAGCTTTGACCTTCTCGTAGTTGTCCGCGTCCTCCTTGCTTAGCCGCGCGACAACCTCCGCTGCCTCGCAGGGCAGAACCGTCAATAATCTCTGAGACCACGTGTCTCGCTGGAAGGACAGTTTTTCGCAAGTTCGCTCAAAGTTAGCCAGATACAGACCGATATCCCCTGATATCACATATGGCTGCATGTACTTTGACATCTTGAAATCTGCCTCCTTGTTGAGACGAGGTACCGCTAGCTGGGGACAATCGCCCGACCTCTTGCTCAACTCTAGTTCTAATTTCCGGAGCTCAATTTCTAGCTCCAGCTTTTTTGCTTCTCTTTCAATTTCACGCTCTTTCTGCTGTCTGAGCTGTTCCTTTTTTTGACCGATCAGGTTCCATGCTTCACTGAGCTCCTCATCATCGGTTCCCAGATCAGTGATTGCCTTTATAATCAAGGGTTTTCGTGCCAAACCACTTGTATCAATTCCCAATTCCTCACACAATAGCAACAGGTCCGGTTTCTGCAGCTTTTGTAGGTCCATGATCGCTCCGAGTGTCGGCTACTTCCAAAACAACTGTGCAAACTACCAAACCTAAAGGCGTTTCAACACTTTTTACCAGTTCTAAAATCTAACCCTGTTCTAGAACCTGGTCCACATCAGAAGAAAAGCCAAGCACTCACCCACACATGCGATCGATGTTCCGAGCTGCTCTCTTGTTGGCCGATTGTTGCGCCTGCTTGTTGCTTGAGATGCCACCTCCGATCACAAGGTGTTGTGGCTTGTAGCTTCAGATCCACCTCCAATCACCAGATGTTGTGGCTTGTAGATTCAGATCCCACCTCCAGTCATCAGATGTTGTGGCTTGTAGATTCAGATCCCACCGCTGGTCACCAGTTGTTGTGGCTTGTAGATTCAGATCCCACCGCTGCCACCAGTTGTCGTGACGCTGGGGCTACGTCGACCCGGCCTTCACTTGGTAGCGTGCAGAGACTCGGGGTTGAAGTAGGATTGAATCTTCGAAGTTGGTGAAATATGTACAAGCAGGTTTAATGGCACTTTGAGAAACTTATTTACAATATTTACATGAAAAAGAAGGGTACATCAGCAAAATGACAAGCGTTAAGAGTTCATAGCGAGAAGCGACTGGATGAGCCGTTTACCCAGGGCCCAGAGCGACATTTCGTGCTCTGCAGCGTCCTTAAAACCCCCTATGTCCAGCCCCTCTCTGAAGATGCTGACCAACCAAATCCAGGGCACGCCCCTCAGGTATCGGCATCCAATCGAACACATCACTGCACTGATGGTCTGAAGCACTGACTGGTCCGGCATTCATTCGTTGGGCGTGATCACTTGTTGGCGGGAAAAGCTTGGGAACGGCGAGGAGAGGAGGTACATTTCTATTCTTCAGCAAAGAAACCACAGGCTGGTTCTGTCAAGGGGTTTTACTTCTCAAAAACCCGAGTGCACGTGGCGCCGCATAGGGCTCCCAACATGGTCCCTTTTCGACAATTGCAAATCTTTCCTGCATTCCCGGGAAATCACTTAATGGCCGTATGAGTCATGCTCCTTTCTTGTCCTGCACGTCAGCGGACATGTCACTCTGTCGTCTCCTTTGGATAGGAGGCATTCATCACTGGAGGATAGCACTTCTCGACTGGAAGGGTGAACAAAAGAAAGAAAGCACTTCCTGCTATTTCCCGCAGGGGGACGTTTCTTTGTGTTTTTCCAGACGTTCTCTTGACAGGGTCAATTTGGCATTTGCAGGTTGTCCACAAAGCAAAACATGCTTACAAAACAGGATTCCTGGAAACAGGCTCACTTAGAGCCATTGGACCATCACCACATATTCACAAAACTTATCCATGCCCACAGGCGAACAATAGAGCGCGCAATTGCGGATGCTTGGTCGTAACAATATTCGCGAAGCGTTATTGCGCACTCACTGATTGCCAACTACGCGTACTAAAATTGTTCGGGTGTCCCGGAACAACTAAAGAACGCTGTGGTGGCTTCGATAGTCAAAGTGCATCTGTACGTAGCCGTGTATTGATTTGCAGGTCAACTGCTCGATTGTGTGAACGGGCAGTGTGGCATATTACTCAGAGATGGCTTCTTTCGCGCGCGTTTCTCTTCTTTTTTTTTTTTTTTTTTTCTTTCTTTGCGTGATTGACACTTCTCCGTTGACCTCCACTGTTGTCGACACCGCCGCGCTGTCGCCAAACGCGAGTTCACCTGCGCAATGTAACGACGCCGGGTACCCGCATTTCTTGACAAGGGGCTGTCGCGTGAATGGCATGTGTCGGCTGTCTCTATATCGTGCTCTGTATGTAAATACGCGCACACTCGATTCTCAAACACAGAATGAAAAGGAATGGGGGAGGGGAGATGTGGAGAGGAGCCTTCTATCCAGTTCGTTTGCCGAAACGAGCTTTTTCCCACCGCGTGTCTGGCGGCGTCGGTCTACGTCGGTCGCGTGACAGCCAACAACTACGCCGCTGATTGCTCTCGACGGGAACGCCGGACGTCTTTTCTTTATGCTTCCTCTCCAGCCTATCTTTTACTTTTCCCCCTTCGTCCAACGCAGATTTTTTTTTTCTTTTTTTTCCCTAGGAAGTAAGTCTGGCATTTGCGGCTTGGAGTGTGTGTGCCTCGCGAGGGCCTCGTGCGCTTGGCATAGCGTGGCACACGATTGCGTTATTTGAACATTCTCCGGTGGCGGACGAAATCATTACTGTTTTCCGCGGCGTAGATTGCTCTGCCGCCAATGTGTAGCTGTCTGCCACCCCCCCCCCCCCCCTCCCTCTCCTGCCGTTTCGCTGTTTTGTTATGAGATCTTAATTCTGTATTTCTTTGACAGCGATATTTTTATTGTTTTCTCATTGTCTCTCCCGCATAGGCGTAGGAAGGCTGCTGAAATGAGCTAGATGCTAAACAGAAATGTCATGTAATCGTAAATCGGTCTCTTGTGTTCCTTCTGGGAGATTTCGTAGTCTGCCGTGTTTTGTTCTGTATTTTCCCGAGGTTGCATGCCTAGAAAAATGAATTGGCGAAAAGTAAGGAGCTCTTCCCCCTTGCTGACATCCATTTTATGGCGGCGCATGCCGTTGGTGTGTGCACCCTGCGGAGTGTTTTTTTTTTTTTTTGCGGGGGGGGGGGGGGGGGGGGGGTGAAAGGTGCTCCGCTCTGATTCGTCAAGGTTTCGCAGCGATGCTCATTTGTGGTGTGCTTCCCGCGGCTGCAAAGGATACTAATGCGCGTTTCGCAATTTGGGAATGCTATCCTGAGGAGCGCGGAAACCAAAATAAACATCCGGACACGAAGATGAGCCGTAGTGTCGACACTGCGTCCGTATGCTCTCAGGTGTATGAGTCTGGCATTTGGCAGTGTAGCGCAACTCGCGGAATAATGCGAAGCGCTCCGACTTTTCCTTGTCTCGATAGGGGCTTCTCTCCACTCGTAATTCGGCTTCACTCTTAATTGGGCCATCTGCGCCTCTCTGCTCTGTTCCGCATAAAACTTTTTATTCACGGCCTGCTGTTTTTGTTCACAGGTAAGGTTGTCATAACGATACAATAACGGCCTCTCGGGGGAGTTGGTTCATGACTTGAAAAACCACTACGGCGCAAAGAAAGCACGAAAGAGAAGGACACGATGCGCATGTGTCCTTCTCTCTATTGCGTTGTTTTAGTTTGTTTTTTGCGCCGTACAAGTTTTCATAACAAGAGTGCACAAAATAAATGCTAACACCCCCCCCCCCCCCCCCTTTTTTTTTTTAGCCGAAAGTATGTTTTTGCGGAATAACTGTCAGCCTAATCATTCGCCTGCGCGCAGATCAGTAGTGTACACATTGCTGGTTTAGCGCAAAAGCCAAACGTTCAGAGCATAAGCCAAAGCGTAAGATCACTTCGACCGCTCCTTGATAAAATATCTGCTTCAAAGCCAATTTGTTTTTCGCCACAGAGAGTGAGCTACGTACCATGTGCGCACCAAAGCTTCCCCTTGTGGCTTCTGGCTAGCCACCTCACTGCTATTCCAGCACTGATTTAAGAAAAGCTTCGCAAATGTCACGCTGTGATCCCTCTTTCTGCAACTGCTTCCTCAGGCGCCGCCGATACGGTCTCTCACCTGATTACAGAGCACTCAAGGTGCGTCCCCCCTCCTCGAGAGGCGTCATGTATACATGCACGCACTTGTCGATGGTTTGGGCAACGAACCATTTGCGGAAAAGTTCCTGCGCATGCTCGATGGATGGATGGATCGAATATAGGAGCGTCCCCTTTGAAATGGGGTGGTAGCAGTACCTATCATGCTCATTTTTCTCCTATATGTTAATTATTGATTTAGATCGGTTAACTAAACCATCATTCTATTTATTACATTTTTGTTTCTACATTACTTACATTATGTCACTTCTCTGCCTTTAAGCCATCAATCTTCCAGTCGTTTTTTGCTAATTTCCACCGCCGATTTATTCACCCGGCCACTGGTATCTCTAAACCCCAGAGCTTCAGGAACAGTGATTGCGCCTGCATCAATTTCCGGATGGATACCATTGCATTCGAGTATAATATGGTCAATTGTTTCACTGGAGTTACCACATGCAAGGACAAAGACTCAATTAGCGCCCTCTGTTGGCGATTTGATTTTGGTTGGAAAACATGACCCAGCTTTCCCAGCCGCGCATTCTTGCTCTGTTGGGTGATGCGAGCTGCTTGTCACGCTTTCGCTTTGTGTGTGCCCGTGGCTCAGGAAAACTTATCCACCTGAAAGAAAAATCAGATATGTTAAACAAAAAGAAGAAAAAAGCCGTCTGGCTATTTCATGGCCGATCCACAAGTGCCTGCTAACCAGCTCTGTCCTCTTCTCAGCCACCCTGTGGCGGCGACCGCGCGTGTTCTCCGATTGCTGCGCGCGCTCCTGCACGCATAACTCAACCCGCTCCACGGCCGGTTTAACCACGGTTACGACAACTGCCGGCAAAGCTTTCAATTTTTTCAAGACAGGGGGCGCTTGCTCTCGCGCAAATTGGGGGCTTAAAAGCAGAAAAGTGACATGTTAGTAACGTAGAAACAAAAATTCAATATGCTGGTATAGTTAACCGATCTAAAAAAATAATTAAGATATAGGGGGAAACAATTAGCATGATACCACACCGTTTAAAAGCGGACGCTCCTATATTCCATCCATGGTGGATTCGAGATGTATATCTCACTGCTTGCGTGCTCACTCGGCACTGTACCTAGATGCCCCGCCATGGGGACATTTGCCACTTGTTATCGAGTCAGGAGCCGGTGGCCCTCAACAGCTCGCTGATATCTCGCTCCTTTTTCGAGAGTGCTGCCGCTGCTTGTCGCGCTGGTCGAGTGGGCCCAACTTATCGGCGTCTCCTGTGTTCGCTGCTGAGAGCCTCATTGTTCTGTCCAAACAGCGCACTCAAGAGGCTCGTTGACTCCCTGTGCGGCTGTTGCTGCACTTACGTGGCCGTAAAAAGCTGTCGAGTGTGGACAGAGTCCCCATCTCTATGACGGCGATGTAGGCATGTTCTGCAAAAGATTCTGCGTGCACCCTGGCGGCTGCTGACGATAAGCTGGATTTCGCAGCTCTTTCACTGTTTCCCGTTTGATCGTGCATCCCACGGCCGTCGCGCGCCGCCTACATGGCGCGTGTGCGGTACGTGTTTCGAGTTTTCCTTCCTCTTCTTACCTGTTTCGCATCGAAATGGCAAATTCCTGTTAACCTCCGAGGGCGTCAACCAAGTTTTGTGTAGCTGGAAAAATTGGGGATACCGTCAGAAACCAAGGGAAGGAAAAAGACTTATCGAAATAAACATAACGGTATGCCATGAATTTGGGGGTACGTTGAGTGCCCAGAACATTGGTAGTTCTCATTGTCGAACTTATTTTGGCGTGTATAAGGCATGCTGACCTGTCATGCCTTCTCATGTCCGTAAATATATTCTCGTTGGTTCTGTACTTGCCAGGCTGGCCAATAGACGTAGCTGCGTTGAAAAACAAATATTCGTCTTTGGTCAGGGAAATTCGATTGAACTCATCGTGGAAAACATGGAGAGATCAGAGAATTTGAAAATAGAACCGTCCAGGAGTAACTCGCGGCACCCTACTCGCGACGCGCGCGCCCCTCGAGGCGGATATTTTTGTAGTCACCTGTGCGCCCGGCCGTGCAGCAGCGGATGTGCGTGGGGCGCATTCGCCGTTCGTTCTTTCGATTCGCGGCATTCTATGGTCACAAATGAATTGCTAGGTTGCACACATTTTCACTCGCCTGATAAAATATTTTTCACGTCCCCGAATAAGCTTTACGAAGCGACGCTAAGTTTGGATCGCTGCCGTCCAACGACGAGCAGTGAGCTGACAATCATGCCCAGGTTTGCCGGCGTCCAGATTTTCCGCAAAGCATTTTTCCTGAACCTTCACCTGCATTGGCATCCTTTTTCAACCCGCAAAGAAAAAACAAATTATATATATATATATATATTATGGGGGTTATTCTCGCAAGAATGCGCCACCGGGGGGGCTAGACGCTACAGTCGCCTTCTAGCCCCGACGTGCCAGCCCTAGCAGACAGAGCTGTGACCCCCAACCCGCGGTGCGAGAAATCGCCACTGCGGCGGGTTCGGGCCAGAGGGGACAAACACGAGTTGCGCACTCGAACGAGGTTTAATTTGCCCGAGCAGTTGTACACGGCAAATCAACAGCACACAAATACAACCGCCGTGTAGCGAGCGAACGCCGCGTACGGGGATGAAATAAAAACCACCTAATGGGGAAGCGCGCCAAGGAGGTGAGAGGAGAAGAGTCTTCTCACCTGACACGGCTTCGCGCTCACATCCCGTTGTGGTAAGTGCCTACGGTCAATGGGCGATTCTCGGTGACGGCGGTGGTCTCCTCGGCGGAAGTCGTGAACCGCGCGCGTGCGCGCCCATTCGCCGAAGAACCCCGCGCGAGTTGCTACAGTCGCGCTCCTCGACACGGAACGGGAGAGGAGGTCTCCCGGTTACGCCGGCAGGAAAGAGGGAAGCCGCTGCCGCCGCAGGCCCGGGAGGCGGCGGGGGGTGGCCAGCATGCCCTCTCCTCTGCCAACCTCTCTGCCAGCGCGCGTAATCACGCGTGTTAATTACGCGCGGGCGTTATCATGGAGGAAGGGGATTGTGAATCCCCACAATTTATATATATATATATATATATATAGTCCTTGGAAGAATAATTTGTGCGATTATGTGGTAACGCACTACGCGATAGCATGCTGATATCATGTTTTGTCTTTGCTCCTACAGTGTATAAAATCCTATAATGCATTGAATAAAATTGAGTTGAAAGTTAGCGCACGTGCTTCCCACTCTTTTTTCTTTTTTTCTTGTCTCAAAAGCACTGTATTTCTTTGACTATGAACCAACTCGCCCGAACATCCACCCTGATCATATTAATCATGCCTTGTCTATACTACCTAAACTCGTCAAATATCGCCACGAGAGTTTTCCACCACGCCGTCAGAGAGGTCAAATGTTAATTTCGAGCGCTCCTAGCTCCGTGACGAACCTCAGACCGCGGCCCCCTTTAGTCACGATCGTTTAGAGGTTCAAAATCAAATCACATTCGCTTGACTATAACATACATAAGCATCCTCATGAGCGTGTCCGCACCTTCACCTTATGAGGATTTGACTCGGTGAGGTGAGGGAGAATCAGCACTGAAAAAGTTTTGAGGGCGAGCATGAAGGAAGGCAGAGGCGGTGAGGTGAGGTGAGGGAGAGGCTGGAAAAGAGTTTGAGGGCGAGGGCAAATGCTCCACGAGAGGCGTAGTCTCTGTAGTAACGAAATGTAGCCGGCGAACATGAGACACGAGTGGCCAGCACATTCCCTCCTTCACTGGTACTATTGTAGAGAAAACAGAAGCAGTGGAATGGGGCACAAGCGCTACAGCTAGGCCTCGAAGGAAAAATAATAATAAAAAAAAAAAACAGTAGAAACGACAAAGGAGCAGTGTGTGTGCGTGTGTAAAAACTTTGTTTGGAGGAAGCTTGAGGTATCCGGGGCAACCTCACGCAAACACTAGGTGGGCTCCTCATTACCGGAGCCCATTGGCGACCGCTGTGGCTCGGGCTCGGTGAACCAGGGCCTTCTGGCTTGCCAGATCGGAGCAGACGAGCAGGGCTGCCTCCCAGTCCTCCCTTGTGTGGTTGGGTTTGGGGGCGAGGTTCGGGGTTGACTGGCATGCCCGCACCATGTGGAAGATGTCCGAAGACCTCTCCGCACAGTGTGGGCACCCTTTTGATGATTGCCGACCCAACAGGTAGCTGCAACAAGTCACCGAGACATGACGGGCACGGTGAAGTACACAGTACCGCTGTTTCCTACCGCTAACGTTTCTTTGTCACTCAGGGAAACAATGAAAAGAGCAAGTTTAGCGAAAAAATCGCGCAAATAAAATGAACAAATCCGTCCAAAAGAAAGGGGACGTGTCGAAGAAACGTTGAGCACAGAGGGGAGGCTATGGCACAGAAGACCGAGGTCGGATCATTTAGCTGCTACGACTCTGGCAACCGTTCTTTTCTTCTTTTTGTTGTTACTCCCTCGGCTGGATTAAGAGCATGAGTAGTTGACGATGATTGAACGGAACTGCTGTGCCAAAGTCAAATTTATTCACATTTTTGTAACATTTTTTTTTTTCAGTCCTACCTAAGATGTGGAAAATAAACAAAAAGCAATGTACTTGGGCTGATAGCAGTAAATAAACTACAGTTTAGCATCCGATGCATTTTCTCATGAGTTTGTAGAGCTAAGCAGAATTTTAGTATTTCTTTTACCACTTTTGTCTTTGCTGTGAACTCGTAAAATCTTCATATCATGCAACAAATTTATGCAGCACGTAACAACCTCCTCTCCTCATTCGATAATTTCCATAGCTTAAAGTTTTATTTTTCCTTCGAGGGATTGCATGATACCGACCCTCTAACGCGCAAGACTTCAACGCCTCACTTTCAGTGTAAGGCTGACTCGATAATAAGAATGCGGAGAGATTTCGCGTTGTCTGGTGCATCTCTAGCTGGTAGGTTGAAATTTTGACAGCGCAGTTAATTCTTTGAATGGCTGATTCCGCTTAGTCGTTTCTGTGGAAGGAAAGAGGCCTCGGTTTCCTCGTGTTGAGTGTGCTAGCGGTTATTCGCTTCTCGTGCGAGGCAGCCCCGTGAGCAGCAAAATGCCTGCTTTTGCCAAACACAAGCAAACATCCTGTGTTTTACTAAAAAAAACTAAAAGCGAGTAACGAAAGCCACTACTTGTACAGTACCGGGAGCATGTTTCGTTCGCCGGGGTACAGTGTTCGCTGTAGCCGGGGCGCACCTCAGCTGCACGCGCGAGAGCTTTAGCTGGCGGCGTTTCGTTCGAAGACGGACTCGGCACACAAACAGTATTACGCACTGAATGGGAGGCAATAAATACATCACAACGCAAGCAAGTGTACACTGGCAATGGATCTTTTTTCAAGTAGCGCTATGCGCGCAGCCTCCTCGGACGCCATTTTCGCTGGGATGCGAAAATAGGGGGAGGACTTAGTTGCACGTCCTTTTCCAGGAAACGACGTCTCTCCCTTCATCAAAGCGACGAACTGCTGCACAATAATTGCGTGCAGTGCTAGCATCTTCTAGTCCTGCCTCAACTTGCCCCCCCCCCCCCCCCCCCCTTCGCCTCCCGCAGCTTGCCTCAACAGGGAAGACGCGGCCACATTCGCCAGCTTCCTGTTGTCATTATAGGAGTAGGGGGGGGGAGGGGGGGGGGATGTTCACAGATGACTCACGCGTCTCCACACAGGCTAGGCAAGAGCCTTAACTACACTTAACTGCCGTTTGGAAGATTGCACACATTCTTGGCAACGCGTCCCGTCAATAGCAATTTGCCTGACGCCCGCAAGAAGGGTGGCCTATTGGAAAAAGGTCCATTCGCGGAAGTCGCGAGACTCGATTTGTCACGGAGGGGGAGACCCAAACAATACCCCAACCATTGTTCGGATGTCCTCCTCCGTGACAAATCCGTCCCAAGACGTTCCTCTATGCCCCCACTCAAGTCGACCGCGTTTACATGCTTTCTGTAGCGGAGTCGGGCTCTTCACCGCTGGAGTGGGACCGCCACCTTAACCTATGATCCATCATCTATCCATGGCAGGCTCTTTATTTCCTTCCCCTTCCGGACGGTGAGAAATGAGGCACTGCTGCCGATGATGATGATGGCCGATGGAATAAGGGAGATTACCGCAAGGTCTGTGTGGGATTTGACACGCGGGGACTTGAAACTCGGAAGAAGAAACAATGCGCGAACTGGGTATCTTACTCCAGCGGTGTCTGCGTAGTTTTTGCTGTAGCCGGACAAGGACAAAGACAGAGGAACATGTAAGACGCTCTGCGAACTGTTTCTCCTCGTTTTACTTGCTATCTTTCCAATAGCTCGCTTTCGGGGTTGCGTGGAAATTGGCGGCCACCCTACCTCAGGGGGTGTTGTATGCTGCTTAGACTGCCTCCACTCCACGCTCGCTCGGCGTACGAGGAAGCCGCCGTGGGTGAAACGCGTTCCGCTTCGCGCTCCGCTGATCTCCCGACATTTGCTGCTGCTTGTGCCGCTGTGGCGTCTGCGCGCGTGGGGCATATTCGCGCCGGCTCCAATGCACCGACACGCCATAGCGCAAGGCTTCTGCTGCCGGATCTGGCTGTGACACGCTTCTTCCTTCTCCTCCCTGCTCGCCTCTCCTTCCCTCCTTTTGTTGCTGCTGTTGTGTTAGCTGAGTGACTTTCTTTGTTTTCTTTCTCTTCACGGAAGCGCGTGTTTGCGCCGTGTATTTGTGTTTTTTCCTTTGCCCTGTGCACTTCTTGTGCGCTGCTTTGTGTTTCATGCCCCCCCTCTACCCTTCTCTCTAGAACATTTTATCCGACTGCTGATGGTGGGCGGCGACGGTGGTGGGCGAATACCGGAGTCCGAATCGTTGACGTGTGTCCAGCTTTCGCGATACGTCCGAAGGAAGAGCTCGCATTTTAGATCTAATGCTCTCCTTCTAGGAACCAGAACGCGACGCGCAGTTCGACACTAACACTCAGCTGAGAAATTATCCCCAAAACACAAGTACAAATATACATCAACACATGCATGAAGGTCCAGCACAGACAATCCAACAAACGCTCAGGCCGAACAGAGCACGGGCCTTACACTCCCTGCATTTACTTCGTCGTTGTTGTCAGGTATACTTCTGTGTTTCCGGAGTACTGGCTACCTTAGATGTCAATGATGTTTTGTTCGTTTCTTCTACTTGGAGGTAGTAGCCCTACTCGCCCACCAACTACTGGACGTATAGAGCAAGCGATTGCTGTCGGAACTTTCACTACATCCACAAACTTGAATATTTCTGCGGATCTGCGCATAAGCTGCCTCTTACAGCGGGCGTGCTACGCTTAGCCGTGTCACACGTTCTCGTGTCTCCCTGCAGGCTGTAAGCGTAATTGCTGCCGTTCTGATAATCGATCGTTTTCCCGTTGTAGTTAGGCCAGACAGGCCTGCTTGCTTTGAAGAGGGCAAGGGAAGCTGCTCATTTCAGTCGTCTGCCCATGGTGCTCCAGGTTGCTCGATCGGTAGACGTGGTCGCCAGTTCTTCCTCGGCGATCTGGCCGGCTCGCTTATTAACTCCGCGGCTAATTGCGGCAGTGGGTGCAACGTATCTTTCCGTATCTGTCCTATTTCTTATTGCTTCGGCCTCCTCATTTTGATCCCCGACTCTCCTCTCCACATGGTCGATCCTGCGCCGATAACCACAGGTAAAATAGAACATAGTAAGTAATGGCGACCAGCATGAAAGGGAGTCAGCAAAACAGAGCTACACCGTACGCGCGCGCTGTGCGAGCTTTTTTCGAGTCCAGCTTCAGGCTTTGCACCCCCCCCCCCCCACACACACACACACGCACGCACACGCACACGCACACAGGTAATGTCTGCACTCGTCGGCCGAGTGGCGCCGCGTAAGGCGTGGCTCTACCACGCTGCCTTTCTCTCGATCGGGAGCAGCACGCGTGGCGTCGTCAGTGGCGCCGTGTCGCGGGCCTCCCACGAACGAGATGTTTGCGAACCATGTTCGCACCCTGTGGGCTTCTTGCTTGTCTAGCCGTTTATGCTTGCTTTTCCCGCGGCGTTTCTTATCTGCGGCTCCTTCAGAGGGGGTGAAAGCAAAATGAAACTGAGGAAAAGAAAAATGGAATTCGCAAGGGTGTAATTAATTGAGTGGCACGGTTCTGTTCTTGGACGGGACCCAGATTGCGACACGTAGATTCTCGTTGTCGGGCGACAACTTTTCCGTGCTTGTCTGGCTAAGTGGTTTTGTGTTACCAAAATTTGTTTTTCCGCTTCTTACTATGCCCGTATTTCCGCCGCCCCTGTTCAGGTGATTCAGATATTAGATAACAGATACCGGGGGGGGCTGGCAGACATCTTCCCCTTGCCATTTTATTCTTCTTTTATTGCGAAAGCAATACTACTCTAGGTTTCGAGCCTTCAGCCTAGCTCGGCCGGTAGCCAAGTCTTACCCACGTGACGCTGTGACGTCACACCCCACGTGACACTAGATTGTGGGCTGGCAGGAGCTGCCAACTTGGGTCTCTCGTTTCACATGGGACGGTTATGTCAGAATCAGCCTGCTAGGACCCTGGCATTCGCGTTACCCCTGTAGGCCACTAAGGCACGTTCACACGGCTTGGTTAAAGCGGGGCTTTATATGTGGGCTGAGGAAGAAGAAAACGAGAAGAACGCTCGGTCACCCGCAGCAAATGCTTTCGCTCAATATTTGGTGCAGCAGCGTTGAACCCTTGTAAATTTTTATTCCTAATAAATAACGATTTACTATTACTACTACTATATCTACTTGTACGCCTGTATTATGTTTTTGTCGCTAGAAACTGATGCTATTTTTATCATGCCAAGCCTGTCTCTCGCGTAAATTATTCCCAATTTACAGACCGACGATGTGTTAGACGCGGTAACGAGAAGGCCAAGCTTAAAGATGATTCGCATTCAGCTCCGTATTTTTTTACTCCTCTCCCAGGTGCGCATTTTCTTTAAATATCCCGTAGGGTGTTAATCTTCGTCGTCGCATGTAACGCAGTCGCGCTACAAAAAACATCAAAAGAGTGTGGAGCTCCGAACGGTGACCCGCATCTCTGTTCGCTTGGAAACACGAGCGCGGCAGCGCCTTGACGTTCATTTCTCAACACGTTCCGTGTACATGACGTGCCGCGTGTACGCGTGGCGATTTGCTCTGCCTTCTTTGTATGGCCGAGATAGTTTTCCGTGCTCAGTATTGTGTATCTCTCCCATCGTGTGTCGTCCACCTTCCCGTGGTCTGTCTGCCTATCGCCGGAGTGGCCGCTAATCTCCTAAGCCCGCGGCGCTCTTCTTCTCTGCTTGTGTGTGTGTGTGTGTGGTCACGTTATTTAGCGCCTATGAAGATGTTGCCAAAATGCTAACACTGTGTAGTTAGGCTATCATTGAGGGGAGGCGTCTAAAAACGAAGAAGGAATTAATGGAGTTGCTGCCTCTTTCTTAATTATCCCCCTTCAAGAATGCACCTATCCCTCCCTTCAGGGCCTTTTGAGTCCGTCGTACACGTATGTCGCTGATAAACACGCGTTCACGCTTGCACACTGGCCCGATTTTTTTTTAAGCTATTGTTTTTTTTTTTTTTTTTGCTCAGCTTTTTACCTGATTACCTCTTTGCGAAACAGATTTGCAAATCGTGGAGGCACACACTTCCGCGAAGATCCATGGGATTAAATAAAAAAAAAAAACGAGGGAAGAAGGGGCGGGGGAGAAAAAATGGAAGCTGGCACTCCCTCTGGTTCCGTTGAGTTGCGTGGTCTCTTTTCCTCGCCGATTATTAATTTCTTTGTCAGCCCTGTCGATTTGTTCCCGTCGTTCGACTGGCTCTCCGCGAGACCAGCGGGCCACGTAAAGATAAGATGAACGACGGGCAATCGAAGTGCGAGGCACGGAAAGAAAAGTAAAAAGCCGAAAATGGGGGAGGGGGTGCGCGAAAAGATTTCCCCGTAAGGAGTTTTAATCCGATAAGTCGCTCGTCGATAATCCAATATACCGCTTCAACCCTCCACTGTCTTCCTCCCTGCTTACACCCTTCCCAAACTCAACTGGCTCGCGTGCTTCGTCTTGTATTGATTTGCTCCTCTCTTTCGGCTCCTTATGTTTAGATGTAGTCGCAGCACCTCCCCTCTCCACATCGTTTTGTATCTCGTCTCGGGAACAGGCGTGTGCGCGCGCTCTGAATATATAAACTCCATTGGTCTCTCGTTATACCTCGCACCTTCCCGCAGCGCTGTGTCCCACAATCTCCTTCCTCTCTTCATACCCCACTCTGTGCAGTCATTTTATTTCGAGCGGCTCCTTCGCCTGCGCAAATGCCGTATGTATGTGCTTCTGTGTCGATGACGCGTTTGCTTTTATTTTTTATATCAGCCGTGCATGTGCGTTTTGCCCGTGGTGTTTGCTTCTTTTTCTCCCGCCGTCTTACTTTTTTTTTTTTTCCAGGGCGACGTTCTCGCGTCCTCCTTTCCCGACGTGCTCTGCTTCGTGGAGGAGGGCACAGCTGCCCACAGCTCGTTACAGCGTATCGAACGTAATAAAAACGGGTGCGAGAAGGGCGTTCGCTCAGCCAGAAGCGGGATAACTGGTCTGCCCTGGAAGAGGGGTGAAGAAACGGAGGTGGGCATGCGGAGTTCGTTAACAAGGCACGCTCACTGTCGGTAGGGGCGCCGCGATTAGATTAGGGGCCTCGGTGCGTGCTTGCAGGTAGCGCACACGTCCTCTCAGTCGGGTACCTCCACGCTTGCTCGCGCCTGTGTGCTGCAGAGATCTTGTTCGATGTCTTTACTTGAGCGCTTTAGTTTTTTTGCTGCTGCTGCTGCTCTGAGCCGTCTCTAGGACGAGTGCCGACTTTTTCGCCAAGTTACGCCGGTTTGTTTGCTTCCGTCGGTACCATCGTCGTGCACGAGGCTAGTGTTTCATTTCGCTGTCTGGTGGTACTGGCGGTGCATATTCCGACTCGTTATTTGTGGCTGTTGTGTAGAACTTTCTGTTATTGTTTTTACCGTGTACCGACCATGCCGTCTCCATATCGGTCCCCTTTTGTCCTTTTATGTCTGAAGCTCCTCGGCCAGTGTCCTTCGCAGACGTGTCTGAAGTGAGGCTATGCAGCTTATAGTGTCTGTCACGATGTTGGGTTTGTTGAAGTTCTGTCCCCTTCTGAAGACTTTGAAAGGGATAGGAGCAACAATCTTGGCGAGACGGCTCCTCGCTCTTCCAGCTTGCGTCTGCACATCTGCTTCCCGGCAGGCATAAGCCGTCATTTACGAGTCCCCAGTGTGGGGAGGAGGTGTTATTATAGTACAGGCCTGTTGAACGAGAGGCTGTGTGCTGATATGCTTTCGCTGCCATGTTGTCGTGCGTCCGCGCGACGTCAGGTGACAGAAGATTTAGTGCCCCGAAGTTGCACGCTATGAGGAGGCTTTTCGGGTGAATTTTGACCGCCTTTAATAGCATGCATCGCGTAGGTGGAGCTCTGTACTTCGTCCCACAAGACATCTGCAGCAGTGCGAAAGGAATTAACCCTTGCAATTGTGCTCCTCTCTCCCCTGCGCACTGTAATAGAGAATTGTACTCCTACTCTCACCCCCGCCAATTTGAGGGGCGAGAGGCGCGTAGGAGCACAATCGCCTATTGTAGTGCGCGTGATCCTGATTGGACAGGGATGCCTTTCGCAGTGATATCTTGTGAGACGCCTATACGTATGTGGCCAAAGGGGCCTGGATGGAAAGGCACTGTGCATAGTGTCGCTGGGAAAAAGCGGCACCTCGGGGAACCGAGAAAAAGAAACCGCACGGCACGCACCTGAGTGTGCTCCTTGTGCACTATGGGGGGGGGGGGGGGGGGGGGCAGCAGAGCACGTCCCGCCTCCCGCGACGTGCTCTGCGTCGCGGGAGGCGAGGATGCGCGCACGACCGGTGTGGCGGTGACGCGGGCTGGAAGCCGACCCCGAGGTTTATCCGGTTTTCCGCGCACGTCCGCGGGCCGCCCCTGCCGCCGCGGTGCGCGTGCCTTGCTTGTAATGACCGGCGCCTAGTGCTGGCGGCGCAGATAGATATCGCCTTGACGCGCTTCTTGCCGTTGCAGCTTCGCGCTGGCAGGAATGGGGGCGGCCCCCGACGCACAGATCCTTTTACGAATTCCGGGGAGCTCCGTTTGTCAGCGAGGACTCCTCTCTTTTTAATGCCTGGCTTCGCCTTTCCTGCGGTTTCTGGAAGCTGAGCAGCATGGCCAGAGTTTGGTATTCGGGAGTTGGTTCGCAACCGAGGTACTGGGGCCGTTTCTTTTTTTTTTTCTTTTTTTTTTTGTAGTAAAGGTCTGTCGAGCGTCGACAAAAAAAAAAAGAAAAACATTTCCCGAAGCAAGTTGAAACGATAAATTATTCTCACTGCGTAATAAACTTAACAGCGCAGTACAATACGTGTTGCACAGCTACGTTGAATATCAGTTGCAAAAAGAAAAAAAAAAGTTGTCGGCTGCTTCGATCATGTTTTGATAACATCTGCTCTACATGTCATTCGACTCTACATAAGGTTTCTCTAATCCGAGATTGGTAGCGATAAGTCTCCTTCACTTTAGGCATTTCCTTTAGGTGATAAGGCATTTTACCTTTCTTGCCCATCATCGTTTCGCGATTAGTATCAACGGCCGCCCATTCAGCTTTGTTAGCGTTATAGTACTTAAGGATGAATCCGGGCGCGCTTTCTAGCAGCCACAAGTGGGTGAGCTTTAGATGCGAGACCGGTCGCATATAATTCCTCTGGTGCGTCAGCGTGAAAACAAATTGCACGTGCTTTCATCTGGCGCCCTAAGTTTCATGTTTAACACTCGCAAGTGATGCTTTCGGACCGACCCATGCATCATACCTATTCATCTTTGTGTGCGTGGCATTAACCGTTCGATGATTACGGACGCCGCCCGCACTGCGGCTTGCTTCTGACGAAAGGGGCGCTGTTAACCGCACTCAAGTCGGGTCTCGCATTATGCACTCACCCCTTGCACAGACCCGCCGCGGTGCGCGTTCATCTCTGCATATGGCTTTTGTAATAGCACCTGCCGCCCTGCATGTTTATGGGCCTAGTGCGCTGCTATGGAGGCGCCACTGCTTCGGAACAAGGCGGAGAGAGGCGACGGAGTGAACGCCAAGTCTACGCTTCTCGACAGCAAACTTGACAGAACGAAATTTTTTTTTTGGTCATTTCCTGCCTCGTGCTACATGCGCACGTAAGAGACACCATGCGTGTGTGTTGAAAAATAAACCAAAAGCAGAGCGAAGATTAACGCCGCTACCCGTTCATGTCATCTGGCGGCTCTTTTCCTTTGAAGTAGGAATTTGGAACCTGCGCAATTCTGCACTTTGAAAGTATGGAGATAAATAAAATAAAAATTAAGCCATTGTGCAATGCGTACCACTGGCTTTTCCCCTCGATCGGTGGCAGTGTACGGGTAGAGGGCATATGCTAGACCCCCCAGAAGCGAGAGCCGAGTACAGCTGGGCACCGTCGGTAAATGACGAAATCGCTCTTCAAAAAAAAAAAAAAAAAAAAAAAAAAAAAAAAAAAAAAAAAAAAATCAAGCCCTTTTGCAGGACGGGACGAGCCCAGGTTGTATCTGGAGATGTGCCCTAAGGCGCCGGGCTATGCGTGCACGTGCTTTTTCGGCGCTCGGCAGTTCTGCCGTAGTTTTTATTTTCTCTTCGGAGCGTCGAAACGAGTGGTGACTTGTGACAGTGCAGGGCGCAGAACAAGCTCCGCAGCGCGTGCTGTTCTGAGGATTTCGGGCGATCCTAGAATGTTGACACTTAAGTTAACAATAAATGCTTGGTGCTCGATCGGAAACTGTACAAAGCCAGCACGTGTATGGAATGCGCAAGGAACTTCACAGTGCAGAGGGGTCCTCGGATATCTTAGGAAAAGGCTCTATGAAAAGCGCCTTCTACGACGTCAGCTTGGAGGCGAGTTTTATTCGGCCCTTTCGGCGTCTCTTCACCGTATGTAATTCGTTCTTTTTTTTTTCTATGTAGTTGTTTGCAAACCCACGCAATATCATAGATGCCAGTTGCATCTGCAAGGCCGGGTGCCGCTATTAACGATGAGTCGCATCGCTCTGGTATTATTTCCAAGGAAACCGAAAACACTAGATTTTCGATTGCTTCCCGGCGGTTTTTTTATAACTAAATATGGCACCCATAAACACAGCAGTAAATCGAACTGTAAGTTTTGAAGGACGTTTTCTCTTTGTGGGGAGCCATGAACGCGTGGCAATAGCGCGCACTCCTGCAATGTGCTTCGCTCTCAAATGTCGTGCTTCCTCAGGCTAGTCTTCCCAAAAGCGAGCGCCGAGAACAGCTGAAAAATATCATTACAAAGGCGTTAAAAAAAAAAAAAAAAAAGACAACATCCCGCTGGGCAGGAAGGCTACGCGCTCTCTACAACACACAGGCCGTATCCGAAGACGCGCCGAACACTGGTCCCAAGCATCACGCATAGTTCAACTCTTAGGGCTTCAGCTGGGTCCAGAAGTAAAAAAAAAAAAAAAAAAAAAAGAAGAAAAAACTACCCGTCGTTTTTTTCGCGTGCCGCGCGCTCGATACAAACAAGCTAGCGTGCAGTCCTGGAAAATAAAACAACAAAAAGACATGGCAAATGCGCAGCCGAAACGAAAAGCAATGAGTGCAATATGAGGTTGGAAATGACATAACGACAACCGTAAGTAAAAGGGTCTTCTTTCAGTCAGTGTTTATTTTTTTATTCTTACGGGGAACCAGGAAGAAATCGGAACACAGCGTCAGCGCTACCCACTGCTGCGGATCCAGACAGCCGCCTTTTTAAACGGCGCTTCCCAGATGGCGCCACATGTACGGCCAAAGCTGCAGCGCACCAATCCCATAGCGGGTGTTCGCCGTAGGGATGGGTCGCTCCGGAGCGAGCCGGATCTTTGGAGCCGCTCCTTTAAAAGAGCGGGTGAGCCATTTTGCTCCGCAAAGTCGGAGCCATCGGAGTGGTCGGTGAGGTGGTTGCTGGTTCTCTCGTTCAGTGAACCTTTCCGTCAAAGGCGCGTGTGACTTCCGCGCCATCTATTAGCGATGCGAGAAAGCAACCCCCTGCCCTTTCTCGCAAGATTCGCAATAATGTCCGCCCTCGGCTGTCTTTTGAGCGGAGTGCGCCGTTCTTTTAGAGAGCGAGTGAGGTGGTTCTTTTGCTTTTGTTCTATGGATGGAGATCTGCTAGATGGCTGAACGGCGGTTCTTTTGAAAAGCCAGTTCTCTCTCGTTCAGTGAGCCTTGTCTGTCGGAGTCGGGTCAGATTTTTCAAAACGCAAAGCGAAAGAACAACTATGCCGCCCTTCCTTGTCACTGTCACAACCAACCCATTGCCTTCGGATCTTCCCGCGGGTACCACGGGCGCACTGCTGCTGGTGCCCGCGCTTTTTTTTTTGGTCTTGCAGTTTTGTGGTTTCGTTTCATGCCGACGAGTGGGGACCCGTACTCGTACTCTCCCGCCGTGTAAAGTGGTCTGCGGCAATCCCTTTGGCTCTGTATGCGTATATATAGTGTGACACCCGATGACACTGAAGGGGGGGAGTAAAGCAAAGAATGGCGCCGTTCATTGCCATGCTGCTGTTCGAACGATGTCTCACGGCACTCATCGGTCGTGCATTGTTCGCTGGTGCAACAACACCATTTGAAGACGAAGTCTTTCGTGTCTCAAAACACAATCGAACGTGCAGTTTACTCTTTTGATGAAATAGCGTGTAGGACGAGGACTGAGATAGAAGGGGACACAGAGAGCACCCACTACAACTATTATACATCTGATCGGAAGAGAAGCGAAAGAAGTCAGTGGGAGGAAAGAAGAGGGAAATAATGCCCGTCACACAACTGCCGTTCGCGCCAAACACAAAGGAGCATCGCACCGGCAGACTCGCGACAGTTGCCGTTCTGCCATCCAGTGCCTCCTTACTGACGGCGCGCGAACAAGGCGAGGCGCCGAGAAGCCAGCGTGCGGAAGCACAGTAAAAAAAAAAAAAAAAAAAAAAAAAAAAAAAAAAAAAAAAAAAAGAGAAAATGCGAGCCAGCGTTTGTCCTCTAGGGATTTTTGTTGTCGTACTCCAAGCGTGCCTGGTACGCGGTGTTTTTTAGTCTCCGGAGCGGAGCCATGCTCCGAAGAGGAGAGAAGCAGAGCGAAGTGGTCCGAATCTGCCGCGTTCTTTCGTAGCACCTTCCTGAGTCGTCTCAACAGGCAGAAACCGCAACTGCAGCTACAACCGCAGGCAGAAACTAATGCTAAATTCTACCGCTTGCGGTGTCACTTGAGGGCCAAACTTGATGGTACTTTTTATTACTATTAAATATATAAGATCCGGCCCCTCCTGAGCGACCCACGCACCTCTACAGATGTAAGTGAGTCGTCTCTAGTTCGCCGTGCGTGGCTTTCGTTATTGCGGGGCGAAGCAGCCGCAGCGCATGTTTCACGCGGATGGCGCAACACCGAGTTTAGATGCACGCTCGCCCCCTCGTACCTTGCCGTGTTGCACCCGTCAGGAGCGTTACACCCTGCGAGTGTCGACCTGCGTTTTGTACCCACGTCCGCAGCCGTGGTCTTCTCCCAGCCCGCGGGCTGCTCGCGCCGTCCTTTGATTTTAACCGGATCACTCGCCCACCTCTTGCATTTTCATCGCTCTCTTTGATGGCTGCCTGAGGAGAGATAAGCCGCGCCCTCGCAGTGTGCGAGTACCGTCCTCTCTCTTCGGGGCACGTTTTCGCTTCATGTGAATATTCGTCACTGAAGGAAAAATAGCGCACGGCGGCACCGTGCATAACGTTTCTCTTGGCGTATACAGCGAGGTTTTCCCAGGGATGCTTTAACGTTTCTTTTAGAACGATTTGCAACCGTCGGGTTCGCGCACTTGTCAGTCTTCTGACGACATTCTGATCGGGCCAACATATTCTGCGCGTTGGGAGTCGTAGAGGGCGATCAACTTTTGGCCCCGCCTTTTGGTTTCTTGTTTGGACTCCACAATTGGTATTCGTGAGCACGCTTTGTCGTGTGTTTTTGTTTCTTCCCCACTTTTCCATGGCCAGAGAAACCAGGGCAGTTGAATTTAGCTTCAAACGCTCGTATATACAACTTCTCGCTTACCTTTTGGCCTTTATAGTAATTAATTATGATTTTAGAAGTGAACTTTGTTACTATAACTTTAAGCTTTGGGGTTAGAATGAAAGTGAAGACACGCGGACAAAACTGAGTAACGGTAACATAGACACATTCAGATACGGTTGCGCACGTCTTCTTGCATTGTTCCGTCCGCTCTTCTCAAACTCTCTCGGCTCTGAAGGACTCGCAGAGTCCAAGCTCGTACAGCTTCGTCGTCGCCCCGCGCTTCTCTCGACAGCGGGTTGTTTCGCCCCGGTCGTTCCAGAAAAGTGAACCGTCCTCGGCCCGCTCTCCTTTCGGATGTTTCTCCTCTCAGTAATGACCCCTTTTCCCAAGTTGAGCTCCGGGGTTGTCGGTTGTATATGCTTCACAAGTATAGAAAACTGGGCGAGTTGGATTCATCTTAAAGCAGTGCGAAAACACAAGACTAAAAGGAACAGGCGTTCACTTAGCCGAAGACTTCATAACCCGAGTGTTTTCTCATGTTTTTACTGCAGGCCGTAATTTCCCCATTTCCGCAGTCGTAGAAACGAGCTTAATGCAGCAAAAGTGTATAAGCATAGTAGCTATAAGCTTCATCGCGTCCCAAGGCGCGCTATATCCATTTGGAGTGGAAATAACGTCCCGGAGGTGAACCTCTCTGATCTCGCCTATCGAAGCTTCGTGTATGCACAACATCTATCGAGAAACCGGTCTATGATGGCCGTCGGAAACTCCCGGTCTGGCTATTTCGGGGGACCATTACAGAGAGCTTTCCGTGTCGCGCAGTTTAGCCCTCTATACATAAACGGCGTTATTTTCTTCTCCGGTGTAGACTAACGGTCGGGGAGGAAAGAAAGGTGGGGTCCGCGGTTGGGTCGATCGGCGGGAGGTCGTTCCGCCGCCGCATTCCTCGGAGATCCCTCATCACTCTTTCCTGGGCATATCTGTGGCGGCTCCATTCCCGCATGCCAGCGGGCGCACTAGGCGCAAGATTTACAGCCGCACTGCATGCACACACGCTGTAGTGGACCTCCGCCGGGGATAATGGCCGCGGTCGCGATAATTGCCCTCGTAATTGGCTCCCAAGGTGGGGTCCCTCGCGGTGCTGTAGACGCGGGCGCGTGTGTCCCTCAGGGCCTGTCAGCTATGCCTGTGCATGACCGGACTCGAGCGGGGTGATGTGCATAGGGTGTTCGCGGTGGGAGAAAGGGGTGGTGTCGCTGATGCTGCGACGGAGAATGGCTGTGGCGGATGTTTGCGGAATAGTTTCTGTAAAATTTGTAATGTCCAAGAGCTCTGTCGGGTGCATTCAGTAATAGTAGTGACCCGAAAGGAACGTGCTTCCCATTGCCACCGGCCGCTGTATGCCACCTTGGGAAGCCGAACCTATATTTCGTCGTTATTTTTTGTTTCCTATCCATCTCTTTCTTGCGCGCACCCCAAGCCAATGTTTTCCTTGGCGAAGTTAATAGCAACGCAATCGCCTCGATGACGGCGGACGCAAGCTCTCGTCTTTTCGGTTGGCCTCACACATTGTTGCTGTAGTAAAGGCCGGCACGCTCCATTTCGCGCCCTCCTCACCATATGGCGCATAATTCTGCTCGGTCGCGCTCTGACGGCTGCGATCAGACGCCATCTTGATTAGGCGGCCAACACGGATTGATTTCGCGTTACCGCTGTCTCTTTGGAGCCCTGCATTTTGCCCGTTGTGCTAATCTCACGTTACTCTTGCTGGTCGACGCAGTTAATTCGTCTCGCCTTTTGATCGCATCGTGCAGCCTTCGCAGACAGGTTGGCCGCCTGGAATGACTGCATGATCTGTTACTTCGTATAGTTCGGGAACATTGCATGCATCAAGGAAACGCCGTTTCGCTGACCCCTCTTTCTTAAGGGAACGATTTTATGGCGATTTCGTTCCGGAGAACGCTTTCTTGCCCCGGGATGACAATTTCGAATTCCACCGGTCGACCAAGATAAGTTGCGCGTATTCCGCTCCAGCTCGATCCGCCGACTAGAGTCAAATCTCAGCGGAAGTTCTGGTTGGTGATATTTCGTCACTTCCGGAGTTGAAATCGCCATTAGCTACGGAAGAGGTCTATTTGCTCCAACTTCACTTCGTCACGTGTTTGGTCTCGTGCGTGCGCCAAGCGACGACGCCCATAGACGAGACGCCGAAGAAGTGCTGCCTTTTTTGCCTTTCCCTGTTTGCTTGGCACGGAATCACACTCATGGGAAACGAGCGCGAAAAAGGCAACACGTGTCTCCTCTGGAGGACCACTTGTGTAGTACATTTTAAGAATGCATTTAATCTTATCGTTTACGTGGCCCAGCCGGCCCTCTGGACAATGTGTGTGTGTGTGTGTGTGTGTGTGTGTGTGCGCGCGCGCGTTCGCGCGTGTGTCAAAGAGAGAGCTTGCCTTCAACCTGCTGTGAGCTGCACATCAGAAATCGCGTGTACGTGATTTTTCACGTCGGTAGTAAATATCGACGAGCCTAGCGCGCCAGGCCCGTATATTGCGCCGAGCAAGAACTCGCTGTCGGCAAAGTTGTTCGCTGCAGGGCATATTTTCCCGCAAACTAGGACGAACAGAAGAGGTCAAAATATATGTCCTGCGCAGCAGCCGATTAGGTTTCACGATAGCGGCCGTCGTTATACCGGCGAGGAATTTCAGCCTGATTCCGATAAAGGTGAGCTGTCATACCCTGCGCTCATATCGGCGGCAGTTGAAGGTGTTGATTTATCGGGGTTTCGTCGATTGCTACGCGATCGTGAAAACGTTTGCGTAGGTGCCTGCGAATAGAGTTGTAAAATGATCAGCGCGCACTATTTTCCTCATCCTGGCCAGTGTTGAGCAGAGCACTGCGTTGCACTGAATGTTTACTTCCCACTTATTGAACGATCGTAAGCCTTGCTTCGCGCTAGAATGGGTTTGCTTGCATTCTCCCGTGAACCGCACATCAGAAATCGTGTGTACGTGTCGGCGATAACTTTTCACTACTGCAGTAAATTATAGACGAGCCTAGCGCGCCAGCCCCATTGCGCCGAAATCTGCTGAAGAAGCATGCCTTTTTCATCCACTTGCCGTTCTGCTTTTTTTTTTTTTTTTGTATATGTGCAGAAAGGTCTGCAGAAAATAGAATTGTGCACGTTCAATTTCCTCGCGACAATTCCAGCTGGCATCGCCTACTTTGCTGTAAACAATAGACTCAGAATGAAAACTTTATTTCCGCATCGCATACACAATACAAAAAAAAAAGAAAAATAGCTGTGGTTTAGCTGTAGTTAAACCTGAATGGAAGCTTCTTTTGCCTTCTACATTATTCCACTATCACGCCTTATCAGTTGGGGACACTCAGCCTTTAAGGGTATGACGCGAGAGCGTAAGCTACCAGCCCACATATGAAGTCAGTGCTTGCGTGTCCAAGAACGTGAATTGAAAGGGCTCTGAGAGGCTGATTCTGATATCCCATATGAAATGAGCGACCCGAGTTGGCACTCTACCCGCCAGGGTGGCGCAGTGCTTACGGCGCTTGACTAGTGTTCCCAGGTATGCGGGATCGAATAGCGGCCTCGGCGGCCGCTTTTCGATGGAGGCGAAAAGCTATAGGCGCCCGTTTGCTGTGCGATATCAGTGCACGTTAAAAAACCCCAGGTGGCCGAAATTTCCGGAGTGCTCCTGCCACTACGTCGTCTCTCATAGCCCGAGTCGCTTTGGGACGTTAAACCCCAGAAACCAAACCGAACCTTCTTACCCGTGGTAACGTTCAATTCAAATGTCATGGCAGGCTGATTTCACATGAAAGGAGAGACCTGAGTTGACTCTGGAGGCTCGAGTTGGTTTCCGTAGGGAAGCTTCAGAAGCCTGGCTTGACGGCACCTCTGAACCGCTTTCGACGCCTGTATAATTCGTTACCCGCTTTGCTCGAAGCAAAAGAACCTCAGCGTTACTGCGTGTGGCCGTTGGCGTGCCGAGGGACAGCGGAAAGAACTTCCTCCGTCCGATATATAATTAGGGGTATCAAACTTTTTCACAGCAACTGATTAATGCCCTTGTTACACGGGCGTTTTCAACGGCAGTTCAGTTGGTGGTCAGTTGAACTGAATGGCAGTTAGCGATGTTACACAGCAGCGCCAACTGCATATGAAATCTCAGCTACACTTCAGTTCAACTGAGGTCGGCTGTAGCATTTGAACCAGTCACCTGACAAGGTGGCTGTCAGCGGACGCGCCGCAGCGGTCGAATCGGCAGCATTTTCCAACCGCTATGATCTCGCATCACACGGAAGATTGCTGCCCTACCTAGCGCAAGTCCCATCCTTATAACTACTCAAAAGAGTGCCGCAAGCTCGCGAAATGGCTCCATAAAAAATGACGAATAAGCAGCGAAGCCAGATCTGCCTCAAATGGATTAACTTGGCACTGTGTCGAGCTCAGTTGTGGCGTGCTCGAAAGAATCGCGAGCAAAATTTGCAATTCAACAATATAAAGCGTGCAAATATTGCATAAAGTTATTCATAATGAAAAATAATGCCCCCCCTTTTTTTTTAGTAAAGATTGCTTGCATGTGGCGGGATCACGTGATTCTGAGGGACAACTAAGTTTCGCGATATGTTCCGTGTAACTACAGTCGACCGCTGTTCAGTTCAACGTCAGTTGAAAAGCTGCATTTAACTGAACGTCGGTTGAAACTGCCCGTGTAGCGCGGGTATAAAAGTATGTTCAAGAGTCTCATTGAAAAACATAAAACATTTGTTTCGATTATAATGACCTCCTTTGTCAAGAGATTATTGAGAAAGGTCGTGCTACGACTTAAACGTTGAAATAAATGTTTTAAGTTTTTCAATGTGACTCTTTGAACGTACTATATATATATATTTGTCACGTAGCCGTTTAGGCCCGTAACCAGAAGGTTGGTTTTTAATGGGGGGTTGGTCTAACCGGCACAGGAGAGCAAGTCCAAAGCACCGAGAGACAGCAGCCAACTTCAGCCTCTTCTAATCGAACGCCACGGGGCCACTTCTCCGCGCACGATACTCGCGATGTTTTACACGCTACATAACCTCCCCCCCCCCCCCCCACACACACATACCCTCTCTAAAAAAATAAACGTCAACTTGATCACTTCGAAAGCAGAGAGAAAATAAAATAAAGCAAGAAGCATGCGGGAGGCGGTGCGCTAATTTTCTCACGAAAAGTACGGCTTCATGCGCACGACGTGAACAACCTCGGGTTTCCGCTGGCGACGAGTAGTAGAAAAGCCGTCCGGAAGCACTTCGTACGTGACGTCACTCAGCGGACGGAGCACTTTGTATGGGCCAAAGTACCGTTTCAGAAGTTTCGCGGATAGTCCACGACGTCAGAGTCTAGAGCCACATTCTGTGGCCCGGTTCGAAAGTCACTACACGGTGGCGGTGATCGTAACGCTGGGCGTCTAACCTTGCTGGTTCCGGATGCGTGCCCTCGCCAGCTGTCGCGCTTCTTCTGCGCGTTGAGTAAACTCCTCGGCGCCAACTTCGAGGCCACGGCCGTCATGGGGCAACATGGCTTCCAGCATTTTCGAAACTTCGCAGTCATACAATAGGGAGAACGGCGTCATTTGCGTTGTTTCCTGCTGCGCCGTGTTGTACGCAAACGTGGCGTACGGCAGGACATCCACGTACATGGACACCATGTCGGCGAGAGTTTTGTTGAGACGTTCTGTCAAGCCATTAGTTTGTGGATGGTTGACCTGCGATGGGTAGTGCCGCTCAGCTGCATGACGGATTCCAGTAGCTTGGCATTGAAAGCAGTGCCTCGGTCCGTTATTATAACTGTCGGAGCGCCATGTCTCAGGACGATGCGTTCGATGAAAAATTTCGCTGCCTCGATTGCCGTGCCGTGCTGGAAGGCCTTTGTTTCAGCGTAACGCGTAATCTGTACCGACAATTATCCACCTGTTGCCCGAATCAGACTTTGAAAAAGGACCCAGCAGATCCATGCCAAACTTGTTCAAATGGATATCTTGGCACTTGAACAGGATGCAGTAAGCCTGCCGGTTTCACAGGCGGTGTTTTCCGTCGCTGGCAATCATGGCATGTTCGCACGTAATGTCGTACTGTAGACGCAAGGTTTGGCTAGTAATAACTCTTCTTAATTCGGGCCAGAGTTCGAGCATACCCCAGGTGACCCGCGGTGGGCTCATCATGAGATGCCTGCAAGATTTCTTCACGAAGAGACTCTGGTACGACGAGACGATAATCTCTTCCTGTCGGAGCAAAGTTGATCTTGTATAAAACATTGTTTCGCATGCAAAACGATTACTGCGCTCTGGCGAAGAGACGGGAAACTTCTGTAGTACGCGCTTTCAGAAAATCGATAAGTGGTGTGAGAGCCAGGTCGTCACGTTGCTGCTACGAAACAGTAAGCGCGTGGACGGCTGCGATAAGGAGGAAGTCTAGTTCTTCGTCTTTCCGCGCAGCCCCGACAGGTGAACGGGACAAGCAGTCGGCGTCGTTGTGCTGACGATGGTCATGTCGAACTCCTGTAGCCGTAAACTCCATCGTGCAAAGGCGTCCGGAGGGATCTCGCAAGTTCGTTAACCAGCACAGAGAGTGGTGGTCGTCACGACCCGAGAGTGCCGGCCATAAAGATAGGGTCGAAATTTCATCACCGCCCATACAACAGCCATTCTTTTTGGGTGGTGGAATAGTTCAATTCGGCACGGGACAAAGTCCGGCTGGCGTATGCGATAACTCGCTCGGCGCCGTCTTGCCACTGGACGAGTGCAGCACCTAGACCCACGTTGTTGGCATCTGTGTGGACCAGAGTCTCGGCACTCACATCGAAATGGGCAAGTACAGGTGTTGTCTGCAAGCGGTACCGTAACTCGTCGAATGCCTTTTGTTGTTCGTCCGTCCAGGTGAAGGTGACATCATCCCGGGTGAGACGTGTCAACGGAGCGGCAATGCTCGAAAAGTTTTCAAAAACCTGCGGTAATAGGCGCAGAGGCCCAAGAAACGGCGAACTGTCTTCTTGTCACACGGAGTAGGGAATTTGGTGACGGCTGATGTTTTAGCGGGATCGGACCGAACACCTCGATGGCTAAAGACGTGGCCCAAGAACAGGAGTTCTTCATAACCAAAGTGACACTTTTGGGGTTTTAACGTGAGGCCGACAGATCTGATAGCCCGTAGCACAGCGGAGAGGCGTTGGAGGTGTTCCTCGAACGTTGGCGAAAACACAATAACGTCGTCCAGGTAGACTAGACACATTTGCCATTTAAGACCAGATAGAACTGCGTCCATCATTCGCTGAAATGTCGCTGGAGCGGAGCACAATCCGAAAGGTATGACTGAATTCATAAAGTCCATCCGGCGTGACAAACGCACTCTTCTCGCGATCACGTTCATCGACTTCGATCTGCCAGTAGCCGCTCTTATATCAAGCGATGAAAAGTAGCGTGCGTGGCGCAGCCCGTCTAATGAGTCGTAATGCGTGTCAGCGGGTAGACGTCTTTTTTTGTGACCTGACAGAGCTTACGATAGTCCACACAAAACCTTAAACTTCCGTCTTTCTTCTTAACGAGAACAGGTGAAGCCCGGGGACTCCTCGATGGCTGTACGACACCGTCATTTAACACCTCGTCTACGTGTTGGGCAATGACTTTGTGTTCCCGCGGTGACACTCGGTAGGAGTTCTGTCGGACTGGTTGGGTGCGGTCGTCGGTTATTATGCGGTGCTTGGTCAGGGGCGTCTGTTTAAACGCGGAGGCGGACGAGAAGCAGTCTTGAAACTGAAGGAGTAGCCCCACAAGTCTGTCCTCTGCCGGTGATAGAGCGGGATTCACATCAGGGTCGAAGTTAGGCGTTTTTATGGCAGACGTGTTGGTCTCAAGAACAAAGTAGTCATGAGCTGCTTCTACGACACCTTCAAAGTAGGCTACCGCGGTGCCTTTAGCGATGCGTTGGCATTCGTTCCCGAAGTTCGTAATCAGCACGTGCGCTATACGTTGGTCAGCTGAACTACCGCGTGCAACACGGACTCCATGATGTAACAGAAGCTCTGTATTCTGTTCGGCAACGCCGGCAGCACAGGACTGGTCATCGCACCTGACTGTGACGGGAGCAGACGAACGTGCCGGCATGGATACATCCGCGTCAACGATGCGTAAAGGTGCGTGGCGTCGTTCGGAGTCAGCGGTCATCGTTTCAGGCGTCGAAAACGTGACAGTACGGCGAGGAACATTATTAATGGCCCCAAGCTCACGTAAAAAGTCCATGCCGAGTATAGGCCCTTGCAGCAGTGCGGCGGGATAGCAAAAACGGCTACAAGGGCTGAATCGGCGATGGTTACTCGGGCAGTGCACCGTCCGGTCGGTGTCATAAGGTGACCGCCAGCAGTACGAATTTGCGGCCCCAGCCATTCAGTTTTCACCCTGGAGAACCGATCCGCGAAATTCTTGCTTATTATAGAGAAGTTTCTCCGATGTCTAATAAAGCGGTCACTGGTTGCCCGTCGACGAGAATGGGAAGGTCGGCACTAACAACGTGATCGGCATGAGGTGGATTTGGAGTTTCGGGTTCATGCGGCGGTGGCGGCACGTAGTCACAGCATTGGGCTGAGTCGTCACGGGGTGGTCTTCGGGTCATTGATTCTGTTCGTCAGCAACCTGACCCCCCCCCCCCCCCCCGAGGTCGCTGCCTTCAGTTTTCCCTGCGTGGGCTTGGCGACCGGCGCCTGGGCGCATCATTATAGTCACGGCGGCTGGGGACGAGTACCGCACGGGAGAAGACTGTGTACGGTCGCTGGAAGAGGTTGCACTGGCTGCTAGGTATTCTTCGATTTCTGGAGGGCGTTCACCGACCCGAGGACGCGGGGAATCACGAGAAAAACCCCGAAGACCGAGTTCACGGTATGGACAACGACGGTGCAAGTGGCCGGATTCTCCGCAGTGGTAGCACAGCGGCCGTTGGCGAGTATTGGCGAGGAGTGCGCCGGACGTCTTCCTTCCGAGCCGGCGGCTGCATGACAGGGCTCTACTGGGATGGCGGCTGGTTGGAAGGCTGGTAGAATAGTGGATGACGGGGCTCTGCTGGGATGGCGGCTGGTTGGAAGGCTGGTAGAATTGTGAATGACGGGGCTCTGCTGGGATGGCGGCTGGTAGGAAGGCTGGTAGAATAGTGGGTGACGGGGCTCTGCTGGGATGGCGGCTGGTAGGAAGGCTGGTAGAATAGTGAATGACGGGGCTCTGCTGGGATGGCGGCTGGTTGGAAGGCTGGTAGAATTGTGAATGACGGGGCCCTGCTGGGATGGCGGCTGGTAGGAAGGCTGGTAGAATAGTGGGTGACGGGGCTCTGCTGGGATGGCGGCTGGTTGGAAGGCTGGTAGAATTGTGAATGACGGGGCTCTGCTGGGATGGCGGCTGGTAGGAAGGCTGGTAGAATAGTGGTTGACGGGGCTCTGCTGGGATGGCGGCTGGTAGGAAGGCTGGTAGAATAGTGGTTGACGGGGCTCTGCTGGGATGGCGGCTGGTAGGAAGGCTGGTAGAATAGTGGTTGACGGGGCTCTGCTGGGATGGCGGCTGGTAGGAAGGCTGGTAGAAAAGTGGTTGACGGGGCTCTGCTGGGATGGCGGCTGGTAGGAAGGCTGGTAGAATAGTGGGTGACGGGGCTCTGCTGGGATGGCGGCTGGTTGGAAGGCTGGTAGAATTGTGAATGACGGGGCTCTGCTGGGATGGCGGCTGGTAGGAAGGCTGGTAGAATAGTGGTTGACGGGGCTCTGCTGGGATGGCGGCTGGTAGGAAGGCTGGTAGAATAGTGGTTGACGGGGCTCTGCTGGGATGGCGGCTGGTTGGAAGGCTGGTAGAATAGTGGTTGACGGGGCTCTGCTGGGATGGCGGCTGGTAGGAAGGCTGGTAAAATAGTGGTTGACGGGGCTCTGCTGGGATGGCGGCTGGTTGGAAGGCTGGTAGAATTGTGAATGACGGGGCTCTGCTGGGATGGCGGCTGGTAGGAAGGCTGGTAGAATAGTGGATGACGGGGCTCTGCTGGGATGGCGGCTGGTAGGAAGGCTGGTAGAATAGTGGTTGACCGGGCTCTGCTGGGATGGCAGCTGGTTGGAAGGCTGGTAGAATAGTGAATGACAGGGCTCTGCTGGGATGGCGGCTGGTAGGAAGGCTGGTAAAATAGTGAATGACGGGGCTCTGCTGGGATGGCGGCTGGTAGGAAGGCTGGTAAAATAGTGAATGACGGGGCTCTGTGGGATGGCGGCTGGTAGGAAGGCTGGTAGAATAGTGGATGGCGGGGCTCTGCTGGGATGGCGGCTGGTTGGAAGGCTGGTAGAATAGTGGATGACGGGGCTCTGCTGGGATGGCGGCTGGTAGGAAGGCTGGTAGAATAGTGAATGACGGGGCTCTGCTGGGATGGCGGCTGGTAGGAAGGCTGGTAGAATAGTGAATGACGGGGCTCTGCTGGGATGGCGGCTGGTAGGAAGGCTGGTAAAATAGTGAATGACGGGGCTCTGCTGGGATGGCGGCTGGTAGGAAGGCTGGTAGAATGGTGGATGACGGGGCTCTGCTGGGATGGCGGCTGGTTGGAAGGCTGGTAGAATAGTGGATGACGGGGCTCTGCTGGGATGGCGGCTGGTAGGAAGGCTGGTAGAATAGTGGATGACGGGGCTCTGCTGGGATGGCGGCTGGTAGGAAGGCTGGTAGAATAGTGAATGACGGGGCTCTGCTGGGATGGCGGCTGGTAGGAAGGCTGGTAGAATTGTGAATGAAGGGGCTCTGCTGGGATGGCGGCTGGTAGGAAGGCTGGTAGAATAGTGGATGACGGGGCTCTGCTGGGATGGCGGCTGGTAGGAAGGCTGGTAGAATAGTGGTTGACGGGGCTCTGCTGGGATGGCGGCTGGTTGGAAGGCTGGTAGAATTGTGAATGACGGGGCTCTTTTGGGATGGCGGCTGGTAGGAAGGCTGGTAGAATAGTGGATGACGGGGCTCTGTGGGATGGCGGCTGGTAGGAAGGCTGGTAGAATAGTGAATGACAGGGCTCTGCTGGGATGGCGGCTGGTAGGAAGGCTGGTAGAATAGTGGATGACGGGGCTCTGCTGGGATGGCGGCTGGTAGGAAGGCTGGTAAAATAGTGAATGACGGGGCTCTGCTGGGATGGCGGCTGGTAGAATAGTGGTTGACGGGGCTCTGCTGGAATGGCGGCTGGTAGAATAGTGAATGACGGGGCTCTGCTGGGATGGCGGCTGATAGGAAGGCTGGTAGAATAGTGGATGACGGGGCTCTGCTGGGTTGGCGGCTGGTAGGAAGGCTGGTAGAATAGTGGATGACGGGGCTCTGCTGGAATGGCGGCTGGTAGGAAAGTTGGTAGAACTGTGGCTGCAGAGTGGGCGGCGGATGTGATTCGAAAAGAAGCTGTGCGCAGGAGGCACTGCAAGCCGACGAAGAGCCGCTGCGTAGTTCATAGCACGTGACTCCGACAGCGACTCAGGCGGTGAAAATGTTTGACGGATTTCTTCACGCACGGCTTCGGTGACAGCAGCGGCAGTCTGGTTAGGCGATCCAAGATTAAGCTTAAGGAGCTCCTCGCGAACTACCTCGCGGATCAGCTCACGCAGAGAATGTGGCCACACTGCCGAAGGGCTGACCACAGGTAGACTCCGTGCGCCGGCATCGTTGCTGCAGGATTCGCTCAATGAGGGTAGCTTCATTGATGAAGTCCGCGACGGTTTGCGGTAGACTGCGCAGCAGACCAGCGAAGAGGGGTTCTTTTACGCCCTGCATCAAGTGGCGCAACTTCGCTGATCAACCCGCCGGCAAATACGGGTAACGTCCTTAGTAAACATGGCCACGCTCTGGTTAGGTAGTTGGACACGAGCTTCTAGGAGGCAGCGTGCGCGATCACGGCGACCGTGGCTGGCAAAAGGATCCCGGAGCTGCTGGCGAAAGGAATCCCAGCTTTGAAGACTGGCCTCCCTATTCTTATACCACGTTTTAGCGCAGTCCTCAAGTGCGGAATAGACATTGCGCAGCTTCTGAGCAGGGCTCCACTGATTGAATTGCGCCACTCGCTCGAACTGGTCGATGCAGTCGTCGACATCTTACCCAGCACCTCGACCAGTGCCACGTAGCCGTTTAGGCCCGTAGCCAGAAGGTTGGTTTTTAATGGGGGGTTGGTCTAACAGGCACAGGAGAGCAGGTTCAGAGCACCGAGAGACAGCAGCGAACTTCAGCCTGTTCTAACCGAACGCCAGGGGGGCCACTTCTTCAAGTCCGCGCTCGAGACTCGCGATGAGCAGCCGCCTAGCGGCTGCTGTTGTACACGCTACAATAGATATATAAATAGCGACGTTCCAGTAATTATCACGGGTATACTTAGCGCTGGCAGTTCGGGCTAGCCGTCGTTTAACGTGCGAGACAGCCTGAACAGAACAAATTAACGCAGGTCCCTTTCGGCGTTTCATGCCGGCCGGCAGTTTATTGCGAGCGTTTTTACGGCTGTTCGCCGGCTGCTGTCGTCTCGCTCGGTGAATTGCCATCGCGCGCGCACAAACGAGGAGGCTGCGGTGGTATAGAAAGCGTTTATTCCTCTCCCTGCAGCTGCTAGAGAATCCAGAGAAAGTTAACTTCTAAATAGAGGAGAGAAGAGCCAGCGAAACACATAAACGCGTTCGCTGCGCCGCCGCCTGCCTCATCTGGAAGTGTTTATATTCGGCTCATGCTCGGCGGGGACAGCTTGGCGCCGCTAGAAAAATGAACGACTTGGCTGTCGCCGCGCGTGTCCGATGCAAGTGTGCGGCGACGACGCGACTCTGTGCTGAAAGAAGCTAGTTCTCGTTTTATGATCCACGTGGGAAATAAAATAATAATAACCCTTCACCCCTCCGTGCCGCTTGGTTCTTTTTCCTTTTTATGTTTGTGGGTGCTGCCGGTCCAACCGGCATAAAGCCCCTCTATTGCCTCTCCGGGTGGGCCGTTTGCTGTTTTTACGATTGGCGTTGCTCGTAAACGTAAAAACGGCCTCGTTTGCCTCTCTCGGTGTATGTCTGTGTGCTGTGCGCCCAGCAACCGTTTCGGGGAGAGAGGGAAATATGCATTGCTATATTAGAAGGCTGCTCGTTTTCGTTTATTAAATTCGGCTTTATCACGTTTTGCGAGCGCGAGACCTCGAGTTTGTTGTACCGTGTGGCGTAGCCCTCTCCTTTCCTTACTATCCAATACGGCCTTTTCTACCGCTTCTTCTCGCTGTGCTTACTCTCTCGTCATCCGGTTATTTTCTTGCCGCGGAGATAAACTGTTACGGTGGCGATAACCGCGACATAAATAAGGCCGGCTTTTCACAATGGTGTCCTTATCATGAACTGCGCGGCGGGCCCGGGGTGAGCATGTACGACCTAGTTTACTGCCGTTAGGTTTCCCCCCTCTTTTATCGACTGTTTACGATGTTATTGATACCGCTACGACTGCGGATCCTCGCACGTGTCTTTTTCCGCCATTTCATTTTTATGCTCTCAGCCTTTGCTATACGTGTTATGATTTTGTTAGGATTTTTCGGCACTGCCCGCGTAGCAGCTAGACTTGCATAAATTATATTCTCCGTTGTTCACTGGAGACACAAGGGGGAGTGCGTCCTTAGAATACTTATCCAGATCTCTGTCTTGAGAACGTTTTTCTTTTTTTTTTTTCGTGAGGGCAATAGCTTGTTCGCATTTAAAAGCTGGGGGCAGGCTAGCCACTGAGGATTGTGCTGGATCGTCTGTGCCGATACGAACTTCCATAGAGCTAAACTTTATTTTTTTACTATTATTGGTTATGATGTATGAACACGCAGTATCTGGATACTTGTCCCAGCCATTGCCCGCAAAGTGCGTTTCTCTCTGTCGTATCCATCATCTCCCAACCGCTGCGTTTGCCGGTATAGCTGCGTGTAGATTTTGACCAAAAATGTTGCTCTTTCATCACAGTTCGATGCCATTAGTCGCGCCGTCCTTTTCTTGCGAGAGACTCCTCCGCTTTCTCCTGCCGACGCGCCGTTTATTGGTCGAATGAGCTTTTTCTCGACGCGGCACGTTGCGCGTGTTGGATAAAAGCGCGTGCAGCCTGCCAGTTGCTGCGACTCCGTATGCTAGAATTACGACTTCACGACCTCAGGAAAGGAGCGCCCTTCCTCACAATAAGGGCTTCCTTTTTCTTTTTTTTTTGCCATGGGTGAGTTATTGGGAGACGTCGGGAGATTTTTAAGGCGGCAAACCCTTGGGAACCGTTTCTTTCCTGCTCCTCTTTCTCCAAAGGCTTTCACACGCGCGTTATTCTTTTTCCCTCTTTTTTACAGTGGCTGTTCACGCTCAGCGCCGATGCGGGCTGTTGCAGCAGGGGCGGCGGACATCGTAAATTTCCTTTTCTTGCTTTTTGAACCGAATAAAGGGGGAGGCGTTGGTTGCGCGCGTCGTGATCGAGGCGGCTCGTCGTGAGCGCCGTGTCGGCGAGCGGGCACGGCGCGCGTGCGGGAAGACCGCTCGCCTTGCACATTGTAAACCTCATTTCTTTTTTCTCCTCCTGGTTCGCGGCAGCTGTGCACGTTGCCACTGCGGAAGTTTAGGCCGTCCGGCGTGTTTTCCTTTGTGGTTGTCTTTTTGTCTTTTTTCGACCGCTTTCATTTTTTCTTCCTGCTTCGCTCGTGTCTAGCGTGTTCATTGACGTGAAATGGGGTGCGGAAAAAAGAATTCGGCTGATGAGTGTGTCACGCGGTTACTAGTGCCGAAAGAATCCTTGTGCATGCGGGACGTCACTCAGCCGCGGATGACTACCGAACTCGGGACCCCTGAAGGTTAAGTGACCAGGAGGCTTTTCAGTGAAACGTAAGGAAGACTTGCGTCAGGAGAGTATTGCACCTGCAGGTAATTCGTAGATGCTTGCAATTTCAACCGTCGGCGTGCACTCAGTCACGTCGTGTCGATGGCTTTCGTACCGAGGCGCCAGTGGACATCTTATAACGTCGGTCTAGCAGCGTCGGATGGAAATCCCATCTGGCGAAGAAACCCGGTTTATTCATCGTGCGAAGGGTCGTAGTGAGTCAAGCATCCTCCACAGGAGAACCGTTTTTCCCTTCACCCCTCCCCTCTTCAACAATTTCCGGAGAGGGCTCTGTCAGTTTTGCTCTCCTCCCGAATGGATGTCGTTTACGCAGTTGTCGAGCGCCCTTTGAATCGCCCTTCTATCAATGGACAGCAGTGCCGTCGCGTAGAAAGGAGTGATGCTGCCACAGCTTCTTTCATTCCCATCGGCTCTCCCTGTTCTCATGAAAAAAGAAGAGCGGGAAGTCTGGAGTGCGGACTGTCCGGCCCTCGATGCCTTTTGGGGGACCTCATCTCTGTGTGCCACCACCTCGGGGGTGTGAATTGCTAGCAAACTGTCCTCCTCAACGAGAGAGGACGGCGTCCCCTTTGGCTTGACAATAGGGAGTTTTAGAATAGGGGGACCCGAGGCTTGGGGCCCCCAAGGGCGTGCGGCGGCGCAAGCCGAGCCCCGACGCAGCGGAGCCGGGCTTGCGTTCGTCGATTTGCAGCGCCATGATAAAAGCCAGCAACGCTATTTTATTCATCAAAAAGTGCTATTATTGCACAAAACTATATTAAAAGTACCAGTTATATAAACCGTTTTCGTCAGACAAGACGAAATCGGCCAATTGTCAATCCAGGCCGAGGCCGGGAAACCTCATTTGAACTTTCCGCGCTTTCCGACGTCTAATTCCCATGGCAACCAAACGAGGCGAACTCGCTAAACCTAACAGTTCGGTAAATCCGGAAGCAACCACAAAATATAGTGCGTTTTATCGCAAAAAGCTTGTGGTGTGGGCATCGTGAGACATAGCATAAGCTTCGTTGGGTGCGTTTTATCGCTAAATTTTTGTGGTGCGGGCATCTTGAGACATAGCATAAGCTTCGTTGGCCTTTCGTTTTCCATGAACGCGTGACACCATGGAGCGGTGACGACGAATGTGTGCCGAGGCGAGTGGTCGCCGCTCGGCCGGACGCCGCCATGTTGGCGTAACCCAAGCGACCCAACGGCGGCTTGGGGCGAACGCAATTTTCGAAAAATAGGGGCCGCCCCTAGCGTTAACCCAAGACCCCAAACGCGCCTTACGTTCTGCGCATGCGCATTTCGACGCCCCAAGTTCCTTGGGGCCCCAAAGGTTTGGGCCCCCTATTCTAAAACTCTTGGCGCGCTACAAAGGCCCCGTCTCAAGTGCTTCAGCGTTTTGGGTGCTGTGCCTGCGGCGCGTGGGCCAACAGCGCTGCGAAAGTAATCTCAGCTCTCGAGTGTTGTTGCACTGGAAGCCTACGTGCATCTTTCATCGGCTGGTTCCACCGCATTGCTTTGCTTTCAGTCGTTTCCATTCGTACTGCAGCAGTATGTCGCCGTATTTGTCACAGCCACTCCAGGAAGTCATCGTATACTTGATTGGCAGTTATCATTCGCTTGCGCGTTGCGTCGTGCCTGCGACACCGTGGTCGTTGAGACCTCTAAATTTCTCGACATTATTTTCCTTATATACAGATATGTAATTTTTTTGTTTTTCTTCTTATTATTATTTAACTATTAACTTGAAAGTGTGCTAAGTGCTTCCGCCATATATTGCTCCGTACTGATTTGCGCGGGACGACGCGCGTGCGTCATACTTCTTAGAGGACTCCTTCTACGCTAGGGACCGATTACTGTTTTCCCGATGAGGGCAACTTTTTCGGAATTTCCACTCCTGTTCGGGGAAGTTCGTGAATTCATTTCGAGCTTGGGCCTCGTCACATATTTTCCCTCCAGTGCTTTGGTGTTGAAAGAATAGCAGGGAGTAAGCTGGTTTGGAACGCAAATGAGCCGAGCGGGACCTTCCCGCTTCTCTCCTTTTTTCTTACGTTGTGCTAGACAAAAATAGTAAAATGGGGAAGTTAACAGAACCTTAGGGTGGAAACGAAATGAGAGGGAAGGAGGGGTTGGGAGTGCTTTAAAAAGGCAATATAGGGGAGCGAACTGTGGAAAGGAAGGATGAAAAGCGGGAGTTCACCGCGAAAGGAAGTCGGAACGACCGCGAAAATCAGATCGACCCGTTTTGTGACGTCACTAATGAACCACGACCGGCCGACGGAAGTGGATGGCAAGGACGCGCTGATGATGGTCTTCCACCCATTTCCGCGAGGAAACGATTTTTCTTCGCAGGGGGGGGGGGGGGGGGGGGGGGGGGGGGGGGGGCTTTTTTTCGTACGCCTCCTCTCTGGCGGTGACGACAGCATCGGAAGCGGCGCCCTTCATCCTTCTCTGTATCTTTGTTGCGCCCTTCCTTCTCTGGTGAAAGGGCGTGTTACTGAGTGTGTTGGGGAAGAAATGATTCACTGTGACGTGGACTCCACCCCTCGCGGGAGGGACACTCGCGGGCTTCTTTGCTCGCAGTTCTCGCGCTCTTCGAGAGTACGTCATTGCGACTTGGGCGAATAAGCTCTGTGAACGGGTCCTCTCCTGCAGAAGTGCAGTTTAGCGCTTAGCAGCAGTTGATGGCCTTCCGATTCAGTGTTTCTTTGCGCCTCCCGCGAGCTTTTCTCCGTGCATGGCGGTCTGTTTCTCGAATTATGTCCTGCATGCACCACGGGAAGTCTTGTCGGATGCCCGAGGTGCGAAAAAAAAAAAAAAAAAAAAAAGTGCACTCGGCCAGCAAGTCGTTGACTGGGATGTTAGTCTTCCTGACGGCGCGTTTTGTTGTGGGGGAATATTTCTTTTTTTTTTTTCGGCGTGTTGACAGGCACCACAATCGCTGTGTAGGACTTCCAACGCGCGAAAAGTGTATTCTGAGCGCGTTTCTTGAATCACTGCGGGCCAAGGGTACCGGAGACCTGTTGGCAAAAACTGGAATTACCAAAATACAGATGGTGACGGCACTGCATGGCTGCTCCCTCACTGTGAGGAGACACCCTTACAACGCAAAAGAAATCCCTTGGAGCGCGATCCTCCTCATGGCACTGTAGATGATCCGGCGCTGGTCATACGAGTCTCCTAGTTGCGACTTTCGGTGATGGGGAATGAAGGGAGGTGGTGCCTGTGAGGGAGGGTGTGTAGGATATTTCGTGGTTTGCCGCAAAGTCTGCGTGAAGCCGCGTTCAGACTACAGTCGCATCTGTCGTAAGTGTCGTATTTATCACAGTGCACATAGCTTTTACTGTTTACATAGCTTGCCACCGCGTATGTTCACACTGCTTCGTTCGGTAAGATACGTTCTTTATGACTGGCCGATCACCGCTCTGGGCCAACTGGGTCTCGCATTTCTGAACATGGCGCCAGTTATCAAGCGGTAGCTAACAGCGCTCTTCAAGCTCAATGAGTTCTGTGCGCTCAACCTACGCAGACGGACGCATAATAGAAGAATTAGGGTTCAAAATCTTCTTCGACAGTGCATACCTGTCCGACAGTGGTCTTCCATCACGCCAGCTTCCGTCCTCGTGCTTCCCCAATACTCTCTTTGCAAACGTCTGAAGCCGCAACACCCGGTCAGAGGAGCAAGGCAGATTTTTTTTTTCTCTTTTTTTTTTTTTTTCGGCAACACCCGCTCACACGCAGTTCTGGCGTGCGGTCCGCCTGCATCCCATGCTTGCGATAACCATACCAGTGTCCAGGAGTGATCTCTGTTCGGGGCAGTGACTCAAAAGGCCGTACTACTGACTCCAAATAATGAGGCGGGGCTCTTTTACGGTCTGCTTTTAAACATCTCCGTTCCGCGGCCCGACCGCGCCACGCATCGGCATTTCGCTGCAGGCCAACTGTTCACTTGTTGTCCATACGGAACCGATGGGCCGCGAGAATGCTTTAGGACGAAGCGGGCCGCCGCCATTACCTCACTTTTCTAAACTAGAGGAAGCATTTGATTCTGGCGAGTTTGTTCGCACATGAAAAAATGAAAACAATTTACTGCTCAGCGCACTAGCAATTTGCAGTCAGGCATCGTTTCGATGGTCGTAGAGAACTGCCGCTCTTCTTTTGTGGGCTGCTGATACAGCGAAAAAGATTCGGCACATGATTAAGCTGCGGGGAGACACAACACCAATAACACCGGCGAGCCGAGACACTGCGGCAGTGTTGGATGCTGGTTTGTGCGCGAAGTCTGGGAGGAGCGTAAGCCCCGGGACCGGAAAGGGAAAACCGAAAAGACTTTGCGCATTGGTCGCGCAATAACAGATGGGCCGCCGACATTCACGCCCACGCTGGCTGCAAACGTTGCGCATCTTCCGTTCAATGCGGCTTGAAGAGAATTAATCGGACATGCAGCAGTGTGGGTATACGGTGCAGGATTTGTATTCCCTTCGTTTGACCCGGTAGTTCGACCTCGGGAACTCCTTGCGGGATTCTCTTGAAATCCGAAGGAGAGGGTCGGCGCTTGAAACGAGAGCCAGCGAATTCGATTTGGTGCCAGGAGGGATATCCTTTTCAGAAAAGCATCGACTCGAGTCTAGCAGGGGTAGTAAGAAAAGTGATTGAAGGGTTGTAAGGTTGGTTCCATTCATTTCCCTCTTTCCATTTTAACCGCGGCGTCGGGGTCTTTTGTCCGCGTTGTTCTGCTATAAGCTCGTTTCCGTGTTCTTTTTTTTAACCAAAGCGTCCCCCTTATCAGTTGACTGTCGCGTTTCCGCCCGGTCGCAGATTGCTGGAAGAAGGCATCCTCCGTGGCCGATTGCGGATCTCCGAGGCGGGGAGAAAGGAAAGCGACGTTCGCGCTTCGCGGCTTTTTTTAGAGTTAAGCTTATGAGGGGCGCGCTTGCGGTTAGCGAAGGCATCCCTTCTTCGACAGGGCCGGTGCCCCGCGGCGTGGCGCGGTACCGACAATGCCCGGTGTCAGCGCACTCATTTGCTAGTCACATCTGGAAGCGCGGCACCTTGCCTGCCTCGAAGGGGTGGAGAGGGCGGGACGCGCGATGCTCCGCGCCATCGCAAACAGAGACCGGAGCTGGGCACGCGGATCGTGCTCCCGAGTAGCCGGGGAGTGGGTTCACGGGGCGGCCGGTGCGACATCACGCTGAGTTGTATATAGTCACTGTAAATAATCTTCTGTGTATATAAAACCCATTTATCAGTGCTCGACAAGAGTCCCCTGTCTTCGCTCAAGTATCTTCCTATTGGCACAGTACTTCGTTCGAAGAAAGAAGAGAACCACTCCTTACTAGGGTCCTCTCTCGAGTAATAGAGCAGACTATGTCGATGACCTCACGGCGTGCGCGATGGTCCTGGCCCGTCAGGATCCACCTCGCGACTCGGTAGGGACCGAGGTACCTGCACGGAAGCTTTTCGCTCCGTCCTCGTTAGCAAACTGGAGTCCAGACCTGGACGAAGTCGCCGACGGCTTGTTCGACGTGGCGACGATCAATGTGGTGGCGCTGGGCATCTGAAACACTGCTGGTTGGTTATGCGGACGCGGGCAAGTTGTCAAGGCTGCTCCGCGCGTTGCAGGAATGTAGATACGTCGACGTGAGGTAGCATTGCATCTAGTGGTATGGTTACATCGCGACCGTCACTGAGACGAGGGAGTAGTGTCATGGCGATTTCTTCTTGTATGGCAGTGTTGTAGGCGAACGTGACGTATGGAAGTACGTCGTCCCCCCGCTTATGTTTCGTGTACATAGATGAAGATGACATATCTGCCATGGTCTTGTTCCAAGCGCTCGGCGGTCAACCCATTCGTTTGGGGGTGATAAGCTGTAGCGCGGTGATGACTGGTGCAACTATAGTAGGCTTCATGAAAAGGGACATGTGTGAACGCCTCCATCGATCGGTGATGAGAATTTCGGGGATACTATGGCGTAAAACATTCTGGTGAAAAACCGCCACCTCAACGGCTGTGCCACTTGGCAGCGCGGGTGATAATAGGTGACCTCAGTAAGTGACTTTGAAAGAGGGAATACCGATTATTCGGAACGGTATGGGTCGCACCGAGATGGCTGTCAAGAAGGCTTTTTATATTATGCTGGTAGTCGCGGTAAGAGTGCACGCACCGTGTCGTAGGATAATATTTTGTCTTCGAGACGGTTGCGCAGATCTGCAGGGATGAAGTGGGGATGCAAAGTGTGGACCGCCAAAAGGGACGACAGCAGTTTTCTCCTTAAGACAGCCTGAAGGGATGAATCGTGTGCCACACTGCGTGCTAAGCCTTCCAAGGAAGCTGGGCACGTAGTCGTTTGTGCCCGACTATTGCAGTCAGCCAACACTGGGCATGGTGATCCACAATGAAAGGTCGGCCGCAAAACTTGGCACACGAGACATTCGTTTTTGGTTGCCTAATAATTCGCTTCTGCTTTTGAGAGGGGAAGAGGATTTTAAAGGAGTGTTAGGGTCTGGGTTTCACTTGTGGTCCGAGTTGAGGAGTCCATGCACACATTAAACGGAAGTCTGGAAACGCCGTCTTTGACACTCACCACTTGTCATTGAACGAACACCGCCACAAAGAACTCTCACATGCCAGCACAAAAGCAGGAACACGCACACTTGAGGAGACCATGCACACTTGTAAATGCAACGTACATATGTCTAGGACACGCATCACTGATCATATATGCCGACTCAAACGTGGAAGCACGCAGACGAGGTATTTCACCAGAAAACGTTCAAAGTGCGCTGACACACGTTTCGGCACAAGCGCGTATGCACGTGTGATAATCACTCTCTTCTCAACACATGCAAATGTCACAGGCTGGAATTTAGGCCCGTTTCACTTAAAAAAATTGAACAGGGCCTTCATCATGCACCAGTTATCAGTTTGTTTTGCCCTGGCACCTAGAGTTTTTTTCCTCAGGGAAAGGGCGGCTGTCCAACGGTTTGAGAGTTTCTTCCAAGGTCCTCCTCGCGTCACTATAGTTAGGGCACTCACAAATAATATGAAAATGTTTTTCTGGAATATTGCAGTTCACGCAATTCGGGTTTGCTTTAACTCCGATCTTGTGGAGGTAGCCTTTGGTGTACGCGACTCCAAGCCGTAACTGATGGAGCAGAGTTGCTTGACGTCGCATAACAGTTTTGGTATCTGCGTATGCCGACGACATCTTCATATGGACATCAATTAAGTGTCACGCGTCCCCAAGTACAAGCGAGATTGTAGCGCTCATTAATTCTGTCTGCGTATTTGCGTCGTCAGGGGCTTGATCTGTCGCCAACAAAAAGCGTCATCTTGGCTTTTACACGCAAAAGTTGATGATATGACAATTGATGGCCAAGCCATTCCTTACGTGACACACCATAGATTGTCACTATAGATGTCATTCTCGAAGCGTATCTCTTTGCTCCGAAGAAAACTGGACAGTTTTGCACGTGTTGTAAGCTTTGGCAAATAATGGGGTCCGTTTGAGCGATCTTTACTTCGCCTGTGCCAGGATATCTAAGATACAGTGCGCCAGATCTTTCGGGAATACGACTGAATGTCCTGCGAACAGCGCATTAAGGGTGTGTGTACCCTGCACGACGTGGGACAATTTTATGAGATGTTCAACGTGAGCCACTAAAGGTGCATTCGCGACACATAACTAGGCCCGGCCAACAATTGTAGCGTGCGTCCAGATGCATCTTATTCGAACGCTATCAGGATTTCGGCCATTATGGACAATTCCAAAACCTAACGTGCAGGATCATACATACCAAAAGCGTCGCACATCGCAGCAGTTGGACACTGTTCTATGCATAGTGACTCAGTGACGACCACTCTTTACCAGCGGCGTTTGTAGTGCCTGGAAGCGCGTATAGTCACCGTTTTAAGCTTATGCATAAAACATCATCCACGGCAACTGAATTGGCAGGCATCCGATACATTGGTTAGCATATCACTGGACAATATTCTGCGACTCGAGACCTGCACTACAGACTATAAAACCAAGTACATATGAGCAGCTAGTCGGGCAAATTGTTGTTCTGCTTGCTTTCATCGTGGCCACATCGTCTTCTTCCCAGCCATTACGGTATCGCAGGCAGTGCTGATGCGGACGCCAAAGTGGCTCATGAAGACCAGCCTTCCATACGCCTCTCAAGGAGCCTCAATGGTCTGTCGATGCAAGCCATGCTCGCGACTTGACGTACCATCTAAAGTTTTGCTTTTGAGAGGCCCACCGTGCGTCCGTCGTCGAAATGGGTAAGAACAGAGTGCGCTGAATTAAGGAGCATCCCATGTGAAAGGAACGTCGTTCTTCGTTAAACTTGGCTCATAAGCACATAATCGTCTGGAAGATAATCCAAGGAATCGGCCCAGTTGCCTCACATCTGTAGGGCGTGGAAAGTTAGCCCATGGCCTGCCTGGCTCACAGCGTGGGCCACGAATTTCAGTAAGCGAAATGACACTTTTCCATATCAGCCCAGAAGTCCTAATAACGCGACGAAGGGCGAAAGTCGACAAGACACGTCTGCCACTTGGAATCTGCTAACGAGACCGCACTCGCTACTTTGTATACGCTTATCTGCTCCGTCGTGGCGACGCGTTTAGCCGACTGATTATGTCTGAACGGGTGCCGGCGAGAAAAAAGCGCGCATCTGGTTGCCGCCGCGTGCGCACTTGGCGGTGTTCGCTGAAAGTGCGCCTTCGAAAGATGATGCGCCGTTTGCCCCCTTTATTTTCTGGGTCATCAGTCAGCGGCGGCGCCACTTATCATCTGTTTGCGCAGTCAAATTCCGCGGCATGTTCTTCTCGGCAGCCGCTCGATAAGCCATGTCCCGGTCCCGTTGAGATCCGCGCGTGCGTGCGTGCGTGCGTGCGTGTGTGTGTGTGTGCGTGTGTGTGTGTGTGAGAGAGAGAGAGAGAGAGAGAGAGAGAGAGAGAGAGAGAGAGAGGGGACCCAACGACGTTTTCCCTCATGGCGCTCTAAGGGGCAGGGTTTATTTATTTATTTATTTATTTATTTATTTATTTATTTATTTATTTATTTATGATACCTCTAAGGCCCTTGGGTGAGGGCTTTACACGAGGGGTGGGCCAACAACTTGGTAATAATAAAACAGTGGCTTTGTAGAAATGGTCCGGGTTTGTATGAAGGATGGTGGGAAGATTGTTCCAGTCATGAGTTGTTTGGACAGATGGGTGACGGCACAAGCAGGAGGTGGGTAAACGGTGGCTTGTGCGGGCTGGATAGGATAGTTATGAAGTACAGACATAAGCATGCATTATTTTTTAGACACTGGTGGAGTACAAGTAATTTGTGTAGATGAATCGAACGGCGCGGTTCTGAGCAAGTTCAAGGGATTTAGTTAGGTTAAGTTGAGCGGGGTCCAGAGGGCAGATGCGTACTCTTATTTCGGCCGAATCAATGTTTTATATAAGCTGTTAATTTAGCCACTAGTGAAGCCAGGCGTAAATTATGACGAAGATAGCCGGGAGTTCTATTAGCGTTGTTAATTACGTGCGTGGACCAATTAAGGGTACCCGAGATGTCAACCCCAAGATACTTAATGCAGTTGAGGGATGAGATAGGGAACCGTTCAGAAAATAATTTGGGGTAGGGTAATTTTGTCGTCTGTGGAAAGAAACAAGCGCAGTTTTGTTAGTGTTTAAGACCATCAGCTGTCTACAACACCACTCTTCTAAACTTTGTAGATCAGACTGAAGAATATCGTTATCTGCAGCGCTTTTAATGGAATGGTAAACTTGTCAGCGAATAAGCGAATATTATTAGGTCAGTCTTTCATGTAAATTAAGAAAAGGAGAGGGCCAAGGACTGTGCCTTGCGGCACACCAGAGAGTACATTAGAGGGTGTAGAAGATTTATGTTTGACCCCTACGGATTGCTGACAGTTAGTGAGAAAATCCTGAATGCAGTTGAAGACGAGCGGGTTAAGGTTGCGAAAGTTTGAGTAGTAGGGGTTTGTGAGAGACTTTGTCTTCTCCAAGTATATGAAGAGGGCGTAAACCGGTCTACATCAATACTTTGTCGTGAAGAAATAGTGCAAGTTGGGTATCGCATGAAAGACCTTTTTAAAAACTTGACAGATGTAAGAAAATTTGTGATGTGCGAATAAATACTGTGTTCCATAATTTTTTAACAGAGCTGCGCCGGTATAGTTTGTATAGAACCTGGCTTAGGAACTGGAGCAATCTTAACCACTTTCCAATCATGAGGGACGATGCCGGATGACAATGACTGCTGAAAAATGCGGAACAAAATAATACTGGTGATTTCCTTTGTGCTTTTGAGCATTGATGCCGTCGATACCAGCTTATGCCGTCAGTTTTAAAGATTCAATTAGTTTCAAGATTCCTTGAGATGCAAATATATGATATCTGGCATGATGTGACGATTATACGAAGAAAAAAGCGGGAGGTTATCGCCTGGCTCTCTTGTTAAAACGGAATAAAAGGTTAGATTGAGTATTTCCGGTACCTTGTCATTGGGGACAGGCTGTCCTTCCTTATCCATTAATGATAAAGGCTTGTCTTTCATTTTGGGGTAATTGCATTTCAGAATTGTTTTGGATTAGTGCGAAGTAAGGCAGACTCGTGCTATGGTCTTTCCAGTTGTGATGTATGGATGCGAGAGTTGGACTGTGAAAAAGGCTGACCGCCGAAGAATTGACGCGTTTGAATTGTGGTGCTAGCGAAGACTCTTGAGAGTTCCTTGGACTGCCAGATCATCAAATCAGTCGATATTGTTAACCATAAACCCTGACTGCTCATTGGAGGGTCAAATTCTAAAGTTAAAGCTCAGCTACTTTGGTCATCTGATGAGAAGAGAGGAGTCGCTAGAAAAAGATTTGATGTTAGGAAAAGTTGAGGGTCGCCGGAGAAGGGGTAGGCAGCGAACGCGATGGTTAGATGGCATCCTCGAGGCACTGCAGATGAAGTTATGTGATGTTAGGAAGATAGTGAGAGACCGGAAAGCGTGGCGTGACATGGTCTATATGGTCACGAAGAGTCGGACACGACTGAACTGATGTTAGGCAGGGTGGATTCATAAAAAAAGCGTTTAGATTTAGTAAACTCTAAGTTATATAGTTTGGATGTGTATCGGTATTTCTACCATGCTTTTGGGCTGTTGGTGTGTTTGGCTTCACGAAATTGTCGATTCTTCTTGTTTTTAAGAAGCTTCAATTAAACCAACGGATGTAACTACACTCGCTAATATTTATGGTTGGAATATGGGCATCGATTAAGTTGTGCATTTTAGATTTAATCATTAACCAGTTTTGGTCCACTGATCGCGCATTAAAATCAACACATAGAAGTTCCCAAAACCTTGTTAGTTCTTTATTGAAGCCTCGATAGTTGCTTTAGTCTTATGTTGTGAGTTTCTTGTTGGTTTTGGCTGCCCGGTTTAGTTTGGTTAGGAATATTTTATGGATTACTTTATGGTCGCTAACTTGGTCTAGTTATGACAGCGGAGGAATTATATCGGGATGAGTTGTAAGTACGAGATCCAGGATGTTAGCTGAATGACGGGAATGCCAGTCAACGATCTGGGATAGTAAAAACGTTAGGCGTGTGTGGGTTACAGTGACTTAGCAAGAAGTGGGAACGGCTTTTTACAACCGGGTCATGTTTCATTGTACAGTTGCATGATACAGCATTGTTCTCTTTACACTTGAACATCATGTTGGTGGCGGAAAATGACGTCACAGAGCGCAGACACGGTCTCTGTTGTGACTACCGTCGATACCTTGCAATAATTTCTGTTATCCCATGGAACATCCACGCCGCTAAAGGTTGTCTTCAGGCCTGTTTTGGTGTGGGCTGACCGTCATATACTAAAAGAGATCAACGAAGACAAATAAAAGACAATAGACGCTCTGACCCACCTTTATTTCTTATATGTGGAACTAACTGTGCTTGGCTATACCAGCGCTGCTATTTGTTGGAAATGGTGCAGCAGCGGCATTTTGTTTTTCCAGTGAAAATGGCTTGGAAGTTCTTGGGGTTGCGTCATTTGCAGTGAGGATTCCTTACATCTGCTGTTTTTCCCGCCGTTGCTCAGCTATTGCTTCCTAGACTAGCACATTACGGTCTCCCTGCGAATATCGATTTCCTGCGGGGGTGAGGAATGCGCGTTTAGGTAACTCAATAACGCGTGTCGCACTATCGGCTCACAAGCGGCGCGGAAGCAATTTCGTGCGGCTTATGCATGCACGCACGGTAGCGTTAATGCGTGACGCTCGTTAGGTTTCGCTCCGCATCGCCTTCTGCATAATCCCCTCCATCCCTAGCGTGCCCTACTAGTCGAGCCCAGCAATGCAACTGTTCCAGCGTGGCTAAGCTGAGCTGCGTTCCGTGCTGAGGTGCCTTTATTGCTCCCCACTTGTTGTTGCTGCTGTTTCGCTCGGTTGCGTCGCACAATAGATCACTTGTGCGTGTTCATTAATATGGTCATCACCCTTCCGTCGCAATATGCTCACTTCGTGAACCTTTTCTTTTAACGCGTTTTACTGCGCTCTCGCGTTACAACGGTACCCGATATTTCACCATTCCTGGAAATTTCCTATTCCTGGCTTTTTTTTTTTTTTTTCGTGCAGTAGCTTGGAAGCCACTTTCGACAAAATTAATGGAGGGTAAATTGCCATTTTTCGCAAACTCTTACAAGGAGCAACCTCGCGACTCAGGCATGACTGCTTGATTTGAACAGCACAAAAGAATGCATAATTAGGCGCGTATCAGCGAGATTCGCGGAGGTCAGAAACGCGGCTGGTGGATGCCATACCTCAGTGGGAATAAAATAAGGACGCTTCTTGTCTGCCTCGTGAGTGTCTCTTGACGATGACGGCTCGCCGACTCTCGTTCATGAACGCATCCCCCGTGACGCGCAGACACCGGCAGTGCACGCATGCGGGGGGGACCAGTTGCCCCGGCGATTACTGGCTGCCTCGGCCGAGAGTCGCTCTCGATAATAGCAGGGAGGAAGAATGGGTCTGCTTCTAGAGGCGGCGAACGAGAACGACCCCGCTTCGCGCAAGGCCGATGCGCCAGTCCGCCCTGATTAATAAGCGGAACGGCGGCGATACTCTCTCCCCTTATCCTCAGTCTCCGCACTTCGCTTTCTTGCTTTTTTCCCTCCTCCCTCTCTCTCTGACGGCTTGACTGCGAAGCCCCTCTTCACCATCCCCAACAAGAACCACCTCTCTCTCTCTCAACAAAGGCGCTAAGCTGCGTTGAAGATTTCGTCGTTTTGCGAGCTTCTTGCTTGCCTTTACATGGGTGTGAGCTGAGCGAAGAGCGTGTGATGTTTGGCCGACGTCGCTCGTTTTGCAGTTACGCTTGGCGGCTTTTTTAACGCTCTTTCTTTCCTTTTCGGTGTGTGCTCTCTCCCGTTTCGTTCATCCTTCTCTTTGGTGCCTCTCCTGACACCGCCGCTCTTCGCCTCGTTTCAACGAGGAAATAATGACACAGCGCCCATTAAATTACGTATCTGTAATTGCTCCCGGCGAGAACAAAGAGCTCTTCCCTCCTCTGCTGTTTTGGAAGCTGATGCTTAAGACTCAGAGTGTACGATAGGCAGAGCGCTATGGAAGAAAGGAAAGTGCAGGAAAAGGAGGAAAGCGGCCGAGGGTACTGTTAGTAGTGGAGAAAAAAAATTATGGGAAAGAAAAAAAAAAGAGTAGTAGGCGTTGTCTGCGATTAAGAGGAAAAAAAAGGGGGGATAAGCGGGCTGCTGGTAAAAATAGGCCTGTACCTAACCTCCTCCTTCCCAGATGGTAACAGTACAGGGTAGTTACGGCATGCATGATGTATACTACCTGCACAAAAAGCGCGGGAGAATGAAAGTGGCGGTGCCTGGCGTCGGTTCTGGGCGTCGACGGTCACGCTTACGGCCTCGACAACTTGCACTCCGCTGACCTCCCTACCCGCACTATCGTTCGTCCGTGCTGCTTTGAACGTTTGCACTTTTTCTTTTTTGCACTCTCTGTGAGCCGTGCTCGCGCTTTGTGCACAACTTTTTCATCCTGGGTGGAGACTCACCGCAGTCGTCCCACGTGCTTATTATTGATGTGACGAGGAGGAGAAAGAAGTAACTGCGCCTAATGTTAATAATTTTCGTCTCTGCGAGGGGTGGCTTCGCTTCGGAGCAGACGGTCATAATGGCGGCCAACATGTCGTGTGCTGAATGTCTTTAGTGCCGCCTGCCTGCCTTCAGCGTTGCCTAGTTTAGTATTTATTGCTTTTATTTTTTTGCCATTGTTTCTCTTTTGGCCGTTAGCGGCTTCCCTTTCCCCACCAGTGGCGAGGTGGTGCTTATTACTGCCCCGTGGCAGCTTTGCTTTCTGTAATGACGGATGTCTTTCTCCCTCCTAACGGTGTCATTGCTACTTTCTCTCTTTCACGCGCTCCCCATTGTGCGAAAGACGCGTGCAGCAGCGAAGCGAGTTGTGGGGGGATTGAATCTCGCTCGGGACACGCATGCTTGCACCATTTTGACGACAGCATGTTGTAATGGCACTCCCCGGTGGTAGTACGTGCGTTATTCGCACCCACTTTGAGGCGTCGTGCATGTTTGTGTGCCTGTTTGCCCCCAATGTTAGATTTTGGGCCGAGACATTTGGTGTTGAATCTTATCTGCCGGCTATCCTTTCCTTTTCAGCCTCTCCGCTCATTTGGTTTCGACCGCCTTTTCTCTTGTCTCCGCTCGCGGTGCCCTTAAATCACAGCATCGCTCCATGCTTGCCGATTATATTTAATAACAGTAATCACGGACGCGCAGAAGCGTCAATTTGGACTAGTTTCAGCTGCATACCTTTTTTTTTTTGTTTTGTTTGCTCTCACTAATTGGTGGCGGTGTCTGAGGGTAAGGCATGCATGTGGCGCAGTCTCCGTCCGAGTATAACTGTTGGGTGTATTTACATTCGGTGTGGGCTCTTTTGGCGGAGTAATTGTAGTGTTCTAGTGCCGTCTATCGTATGCGTGTGGTTATTCACGCGTTGTCCTCTCTGGTATTTTTTTTTTTTTTTTTTTTTTTTGCCATGTCTTTCCAACGGTGCATCTCTGTAGCAGCGTCATGTTCGCTGTTTCGGCCCTTTACAGCCGGTGGGTGCTCTTCTGTGAATCCAGCACCGCGCATGTCCGTTGACTGCTTCAGGCTGCTCGAATGGCGTTTTGCGGTTCGTGCTTTGCGTTTACCAGATATCCTTGCTTGCCGCAGATCTCGCTCCCTGGGCTAAATCGTCGGTATAGGACAAAGGTGTGTGAACACCTCAGTGTGTACAACGTTTCACGAGAAATGTGTCTTCACCTTGGCACATCATTCTGGGGTTCAGCAAAAAGAGCTAGTTTTCGCGAGGTTAATCTGTGCGTACGCGCACTGCACTGTCAATTAAGAACTCCGCTGTATTCGGCAGGAGGCGATCTTACGTCAAGCTCCGCGGGTTGGCAGTCGTTTAGTTCTGCGCATTTGTCACCGCTCTTAGGTATCTTCGCTATTGTCCTTCAATTCAAACTTAATTGATATTGGCTCATAAAGTCGCCCCCGCATTGCATCGTCACGTTAGAAATGTTAAGTGAGGAGGCGGCCGGTTGCTCAACGCCTGCGGAGTCATGGCCAGCTGGCATAAAAATGGACGTTATGCCGTGGCTGGTTTAATCGCTCTTTGCAGCTCTCGGTTTCACCGTCAGTACCGATATCCAGTTGAATAGCAAAGGAGATTTAATCACGCGTTGAAACGACGGCTTGGGGTTAGTTTGTTGTTTCGTCTCGGGCAGCGGAAAGCTAGCGTTTAAAAAAGCCCATTTTCATACACTCCTAATCTGGTTCCACATACCAAGTGGAACCTATGTGGAACCAGATTAACTATTTCCCTACCGTGGGCAAAATGGCCGTTTCCTGTAGGTTTCAGTAGATTATTTTTTTCTGTAAAAACTATCATGTCTAAAATTTTATACAATACACGATAAGAAAGCTAAATAGATTCGCTTTTTAGCCATACATTTTTGAATATGAAGTTATGGGTTGTAACACACAATATAATTTCCCAAAAACCAGATTTTAGAAAAAAATAAACAAAACTTGACGAAATGCACTTGTAAATGAAACAACAAAAATTGAAATAATGTTTCGAGATATGTAAACTGCAGAGCATTATATTGGCCACCCCCTGTAAAAAAATAAAAGTTCAGTATTGAATAGTGTTCTTGATGCATAATGAGCAAGCATCGAGGTCCGCTGCTGAGCGCCATGCCGAAACGGATGCCCGGTTCCCTTCTTGGGCGGAACACCACTCCCTGTTTTGCGGGAGGCAATATATGGCGCCCAAATTATGTTGACATCCTGGGAATCAGATGAATGACACGAATGAACCGAATAACACACACAAAAAAACAACAACCAGAACGGTTCTAGACGCATGCAAAACAGACCAACAAAGTGTGACCGCCGATGTTCCGGGTTGGTTTCCATCGTCATCGGGGTCTGAACTGAATTCTGACGATAATGCAGCATCTTCAGAGTCACTGTTGCTTGGGTTATCGATAAAATCGGTCGTACATAGTGCGGAATCGTCAGATTTGCGACGTTTCGAAGCGCGCGTCGCCGATGCGGATGCCGCCATTTTCGCATACGACTCCGACGCTGCCGCGTGCTCGGAGCGCTTTAAAAATAGCCACCTCTCGGGAGAGCATTACGCAACAATAAAATCTAAGCTTCAGTTACACAACTACACGCTAGATGACGCAGCATGTCCATTTGCGAAAGGTTCAAAATTCGCGTGAAGTCTTCGTGTTCCGGGCTGGTTTCCGTCGTCAGCGGGGTCGTTTCTGCTTGGGTCTTCGATAACATCGATAGTGCGTAGTCGTCAGATATGCGGCGTTTCGAAGCGATGCCGCCATTCTCGCATGCGACTGAGACGCTGCCGCGTAGCGCGCTCAAAAGTAGCCACTTCGCGGGGAAAATGTAAACAGCAATAAAATCGAAAATTCAGTTATCCGACTACACACTAGATAGTATAGCATGTCCGTGAGCGACGCGGAAGAGTTCAAAATCAGCGCGCGAAGTCATCGTTAGCGGGCTAACGGTGCTCAACGGGCGCGAAGAGTGTACCGCCTCCTTATATAACAAAGCCTACGGTTCATTCAGTTTATTATTTTTATTATTATCCAATATACAGAGCGGTGGTCAGCTGGCAGAACAGCTACTCTCTGGAGCTGCTATAGGCTATTTTAACAAAACATCTGTTTGGGCTAGATGGTGCATATCTTATTTTGAAAGGAATTCAAGCGCACAAGAGAGGAAACACACAGGACAGGCGCTAGCCTGTGTTCCTGTCCTATGTGTTTTCTTTCTTGTGTGCGTGTTTTTGTGCGCTTGAATTCATTTAAAGAAAAAAAAAACACTGCTATAGGTTTACGTGATAAAGAGCCCAATCGATGTCTGCCTAAATGTCTTGACGTTCAAGCCTCGGATCTAACTAAGTATATGAACTAAACTCCTGTGAAATGCGTGCTGCTCTATCAGTTGTGACCGGTGGCGCTGAGCTTAGCGGTCGCTGCAACGCACCTCTTCGCTTGAGTGCGTCTTCCCGGCGGCGCTTATTACGTATGCGTCGGCGTGCACGCAGCGGCGCGCGTCTCGCCCGGCTGGCTCGATTGGGTGCGACAGGAAGAGCGCATGTTTCTGCACGCGCCGCCGAAGGTCGGCATCGCGAGGAGGCGCTCATGCGAGCAGCCGTGTTTCGCGGCCTGGAGACTCGGTGGCCATGGGCGGAAGTGCCGCCTCCACCCGCGGCTGAGTGCGGCCTCTAATGAGCAGTTCGCGCTGGCCTAGCGCACTTCGAGAACTCGCGTAAGCGAAACGAGAAAGGACGCTATTTCGAGCTCAACATTGCGATGCGCTGCAGAACGTGAAACGTCCATAGCTGCCTGTCCAGATACAGAGCCTTCGACCGATACCTTCTGCACTTATGCGAGCTTGTTTGTCGATCAGGAAAAGATCCGACGCTTGCAGGCGGGTTCGTTGCATCGCCAAGTTGTCTCCGTGCAGCGTTTACTGGGGCGCTCTTCATCAGGTCCGACCGTGAGAAACGCCAGACTCGTTGCGAGAAAGTTTATCCCGTATCGCTTGGGTTGCCTTGCCTCTCAGTGGTGGCTAATTTTCCCGTTTTTTTTTTGTTTTTTTTTTTCTGTTGTGATTTTTTTTATCACGGAGCAGCCTTCGCTCTTCTTACTGGTTTTTTTCCTGGTCAGTTTTTTTTTTTTTGTTTCAGCGGCTGGCGTAAATTGATGAGTGGTGCTAAAACACACATCTATTATCGATCCTTTTTATCGATAATTGGCTCTTGCTCACTTTTATTTTCTTTTTTTTTTTCTTTCGATTCTTGTCGTCATCTTCGACTTCTGGCAATGTAAAAGTTAAACGGTTTCAATCTTTCTGCGCGTCTGCAGTGCGTATAGTTCGCTCCCGGTAATTTTTACGTCCAGCTTGTTGACCCTCAGGGGCATCACCATTCACCAGTCCTCGCTTTTATGGCGCGAGTCTCGTTTTTGGAGCCCACAACAGGAGACGACGAAAGGAAAAGGCGACGCGGCGTGCTATCCGGAACGGTTGAAGCTGCTCATGACGTCGAAGCGGCCTACACTGCTCGCCACTCTCGGTCATGTTTTTTAGCACGTAGCACTACTAGCCGCAATCACGGGTTTCGCCGGTGTCTGTCCGAAGCCGTGGGTCCACTGTCGCGGGGGGATTCCGAAGGGGCGGCCAAGTTTATTTATGACGGTCGCACTTCGGAAGTGATGTAGGAACACATGGAAACGGGCGACGCCAGCGATTCGGTCCGTTCCGATTCTCGGAAAAGTCGCGCTTCGACCGTGCCGCGAAGGAGGCAAGCCAGAGCAGTTAAAAAGCACGGCGTAAGCGCAGTGGTGGGTTCGGCGCTGTCTCTCGGTTTGAGGGGAAAGGGCACGGAGGCTATAAATCGTAGCGAAACACGGGCTGGGGAGAATGCGCGGCCGAGGGAGATGCTGTCGGTGTCTTCTCGGGAAGACGCCTGGACATACGTCCCTTTGAAACCGCCGCCCGCGCGCAACCGACCAAGGGCAGCGATCGGAATGTTTGGGCCTTAGGTTTGTGAGTTGTTCGTTTTGGAAGCGCAACCGTCGGCGCTGTTTTTCTTTGTGACAGCTGGCCACCTCTTGCGTGAGCTGAGGGAAGATATTGGACAGAGAGTGTAAATTGAAGATGTGTGTGGTAATGCACGAAAGGTGTAACGGTGATAAGCGGTTCTACGCACCTACTTCGTATTTGATTAACTATTCAAATCGGCCATTTCTTTTTTTTTCTGTCCGCCGTGATCAACGGTGGCCGTGATGACGAAAAGGCTCTCCCTCGGGACGAAGCGTCTAAGTGTCCCGCTAAGCGCGTGACGCTACAGAAACTAAACTCGAGAGAAAAGAGCCGACAAGCGAAGAGCGGTTAAAAGGAAGGCGGAAATTGCGCGCGCTTTAAGCTTTATATTGCCTTTCACCTCTGTGGGTGTTTTCTTTGGGGTTCAGAAGGGGGAGAAGCGATAAAGGAGGAGGAGTGGCGTTTGAGCTAGAGTGAAAGAGCCGCGGACGAACCGGCGCCGGGGGAGTTGATTGCGCCGTTCTCGAATTACGCTGCTCTAGTGCGACTCGGGCATGTGGAGGGGGGCCCTAAGCGTGTACTTTAATCCATCGCCCTGATGTTGTGATATGTGTTCATTTTTGTTACAGGTATTGTACTATTCCGGGGTTCCCCGCTTGTTCATATTCGCGTTGGGTGCTTACTACGTCTTAACCGATTGCGCACCTTGACGTGTTTGGATGGCAGCATAGAACTATGTGACTCGAGTGGGATGATAATCGCCTTAAAACTGGTTCACATGTAAGGTGTCGAGTGGCAGAGATAAGAGCGAAAATTTTCCAACCAGTTGGAACTACGTTGCTTCGAGTCGCCACGACAGAACAGGCTTTGCGACAGAAATCGTTTTCGCTTGCATGTGAGGTTGGGCGAACAAAGCGACAGCAGAAAACAGCTTTTTGCGTCGTTGTGGCATAAATCGCTACGGTTATCGCTTTTATGCGAAGCAGGCTTTATAAGCGGCTCTCGTGCAGGATCGCCTCACAGCCTGATCTGTGAAATTACTGCCACTGGTGTAGCCCACATAGCCAGCGTATTGTGAGGCGATAACACAAACTGCATTTGAACTTATTCAGTTGTCTGCGCGCTGAGTTTTTATCGCCAAAGCAATACTACTACAGGTTTCGAGCCTTCAGCGTAGCGCGGCCGGTCTTACCCACATGACTCTGTGACGTCACACCCCACGTGACACTAGGGTGAGAGCTAGGCTACCAAAACTCAAGCGGTCGGCCGGAGCTGCCAACTTCTCGTTTCACATGGGACGGTTATGTATGTCAGAATCAGCCTGCCTAGGCCACTAAGGCACGTTCATACTGCTTGGTTAAAGCGGACTGAGGAAGAAGAAAAATAGAAGAAGAACGCTCGGTCACCCGCAGCTAAGACTTTCGCTCAATAGTTTGATCAATGTTTTCAGTGTGTGCTGTGCAAAGATCAGCGACAATAAACGAGGAGGGTGTGGGGAATGGCGCAAATGCCGTAATAACAATAATGGAAGTTTTTGTGTTTCGTAGCCAATCGTGCACGGCAGGAATCTAGCAACAATGGGTGCACAAAATTGACGCGCAGTGTGAGAGTCGATGCGCGTGTTCATAACTTCAACAACAGCGTATCTGTACCCTATTTCGCTTTCCTGCCAGCTTTTGTTTGCAAGCATTCTCCCTGCGGCAAAGCTGAGCGCGGCGGCAGTAATTTTATATGACCCTTCCATTTCTGCAAGAACTTGCACAGCATTCGCCTCCCTTCTTATTTCTGTTTGTCAGGGCGTTTGCATTCGTTATTTTTTGTCCCCCGAGGCCTTTCTGCCTTCGCTACAACAGAGCACTTGTCAAGAAGATGGAAAATAGAGGCGAATAGGCCAGTATAATGTCGATACGCGGATGGAAAGGTCGGGGGGGATGTGCTTTTTTTGGGCGCTGAGCATCGGCGCTGTTACGGGGCCTGTAGAAGTGCGTCTGTAGCGCAGTGTCTTGCACACTTCTTGCTATGTATCCACAATCTAGGAGACTGAAGAGCAGGAGGGGTAGCATAAAAGCACGGTAAAAGCGGCTCCGCGAGGTGAAGAATAAGGAGAAGGGGGGAGGGGGCGTTTACATGAACCCGACCAGGCGAGCGTTTAGACGGATGGAAGACCATTTTATGACCCTTGGAGAAACCGGTTTGACTGGGCTGTTAAAGGAGGGAAGCCAACACTTTCCTGTGCTACGAGAGCAGCTCTCCAATATGGCAGCACCCTTCACCCCTTTGTAAAATCGTGTGGTGGTAGCAGTTGCTATCATGCTCGTTGTTTTCCCTATATCTTGAATATTGTTTCAGATCGGTTAACTATACCATCACTCCATTTATTGAATTCTTGTTTCTACATTACTGACACTATGTCACTTATCTGCTTTTAGGTCAACCATCTTCCAATCATGTTTTGCTAGCTTCCACCACAGGCGACTAGCGGAGGTCGCGCGACTCGATTCGTCGCGGAGGGGGAAACCCAAACAATTCCCCAGCAGTTCCGATCTCCCCCTCCGTGACAAATCGGTCGCGCGATGTCCCACCGTGCCCCGACTCACATCGACCGCGTTTACAGGCTTTCTGCGTCGGGGTCGAGACGAGTCGACTTGACCCGACAGTGTTTCATGAGCCCTGCAACCGGTTTTCTACCCGACAAGGCAACCCAACCCGAGCGACATATACATGGGTCCGAGAGGAGCAGGTTGAGTTGAGTTAGCGGGTCGAAAAACCGGTTAGCGGGTTCATGTATAAACACGGTCGCGTCAGGTCGAGAAAACGACGGGTCGTGTCCAGTCAACTCCCGCGCAGGGGATGGGTTGACTGGACTCTACCCGCTCTAGCAAGCATGTAAACGCTGTCTGGTTGTGTCAGGGCACAGTGGGAGAGGAGAAGAGTACGGAAAACGCTAGAGATGCGCGGGGGAAAAAACCGGAATCGGGTGCCGTCTGCTACTTCTGCGCTTCGACGTGAGGTGCCGCTGTAAAAATAGAGGAGCCTTTCGCTCGACAGGGGCTTTACGCTCGCCCAGAGCCAGTTCTGCGCTCGTCAGGTCGTGTTCATGTAAACCCGGTAGGGTCGAGTCCATTTAACTAACTCCCCAACTCGATCCTCCGCTGTCGGGTTCATGAAACATCTCCTGTCGGGTCCAGAGAGGCAGGGAAAAGAAAAGCTGCGGGAACAACGATGTGCGCTGCCGCTGGCGGCGCGTGGCGCGCAAAGGGGAGACGTGCGCGGTTTGTTTGCTCGGCTCGTTTTTCACTCAGCTGTCATGAAGCTGTGTGTGCGCGTGTGGAGCAGCCTGTTGTAGTGTGTAGAAATGAAGCCCATGTTGTCGCACACGCCGTGCCCACGCGCTGGCGAACGCGGGAAGGGCGAGAGGTCGCGCCGAGAACAAGACACGGCTTTTTAGCAGCCTCTGAGAATGTTATAGGCGTACATGTTTCGTTTTCTTTTCTCTCTCTCTCTCTCTTTCGGGCGTCTTTAGCGTGCCAAGCTCTTCAGCTAGTTCGGAACTCAATTCCTTCTCCCAAGTTCCGCCGATTCATAAATTCATCCCGGTCCCGCACAAGAAATGGGGGGGTAGAGAGACGTGAGCGGAATTAGTGTGTCGGTTGGTGTTCGTTGATATTCTGCTACTTCTGCAGCGGCGAGTATTTGCAGCTCCGGGGAAGTGTTGTTACGTTGATTTATTTGCATTTCGTCCGCAAAGAAAAAGTATATAGAGCAGGGGGCGCCGTGTTCAGGTTGCAAAAGGAAAAGCGAAAGCCACCTGCCAGCCCTTTCGCGTTGTCTAGCGTAGTCACGACGTTCCGCCTTTCAGATGCTGCGCAGAACAACGGCGCAAGGGGATCGATTTTGCGCGCGAGTAGGTGAGGTTACATGCACCGCTGCCAACCCACCTTCCTTCCTTAGTCGCTTTTGTTTTCGCGCTTTTCTTTTTTTGTTTGCCGCGAGCTCTGTTGTAATGGTTCGTTGACGGACACTACGGGCTGCGTCTGCTCGACATTTTCGAGAATCGCGCCTCTGCGTTTGGGTTCCCTGGAACGAGCAGCTTGTCGAGTCTACTGTCTACCCTTGTTTTGCGCTCGTTGCAGCCGCTCTTAAGCTGTAGCGTGTGCGCATGTGTCAAGCGGGGGTAACCTGTGCACTGACGTGTTGCTACCCTAGTGAAAAATCCCGTATCGCGACAAACGGGTTTGAACCGGTCCTGTATTACCCCGTATAAATTTGATACCGGTTTGCCCAGTCCTGTAAGAAGCTTAAACGGGTTTATATCGGACAGGTCATGTCCGGTATGAATCTTAATCCGGACGGTCCAGTCCGGTATAGAGTTAATACAGGGCAGACCATTTCCGGTATGCAACTTATACATGACATCCCAATCCGGTATTGATGTGAAACAGGGCGGACCAGTCCTGTATGAAGCTCAAACGGGTTTATATCGGACAGGTCATGTCCGGTATGAATCTCAATCCGGACGATCCAATCCGGTATCGAGTTAATACAGGGCAGACCATTTCTCGTATGCAACTTATACACGACATCCCAGTCCGGTATGGATATGAAACAGGGCGGACCAGTCCTGTATTGAGCTCATATACAGGACAGGTCATGTCCGGTTTAACAGAAACCGGACAAATCCGATATGAATGAAACTGATACGGGACAGAGTATTTCCGCTTCTCAGTACAACTCGGGCGGATCGTGAAGCTCAGCCAGGATGACCACGTCGGAATATGCCTTCACGCTAAATAAGCATGAAACCATACATAAAATACGTTAAAACTTTTCTGTATATGTGGAGTACGCGTTGTTTCGTACATACCTAGAAGATATGAAGCCGTGGATGTGTGCGCTAGCAAACGCACATGCATCGCGTTTTGTTTTTGCGTGTGCAACAGTCGCTGCAGCTTGTACGATCTTGCGGTGCATCTTCATAATCTGCGACTGAAGATCTGCCACCTTCAACGCGAAAGTGCAAGCAAGAACGTAGCGTTTCGTTAGCGCGGATAAAATGCGCTCGAGAATAAATGAAACATCGCTGACCATCGAAATATGCACAGGTCAGCCGAATATCGGGAGTCGCTTCCTCGAGTGTTTACGCATGCAAAACACTTGGTCAGAAGTAAATTCATTGACGTCGCGGCTCCGCTGGCAGCAGGTGAAGCTAAAACAAGCAGTATTACAAGTGTTGGTGCACCGCATATATCTATATGTAATAAAAATTGCATGCGTTCGAAGACGATCACAAAACACATAAGCACTAGTAAATTGTGACATTCGGAGGTTTGTCTGCAAGAAAGCGATACATTGTAAAGATGCGGGACACGGATAACCCTTCGTGATAGCCAGGAAAAAGATGCAGCGTGTTTAAAGGGCGAGCGTTCAATTATGACCACAAATTCTACACCCTACAAAAATACACAAACTATAAAAGAGCAATCTCGACTACATAAGCAGATATATAACCACCATCACTGTGTTCTGCCGTAGTGCAGTGGTCAAAGTGCGTGCTTGCCGGCCTAAAAGACCGAAGTTCGAATCACATGTAATTTTTTTTCCTTTTCTATTTTCTCTTTGTTTCTTTTTCTTTTTTTTTCTTTTCTTTTCTTTTTCAAATGTAGTAGTGTTATGTATTATTCAGGCTGTATCAATTAACCAGAAACCGGACGAACGCGTCATTTCTGGAACTAATACCGGGCAGAGTATTCCGCTTCTGAACAGAAGCCGGGCCGATCGACGAAGCTCAACCAGAATGACCATGCCGACACGCCAGCGCACTAAATCAGCATGATACCAAACATGTTATACAACTGTTCTGTATATCAAGGGCGCGCTTCGTTTCCCAAATACCTCGAAAATGCGAAGCCGTCGAAGTGTGCGCTAGCAAGCATATACGCGCGTCGCGTCGCTTTTGCGTGTACAACAGTCGCTGCAGCTCGTACGATCTTGCGGTGCGTCTTCATATCTGCGACTGAAGATCTGCCGCCTACAACACGAAAGTAGAAGCACGAACGTATCGTTTCGCTAGCGATGACAAAAAACTGTTCGAGAAAAAATAAACAAACATCGCTGACTATCGAAAGATGCGCAGATAGCCGCACACCGCGCGACGCGTTCTCGAATGTTTACATATTGAAACCGCTTAGTCGGAAGTGTATTCATTGGCATCGATGCTCCGCTGGTAGCACGTGAAGCTAAAACGCCCAGTATTACAAGTATTAGTGCAGCGGATATCTCTATGTAGGAAAACTTACAAGCGTTCGCAGACGATGAAAAACACATCAGCACAAGTAAATTATGATATATCGAGGTTTGCCTTCAATAAAGCGACGCATTATAAAGATACGCCACATCTGTGAACCCTCGTGATAGCCGGCAAAGATATTCAGCGTGTTTAAAGAGCGATCGGTGAATTACGGCCACAAATTCTACTACCAAGGAAAATATACAAGTACGAAAGAGCAAAAGTAGCTACATATACTGAATAATAACCACTGTAACTATAAGCCGCCGTAGTGTAGTGGTTAAGGTGCCCGTCTGAAGATCATAAGGACCGAGGTTCGATTCCACATTCAGTACGAAAATACTTTTTCATTTTTTTTTTAATTTTATATATTATTTTAAATGTAGTTGTTTTATTTTATATTGCTGCATGCTTTTTCCACCCTGGCGACGCGTTTCTTTCCGGAAACGAGGGCCATCAACCATACAGGCCATTCCCGTATCAGAGCTCCGCGCGGCTTCATTCCGGACTTTCCAGGGCAGTACAGGAATTTGCTGAAATAGCCCCCAATCCTGTATCCCAGCTCCTGTACAATAAACCTGTATACGATTTCCTGTACGAATTTTATACAGGATTTTTCAGTAGGGTACCGTAGCCCTTTCTTATAACGAGCGCTTTTCTTTTTCTGCGCTTGTCTACCCGTGCTTTATTCGACCCTAAGCTTGCGCTGCTAGATATTGAGGCCTTTAATGCCTCATTGTTGTCGGCAGAAGGTGTTGTACTTTCGAGGGAGATAAGTAAATAAATAAAGCTTGTCTCCACCCGGAATCTAACCTCCATCCCTTGGAGCTTTAACAACTGCCCCGGAATCTTGAAACGTTCATTCCCCTTGTCTACCTGCGCCTTTAATTTCTTGTAAACCATAGAACGCCGGTGATGCGTTGAATGGAATGCTGCTTGCGTTCGACGAGGGGCGCGCCACGTACCGTCACGACTGGTCATGACGTCACCAGGCGATTTATGCGAAGCTGACCGCGCCGGGCGGCGCCTTTGGCGCTTCCTCGAACGCCGCACCACACAGCAAACAGAAGCAGACCCAGATGTATAGGAGGCGTTAGTACAGCAGACATATCTATATTGAAGTCGCCACCAATGATTACATCGCGTCGCAAGACCTTCAGGAAATGAGCCCATATTACCAGTCTCTGGCCTGTAGACTAGACATCAAAGTGTTTCCAGACATCACGGAGAGAATTTCAACGTAATTCTCGCACATATCACAATTCCTGCAAAAATTCACATTGAAAGTGTGCACCAAAAGCATGCGTACATCACGGTTGAAATGTCGAAAAAGAAGGCAATTCAAAGTTCTCGCTATCAGTCAGTCATCGAAAGTGCAACCGGAGCTGCTTAACTAAAATTCCTGACTGGGGGAAAACACATTATTACTAACGGACTTTCCAGTTGAAATGCGTTTGGAGTGGGCCTCGTGCATGTGGCTTTTCATGGGCCATTTCGTATTCTCATTTCCTCATTTTGGAGATCCTCGGAAAACTAATAGAAGAAAGAAATGAAAGGACTGCGTGGCTAAAGAGGAATCCTCCTCGGCAAGAGAGCACGCGGCCTCGCACAACAGAGACGCGCCATACTTTTTTGCAATGACAGGTCTTTGGAACAACTAGCTGCACGGCGCAAAGTTTCTCCAATGGCTGTCACAATTTCGTTGTCGCACGTGGGAGCTATAAGTTGGTGATGCTCTCATCATGTATTTCCACCCAGCCTGCCTTACGACTTTGCACCCTGGAAGCATTCTTCTCGTGCAAAACGCGCCTGATTTCCCGTTCAGAGTGATAGCTTCTGAGAAAGGTAGCTGGCAGTCGGCTGTAGGAAAGTTTCTCCAAAAGCAGCTGACGACTTTGAAGACCGAAAACCCCTTCCTCGTTAGGTGTTCGCACTCGATAGCAGAAGAACTGAAGCTCAGCATGACCACATCGGCCACCATGGGGTTCTCCATTGACATAGATCTGTTTAGAGCTGTTAGATCAGTAATCGATGGTTCGGTAGAGGTGCCTTTTCAAAACATGTCCGGCGTAAGCAGCGACCGTTTTTAAGCCTAATTCTGTCTACAATCAACTGCCAAAAATTTTAATAACCAGTTTTACACGCAAAAAGCTGGAATTTGCGTCGGCTCGTGTGTGGCACCCGTCCTGTTTGACATCTTCACGCATTGACAAGAGTTAGTTAAACTCGCTCCCTAACCATACTTTATCCATTGACGAAACTCACCTTTCACGGTCTGAACCCAAGAATTTCATTTTCGGAAGGCTCTCCTCCCGAATATGCTCATTCGTAGGTAAAGCGAGCAATTGCCTCAATTCCTGGTTGGAAAAGTCATGTTATACCATTAAATGTCTGGAAGCGTTAAAATACAACCACGGCGTTTGCGCATATGCCCGGCTATCCTGTCAGAAGTCACTCACAGAATGTCTGATAATCTTAAAGGAGTCATGACATCAATTACGGAATATAAACTGTTTATTGCGTCTTGTTCCTGATGTGACGAAAAAGTAAACCTCCAAGTTTCAGCTGCATCAGTTATTTTTAAACCTGGTCTTTCTAAACAGATCTGGCAACCACGGTGGCGACATAGAACTCTATGCCGATGCTGTGCACGAGCAGCGTCAACGGCGGTTACGCGAAGCCGCTGTCGGCCAAACAGAAGTCTTTACCGCAAAATGAGCTTTTCGCCCATCTCTGTTGGCGGTTTTAACGAATAGCAGCATCTGTGAGCCTGAATACGAAAGGCACGAGCTGTGCACTGAAGCACGTACGATCTTCAGGTACCTCTCGACTCCCAAGGATCGCCTCGGCTTTTCGATGGAGGCGCCCGTATGCTGCGCGATGTCAGTGAAAGAACCCCAGGTGGTGGTAATTTCCGGAGTCCTCCACTACGGCGTCTCTCATAGCCTGAATCGCTTTGGGACCCCTGAAACCAAACCGATCTTCGGGACAGCGCAGCAGCGGCCCACTACTTGGAGGCCGTCTTGTTTACGCTGCTCGTTGTCAGTCTGGCCGCATCATGAATCACGAGGCCTAATTACAGCTACCACAAGCTTACAGCAACCGTCTGCTTCTCCCTAATCGTCGCTAGGCCTAAATTACTTGGATCGCATTGAGGCGTTTTAGTGAATGGAACACTCGATCATGAAACTTGTTTGCTCTCAAAGGAAATAATTATTTTCTGCGACGCCTTAGCAGCGGTGTAAGGGCAGCATCGGCTGTGTGCAACTCCCACCGTATGGCAATCCATTTTGGAAATTCCTTTTTATGAGGGCCTATTATTGTTACGAGAAAAGCAAATTTTAGCCTGCTTTTTTGACAAGGGATCCGCCATATTTCTGGCGCGGAAAGCACACGACCGGCCCGGCGGTGTTTACGTGGGCGAGAACTAAATCGCGCTTCGTCTGTTTTTCGAAACATGCTGAATGGGAGTCATGCCAGCGAACACAGTACAGCTTATCGACGATGCGATGGCCGGTGTCGCGCTGTGACGTTACCAACATCGCTGTCGGTGGGAGGAGCTTCATTCACGGTGTCAGCCACTTATTTCGAAATAAAGATAGTCGGCAATAGAATAATAATGTCCAGTATTATCTGCCAAACTAGGAAACTGTAATATATTAAACATGACCCCTTTAAGAAAGCTGCAAAACGATACAATGCAAACGTGCTCTTCTCCGCGCCAAGTAAACTCTCGAATGATGGTGGAAGAGCAAAAGCCTCACTTTTAATAGAGGCCAAACAGGACGCTGTCAAAGAACTGCAGAGACTGTAAGTGTAAGCCCATTTTTGGAAAAACCAAGTTTCTTGGGCTCAGATTTAAAGAGAGATTGTTGAGGCGTATCAGATCAGCATCCCGTCATTGTTTCTGCATGATAATGAAATGGCTTTTCTGGACCCGTGGCAATAACCTTTTCCGAATGAAATTTAGTTGCAAAGATAGCGCATTCGTCGTGTTTCTTCGTGTCCTCGTTTCTTTCGTGCTGCGAACAGTTTAAAGATGGACAAACATGAGTGTTTTTGCTTTCCTTTTCATTGGATGAGAGAGATTATGCCTCCTCTCTGGAAACCGCTGCGGATTCTACCGCAAGCTCAAAATGCAGTCCAGCGACCAATTATTGAAAAGGTGTATATCACCCTTTTCGCCCCTCGCCCCTTATTGGTGTTTGCGCGGCTTGTTCCAGTCTGAAAGGGGACGATTTGCAATGCCAACCGTCGTCCGTTACTGGTGTTTGCCCTGTCGTTTCTCCACCCCGTTTTCCTCCGGGCATCGCGATGTACGATGTGGCCGCTTTTGCCTTCATGGCACACTCTTATTTGCTTTTACTTTCGTCTCAACTTAGTGTTGTCTCTACCAGTTGCTGTGACCTTTAATAGAAGCAGTCTCCAGGCTGTGCCGTCTACTCGCTGACATGTGTGGAACCAGTCATCTCTTTCTTGCGTAAAGGTAAATAAAATCCTCTTCCTCGCGGTCTGTGTTTTCCAAGGTGAAAGTAGACGTCATGACGTGTTTAGATATGGAATAGCGCTATTGCATGAACTCTGTGAGCAGCTGACTTTCCCTCGCGCGGAAGAGCTTTTGTGCGCACTTCCGCGCATTGCTTAATACGCTTCGAGTGACGTCAGGAAATGGCATTTCCTTCTTCTCGAAATGCGGCTTCACGACGAGTGCCATGATGCAGCTTAAGATTCTTTATTGCGTGCAAAGCAAATGTCGCCAAGGTATGTAAACTCATCGCAACTCTGTGACGATAAGAAAGGCTTAACGGATTGTTACATGGCCCCTAAACGAGCCGCAGAGAAGATCTGGGCAACCTCTTTTTTTACGTGGTCGTGCTTTGGGCTCGCTTGTAGCTATTTTTTTTTTTTTTTTTTAGGAACGCCAGGAGCAAGGGCATTTTTGTCATATTACTGCGGGCCATAATTTTCTGATAGAATGTAGAAACTTTTACTCACGCGAATGACGCAGAGTTGATTCGGGGATCAGTGCAGATTCCCACAGGAACGACGGAAACAACGGGGAAAATAGAGCGAGGAGAATGGGTGCACCGCTTAGAACATTTGCTCCAGGCGCAGGATGTCGTAAGCGTTGTTTATTGCTCGTGTACGCAATCATTGTTTTTCTTTTTCACGCGCAGCTGCGGCGTTGGCCAAAAGAATAGAGCGGCCGCACATTATGGGCTGTTGCACAGCTATAATACACGGATTGTTCCGGTCGCTTTTCCCCTTTGCGGTGTGTGCGCAGCGCCTGCCGACGGGGGTTGCGCAAGCGTGGATGCACGCGCTTGCCCCGGCTTTGCAATTTATCACGCGGCTCGAGCGAAGCAGTATTCCAGCTGCCACAGTGGGCGAGAGGAACGCCCTCTAAGTGTGTGCAGGTGGCAAGGAGTACGTGCTGCACGCGCTTCAACCCTGCCGCTTGTGCTGTGAAAACCTCCTGCGGTGCTTGTTTGGGCGGTGCTGGTTTGGGTGAAGAGCATGTTGTACAGAGAAGAGAAAAAAAAAAAAAAACGAGTGAAACAGCGGGGCAGCTGTCTCTCAGTCTGCTGTGGCTGGCTAATCTGGATGCCATGGAGTATTAGAGAGTTTTAGTTCATCAGGCTTTGCGTGCTTGCATAATAACGCGTCTAAATGTGTGCATGCGCAGAACTCGGCTACGGCGACTTCCAAGCGAGAACTGCCCGCTTCAGCTGACTAAAGGCACGCTCACACTAGCGGGAGAACGTGCAACGCTGGACGTTTTCCGCGCACCGCTTCCCGCAGAAGCCGGTTTTTTTTCCTGCAGGCTGACTTGTTTGACGTTCCGCGAAGCGATGGGATCGGGAGCTATTTTTGCCGTCATGCAGAACGGAGTAGCCAATCAGAGTGGACCGCAGACTATGACGTCAGTCCAAGTTCATGACTCCCGCCTGCGGCTGCGAGAGCGACGGGTGTCACTTGAGTAGCCTGCTCACTTGTGCACGAGAAAAGGGCGCGCTTTCCCTTCTCTGTTCTCATGTGACTACTCGTTCTCGCTCCGCTCGCCTCCTCTGCATTCGACAACAAACGCAGCGGGAATACAGTGGGAGCGTCCTTCCGACGCCGCTGCGGGAAGTTTCCCGCTAGTGTGAGCCGGGCTTAAGACGTCCTTGCCGTCCTGCATGACCGACACTTTTACCGGTTAGCTGGTGTTGCTCCTCCTCTCTCTCCTTCGTCTAGTGCTAGCGCTGTTTCTAGCCACAGATCAAGTTTTCCTAGTCGACAAGTGAGCATCCGCAGCAACATTTGGCTCTTTCCGCCGTCGGTCACTTTGAGTCCACATGAATGGTTCTACTCTTGTTTTAGGCCGTATCAGTCAGTCGTGTGTCAGTAGGCCGCATATTCACGAATGCTGTTTCTCGGGAGCAGGATGATGATGAACAACATTTATTGATACGTACGAAAATGAGAGGGCAGGGCCTATCTGGCCCCGCGGAACTAGGTGACATCCCTAGTTCGGGGCGTCATTGGCCGTTGCTCGTCTGACCAGGACTCAATAATCATCTAATCCGCAGCAGTTTAGCATGGCCGCCTCTCAAGTAGGGTTTTGGATGACGGTAAGGTTTGGGTTTCGTTTATCCATCCATCCTTGACACTCCCATGTCATGCGAAAATTCTCTGCCAGTTCTGCACAGTATACCCGCATACTTTGGAGTCGAAAAAAAAAGGGGGGGGGGGGGGGTTATGGCTGGGCATAAGAGAGTGTTGGTGTGCAGCCGGCGCAGTGCGCGCTGTTCTGTTTTACTGAGGCCGGGAGAGGATACCTCCGACGGTCCTCCGCACGGTAACAGTCCCTCATTTCTCTGAACCTCAATAGAGGAACGACCCACTCTGCTTCAGCAGAGCTCACAGGCGGCTACCGGAAAATGTGCGCTCGGGCGCCTGCGTCAGCAGCCTCGTCTCCTCTAAGACCCTGGTGTGCAGGAGTCCAAATGACTGGTTTTGGGTGGGATCTGAGCCTCGTATGCAACACCGAAAAATTTCGATGGGCAAAGGAGAGACTTCTATGCCAAATTGCTATAAACAGGCTCGTTTGGAGTCCGTAAGTATACTTCTCGATGTTGGATTAGCCACGGCCTTAGCAATAGCTTCTTCTTCAGCCTGACTGGTGTTGGCTACCTGAAAGGAAAACCCATCCATCTACACTCCCTCATGCATGACTACCGCCGTATAAAACCCCTTAGGCGATGGGCCAGCTACATCAACATAGTGCACGCCTTGTTGTGAACCTAAAGGCCCGACTCCATAGACACATCTGCATCCTACGCGCAGAGCACCGTGCGCGACTGCGCGGTGAGCACTGTGCCCCGGCGCGCAAAAAAAAAAAAAAAAAAAAAAAAAAAAAAAAAAAAAAAACGGTTCACGAATCACAACTCCAAGCGCACGGCGCGATACGCGACCGGTCGCGCGCTGCATAATCAACGGAACTTGTCGCGGAGGCTTTCCACCGCTTCTGGAGCGTTTTTACAGCGTCTGTGATGAAAACTCAAGAACATAAAATGTTTGATGTAGACGACATGAATAACTAACAGGTTCAGCATCTTACCTTCGCGCGGGTACCCCGGCGCAAGTTCCGCGGCCACCGCTATCCATAGAGCCGCCATCACCAGCTCATTCTTATGAAGCACGTAAGCCATTGCGGCTGCCATTGTTCGATGGCGGCGATGAGCAGCTCGTTGTTTACTTCACTTATGTGGCTGCCAGTGCAGGACGACGCGCTTCCACTGAGGTGGAGATCCGCCATTTTGCTCAAAACATGCTTGGAAGGCCCGCCAGACACAGACGCAGATCCGAGCGTCGTGAACGCGCTCGGCTGTGGGCGGCGCGTCGCGCATGCGCAGACTTCCTCTGGCCGGCGCGCGCGCATACGAGCGCGCAGGACGCGCGCTTCGAGGGCTCATGAAGTTGAGCCTTAATCATGGCCATTTTTCAAGCGCCCAAGCGCGTGCCTGTCGTCGCTATTTTATCGTGCACTGCGAGCAAAACGTTGGCCTAAGCTGACGTCGTGAAGCCGCCGTTGCGACTCTGCTGAGGACCATTCCGGCTACCACCCCATAGTTGGTGCAAAGCGCCTTCAGCGATGCTTTTTATGGCTGTGGTGTGCCGTGTTTACATGAATGCGACAGCTAGCGCATCGCACCCGATTCCTAGCGCTTCGCATTCATGTAAACAGCGTAATTCGCTCGGAAAGCGCATCGCATTAATTCGCCGCGCAGGGCTGGATTAGCCGTGTTTACATGAAGGCGACAGGAACGCATCCATGGCATTTCGTAGCGCCTCACTGTGATGCGATGCGTTTACATGTAGCGCATAATCTCTAGCGCGGTGGTGGCGGCACCCTGTGTCGCATATTGAAAGCAACGGGGGTGCCAGGTTGGGAATTTTCTAAAATTGATTTAATGTTTATTTTATTTATAACAAAGTAAGAAGTAAGCTCCAATAATTAATATAAAATTAATTGTGGTTTAGCTCTGGTTAACCCTAGTTGAATTGCTAAAGCAACTGCGGAAGCTTCTTTTGCCTGCTACATTATTCCCCTATCACGCCCTATCAGTGTAACGTGCTACATTATTGGGGACACTTAAGCTCATCATTTAAGGGTATGACGCGAGAGCGTAAGCTAGCAGCCCACACATAAAGTAACGCTTCAACCAAGCCGTATATGGACGTACCCGCGTGTCGTAACGAGAATGCAAGTGGTTCTGGCAGTCTGATTCTGATATCGCCCTCCCATATGAAAGGAGCGAACAGAGTTGGCAGCTCCTGCCCGGGGCATAGGGGTAACGTGAATTCAAATACTATCGCAGGCTGATGTTTTTTTTTTTTTTTTTTTTAATGACTGCGCCTCTTCACGACGCAGCTGCGGCCACACCAGAGCTTTCGCTACAAAAACCGCGTATGAAGTAAAATTAAATAATTCGCCGCCTTTTTTTATTTCAATATCCCGCTCTTTTTGGTCTTGGCGCCCAACAACGCCTAACAAGTGCCCGATTCCAAAAGCTATCTTAAAATTTTAGGCGTTTTGTCGTCAGAATTGCGTGGTGCAGGCATCTTCAGACAAATAAAAAGCTTTGTACACCATTCGTTTGCAGCGAACGCGAGGCAGTTGAGCCGCAACGGTGAGGCGAGCGGTCGCCGCTTCGCCGGACGCCGCCGGTTTACGTGCACGGAGAAAGTCGACTTCCAGCCCCGTTTTCCTAGCGCATTACCACTTTTTACATGAATGCGGTGCGCTAGGTGTCGCATTCATGTAAACACGGCTATTGAGAGAGATGATAAATCGACTTTCTCCGTGCATTTAAACACCCGGTCGCATCGCATTAAGGGCAAGAAGGCGGCGTCCGGCGAAGCCCCGGGCGCTCGCCTCACCACCAATTCCTCATTGCCGCTCCGCTGTGTCTCGCGTTCGCTGCAAACGAATGGAGAACGAAGCTTTTTATTTGTCTAAAGATACCAGCTCCACATAACTCTGGCGACGAAGCGCCTCACATTTTAAGATAGCTATTGTACGGTTTTACCTTTTAATCTAAACTGTCCCTATCGCTATTTCTCCTTGCTATCCCTTTATTTCTGCCGCGCCAGTTCGGGTGCTTCATTTCGAAAGCAGATACCGGGGCAGGCAAAAAATATTTTTCTCCTTCCTTTATTATTTTTATTTTAATAATAAAAACCACTTCTGGAATCGGACACCTCTTAGGCTTAGCGAGTGAGCGTTGTAATTGGGCGCCAAGAAGACAGATTGCCAGACTGTTCAGTTCAGTCGTTCAGTCGTGTCCGACTCTTCGTGACCCTATGCACCATGTCACGCCACGCTTTCCGGTCTCTCACTATCTTCCCAACATCACATAACTTCATCTGCAGCGCCTCGAGGATGCCATCTAACCATCGCGTTCGCTGCCTACCCCTTCTCCGCTGACCCTCAACCTTTCCCAACATCAAATCTTTCTCCAGCGACTCCTCTCTTCTCATCAGATGACCGAAGTAGCTGAGCTTTAACTTTAGAATTTGACCCTCCAATGAGCAGTCAGGGTTTATGGTCGACAATATCGACTGATTTGATCTTCTGGCAGTCCAAGGAACTCTCAAGAGTCTTCGCTAGCACAACCATTCAAACGCGTCAATTCTTCGGCGGTCAGCCTTTTTCACAGTCCAACTCTCGCATCCATACATCACAACTGGAAAGACCATAGCACGAGTTATACGGATCTTGGTTGGCAGACTAATGTCTCTGCTCAGGCGGTCAAGGCTAACCATTGCTCTCTTTCCCAGAAGCAGGCGTCTCCTAATTTCTAGCTGCAGTCTCCTTCCGAGGTAATCTTGGAGCCCAAGAAGAGAAAATCTGTCACAGCTTCCACTTCTTGTCCATTGATGCTCCAGGACTTGATAGGGCAAGACGCCATGATCTTTGTCTTTTTAATGTTCAGTTTAAGCCCAAACTTCTCACTCTCTTCTTGTACGCGCATCAGAAGTCTCTTGAGTTCTACTTCACTTTCTGCCATTAAAGTGGTATCATCCGCATATCTAAGGTTGTTGATACGTTTTCCAGCAATCTTCACTCCAGCTGAAGACTCGTCCAGATCGGCCTTCCTCGTGATGCACTCTGCATATAGGTTAAATAGTCAGGGCGACAGTATGCAGCCTTGCCTCACTCCTTTCTTGATCGGAAACCAATCAGTAAGACCATGCCCAGTTCTGACTGTGGCCTCTTGCCCTTCATACAGGTTCCTGAGGAGACAGATGAGATGAATTGGAACTCCCATCTCTTGGAGAGCTTGCCACAATCAGCTGTGATCTACGCAGTCAAACGCTTTCGCATAATCAATAAAGCAGAAGTAGATGGGTTTCTGGAAGTCTCTTGCTTTTTCCATGATCCAGTGCAGAATTTCAAATAGCTGCGGGTTAGATAAAGGCGACGAAGTATTTAATTCAGCTTGATACACTTTTTTATTATTTATTACAGCTTCTTACTTTGTTATAAATAAAATAAACATTAAATCAAACGTGGAAAATTAACAACCTGGGGCCACCAGCCGTGTTTACATGCATGCGACAGCTAGCGCATCGCATTCGTGTAATCAGGGGTAATGCGCTAGGAAAGCGCATCACATTAATGCGCCAGGCAGGGATGGATTGAGAGAGGTAAGAAGTATTTCTCGGTACATGTAAACACGGTCGTTTCCGGCGAAGCGGCGGCCGCTCGCCTCACCACAAATTCGTCGTTGCCGCTCCACTGTGCCTCGCGTTCGCTGCAAACGAATGGTAAACGAAGCTTTATATTTGTCTGAAGATGACCACACCACACAATTCTGGCGACCAAACGCCTCCAAGTTTATGATAGATTCTGGAATCTCTATAAACAAAGGTGCCGAAGTATTTAATTTCGCTTCATATGTTGTTTTTTGTATTAATTACATCTTTCCTTTTATTCTGGTATGTATGACGTATGTAATAAATAAATTTGAAAAATTTACAAGCTGGTACCAGAAATGCTTTCAATATGCGACACCACGTGCCGCCACCACCGCGCTAGAGATGATGCGCTACATGTAAACGCTGTCGCATCGCATTACCGTGAGCCGCTACTAAATGCGGTGCGCTACAGTCGCCTTCATGCAAACACGGCTAGTAGTTCATTCTCCTATAGTGTGTGCAACTGCCGCTTTGCTATTTATTTCCTTAACCTTGACGATTCGAATCAGTGTTGCCCAAGCTGAGGGTATCCTCGAGATGCAATTTGCTGCTTGACTGCATGAAAGAAGGAAGAAGAGAACGCAAATGCTGTTCGAGGGGCACCTGCTTGCTCTAACGGAAGCAGTTGGGGTGTGTATGAAAGCTCCGGCCACAGTCTTCGGAGACCACCTGCCTCGAGGGGTCATGAAAGACCAATGTTTCCTTGTCGCTCACACGCTCCGGTGCGCGTACCGCCGTCGCTGCTTTGTGTCCTCCCGAAGAAAGACTAGTGCGACAAAAGAACGAGCTGTCCCCTCCTTTGCACGCCAAGAGCCCGATCGCGCTTTGTAATCTCGCACGACAAGCGTTCGCCTCGAGCGGAGCTTTCGCGGCGCGTGCCCCGCATGCCGTAGGCGCAACGCCTTCGGTTGCCTTCTTTCCTTCAGACCTCAGTCGCTTCGCCGGCACCCTCCATGGTTAGGGCTTGTCAGGCGCGAAACGAAAGGCTTCGCCTATCTCTTTGGCGGCGCGAGCCGAGAGTAAACTATGATCCCGGATCGCCCCTCCTTCGCCCGGACATCCATTTTGGCGCCTTAATGCTGTCCCTCGTTTCCTATTTGCTTGCGTTCCACGACGGCGTGTGTTCGCCAAGGTCGGTCAGCCTGATGTGTCAACCGTCTTTGCTGCTGTGGAGGAGATGTTGCTTCCACTCAGTCGTCCCCTGGGCACGCTCTCTCCTTCGACGCGGCTTATTAAACGTGCTGCGTGCGCGGGTGTGTGGCCGGTAGTTTAGATACGTGCTCTTTTGTCACTTTTTGTTTTCTCAGTTTGCCCCTCTCTCCCCTCACGGCTGCCTTGTCTCCTCGGCGGCTGTAATAACCGACGCGCCCACGTTTATCCCGCTCTCTCTCTGTCCCTCCTCTCTTTCATGTTGCAGTTTATAGATCCCGAAGGAGGGCTGCGATTGCTGCGGGCAATGCACGACAGAAGGGCGTGACTCGGTGGTAACTGATACCGACCGCCGTGGAGTGTTGTTCGCTCTGCTCTTTATCAGTCAAGCTCTTGTTCGCCTTGCGTCTTGCTGGCCCGGAGCTGTCTCCGCCATTTGAAGTTCCCGAAGAAGCTAGGCTATTTATTGCTTCCGTAGTCCCAAGAATCGTCCTCGGCACCTTGCGCTCAGTAATGCTCAAACCACGGCGGCTCACGACATGCACCCTTCTGCCTGTCTATCCCTCCCCAACCGATCGTCCCGTGGTGACGAGTGTAACCATGCAGACACCACTGTGCGCTAGCCGACGCAACACGCCGCGCTTCCAACTAGTTTTCAACTCCGGCCTTCTTCCACCATCTGTCCGTTCGGCATTCCCTTGACGCCTTGTTTTCTGCTGCTTGGAGAAAGGTTGCCATGGGATAGCCGCACTGTGAGCTGCTACACAGGAGGTCTCAGGCGGACTGTTTTGCTCCATTTTGTCTTGTTTTGCCGATCCGTCGCGCTGGCTTCGGCTTGTGGCACGTCGTTCCTGCTTTCGCAGCACTCTACTTTATTGTCTATTGAAGGAGTGGTGGTGCATTTAAGTAGAAGTAATTTCGAAAGGAATTACTTTTGCTGCGGAATTACTGCCAAAAAGTAATTCATTACATTACTTAATTACCAAACTGAAAAAGTAATTCATTACATTACAAATTACTGAAAAATAAATAATTAAATTACAGTGATTTCATTACTGTAATTCAATTACTGCCATCTATGGTAGCCAGCTCAGTACAGAGCTGCCTTTAGAGCGTCGCACCAGTCAGCGTCTTTTTTTCTTTTCGTTTCATCCAGGACGCTTGCACTGCGCTTGTTATTCCACTTTCGGATGAAGTAAGATGGATTCTACGCAAGGCGAACGCGGTCTGTAATCTGGGGGACTGTTAGCGTGCGCCGCCTGAATACCCCTCCTCCTCCGTTTTCACGCTCACTCACCTGACGCACGCCCACTTGCGCATTCGATTGCACATATCGATGAGAAGTTTAACGTGCTCGTCGCGGTAGAGTGAAGGGAGCGCAGCCTCGTCCGGCAACGCAAGTAGGCGATCGGCGGCCAACCACAAAATGGTCCGAACACATCGCTCTACAACGCAAGCTTACGTGGCCACATATCTCGCAAGCTTTGCTACGCCTGGCATCTCTTTTTTCGCCCCCTGATGCAACTGCGGTGCAGATGTCTCTCGTGCTCGTCGGCTTTTTTTTTTTTTTTTTTTTTTTTTTTTTTGTCCTTTAATCTATCTCCGTTCTGCTTGCACGCACTCTCGCTGTCTTGGCAAGTAACGGAGAGGAGGAAGAGACCCTCTTATGTCATTAAAATAATCGCCGTGCGTGCTTCGTCGCAGTTAAGTGCGGGAAAGAAAGTAGCCGGGCAGAAAGACAAGCGAAAAGAGGTTGGAGGTAGGGGATAAGAAATTGCGCATGTAACGAGCGATTTGATCTCCGCTGTCGTCGGTATGTAAATGATCTCTGCGTGGCCTCGTTCAGCGCTCTGTTCCTTCGTCTCTGAGGCCTTCCATTCGTTTCGCATTTACCTCTGTATCTTTGTCCTATTTTCTTTCATTCCGCCTCGGTATCCCTTCCCCCACCATCCCGACTGATTTTCCGCGCGGCGTGCGCATTTTAACGTGCCCGGAATTATTATCGTCGCCGGCGGCGTGTTTCCTAAACGTGTTCTTGGCCGAATAAATCGCGGCTGCTGTAGCTTTTTTTTTTTTTCTCGCCTTTTGTGCGGCCTGCATGCGGTGAAAAACAAAAGAGGCTGAATCTGTGCTCCGCTTGATCTCCATAATTGATTGCCTCCAGTGTGGTTATTGTCGGCTATTATTCTCAGGTTTCGTAGATGTTCAGGAGAAGAAAAATAATGCACACACAGTACGCAGCCCCTGTGACCTGTCGTCCGCAGTAGGCACAGTGTCTGATCGATCTTGTTTGGGGGCGTCAGTCATCTCCACTGCACGTGCTTCTTGGCGTAACACGCGTGCGTCTGTGGTCGATTCGCGGACCTTTTGTCGGCGCCCCATTCGTCTATGTCGATGACAGAATACGTGTCGCAGTGCGTGTGGCCTTGACACGTTACGGCTTGCTCGCCACGCACTGCATGTAGTCGTGCGGCGGTCGCTTTCGTGGATAGGATAGGATAAACTTTATTGCTCAACTTTAGAGACAGCGTTCCTCCATCTTTGCGTCGATGGCGTGGCTCCGTCTCACAGGGTTGGCGCCCCTATTCCAGGGCAGCACTGCGTTTTGCTGCTCGCTGGGCATGGATGACCAGTCAGGATTGGGTTGCCGCTGGAGAGCATACTCTCCCACTGTTCCGCACTCGGATTTCCTAGTTTGTGGAAAAGTCTGCAGCGAGAACGGCCCGCTTTGTTTTCGCTTGTAGCCGATTCTTCTCGCACCTGCGGCTACGTTTGCTGCGCTTTTATGGCGCTTGTCTGTGCTCGCAATATGCGCATTTTTGTTTTTGAAATCTCCCCCTCTGATTTTTTTCCCCCTATTTTCGCGAGCGTAAAACGTGTCGACCGCATCCAGCTTGTCTTCAAAGCCGTCATCAGTTTAAAATAGCCCGTTTAGAATGCTAATTGAGTGACCTGTGCTGGAAACGGAAAGAAGGGAAAGGGAAGGGGTTAAAAATAATTGTTTCCGACTCAGCATTTTTACGAGTTATCCGTGCATTCGTTTTTATTTTTTGTTCTAGCTTTTCCTGCTCTATGTGGACCTCCTGGCTTCGTGCCAAGCGCGTTACTGTTCACAAGCGAGTTGCGATGTGTCAGGCGACTGCTGCTAAGCTCATCCGCCCTGTTCCGCGAGCGAGTTTTGGGATGAGCACTCCTGTGTTTTTTGAGACCTGTTTCGCACTGGCGGACGCCTTTAAATCCGCCTTTTTCACAAGACCGCTATGCGCGTGCGCGCCTCTTCTGGTTGAAAACAAACCACCAGCCCCCCTGTGCATGCGCAGTTCTTGGCCTCCGTAATCGGCGCAGCCGGAGCTGATCTCGGGGGCCATGCACAGTTGATTCGTGATAGGCGTATGCGACAGATGGCGGTAGCTGTCAAGAACACACATTTCGGAGGTGGCTGCGTCTTATAAGGACGTTTTCAACCTTTAGCAGACGAATTTTCAACCACTCCCAAAGGGCGCTACATTTTGTGAAAAATTTGTAATCAGCGCAAGAGAGCGGCTGCGTCTACCACTCCGACTGCTATCAATTTCCAGGTGTAGCAATATGCATCTCGTCGAGGGTCTTCGCGAGTCCTCTGCGTGGGTCCAGCGTTCCTTTTGTCTACGTGCACGGGCACTTGCCCGTATCTCGTGTTATGCCGTCGTTGTCAAATATGTAGTACTGAAGGAGAACGAATGCCCGCCTCGCTGTGCGTTTCAGCGACATGGGACAGTTTGTGTTACACCTTTGCTCTGTTTTCCACCGTTGGGTCTCCTTTTGTTCGTTCTTCGCTGTGCAATCTGTCGTCGCAAGCCTACGCTATAGCATTTTGCTCGTACGCTGCTCGGCAACACTGCAATTTCCGGGAATCTGGTCAAACACTGCAAAATAATGTGAAAGTAAATCTTGCGTTCCTCTATTAGAGGTAAAGGACGAGACCGTACGCCTAGGGAGATAATCGAAGCCGTCCATATCCGTCCTGCCACTGTGTCAGTACAACGTCAATCTGTTTATCGGATAAGAAATTGAAATTCTTGAGCGCAGCCGGGAATGCGGTGTGACTGGTTCTTTAATCCTTTCATTGCGTTTTATCGTTCATCGCCTGTCTCTTCGCTGTATTATTCCGTTTTAAACCTTTTTCCAGTTTTAATGTTTTTCGCCTGTAGGCCCTCTACACCTCGTAACATTACGTTTTTAAGATTTTACCCTCTTTTGAGCACCTCCTAGTTTCATCTGCCATTCGGTTTTATTGTATCAAGGCCATATACACCTCGCTTTTTCGGTTTTATAGATTTTGCCTCTTTTGGGTTTCCACTCCCCATTTCATTGTCTGTTGTTCGCTGGACGGCCCTTTACACTCCTTTTCTCCGCAACTTCATTCATGTTTGACTCACTGACGTTGCTGTTTTCTGACTCTCGGGGAGCGAGCGCGCTATCGATGTACCACCTCCTTGTTTCCTTCGCTATATATAATCTGTTTTTCGAAATAAGCTTCAGTTGATAGTCAGCGCCTGTGTGTGTCCTTCTTCGTTTCCATGTGTCCCGTCCCTTGCGCTTTTCCATCACCATGCTCCCCCCCCCCCCCCCCCCCCCACACACACACACACACACGCACACACCTTTTTGTTTAATTTTTTTTCTTCCGGCGACAAGCGATAACAGCTTTCCGCTTTGCTTCAACATAGAGGAATCCGACCAACTGGCGTATTCATTTTGTTGCGCACCCTCTGCTGGATAGCGATGCCAGCTGAGGCCGGGTTTAACGGGTTACGCTCACAGCCACGTCGCCGTCTCTCTGGGTGGCCGACGCCTGCCGGGGGCACATATGACGCAGGTGGCGAACCGCGTACGCGGGCAGTGATGTGACTGTAGCGATAACAACTCTGTTGCTTCGTTGCTTGAGTAAGTTCCGTCGTCGGATGAAGAGGGCGGGCGACGCTCTCCCCCATCTTGAGCTTTTCCTGCATTCTGTGC